>NC_086445.1:53204189-53537516 GCF_028390025.1 Pseudophryne corroboree | reverse complement strand
GACCCTAGTGGCCGACACAAACACCGGGCCCATCTAGGAGTGGCACTGCAGTGTCACGCAGGATGGCCCTTCCAAAAAACACTCCCCAAACAGCACATGACGCAAATAAAAATGAAAGAAAAAAAGAGGTGCAAGATGGAATTGTCCTTGGGCCCTCCCACCCACCCTTATGCTGTATAAACAGGACATGCACACTTTAACCAACCCATCATTTCAGTGACAGGGTCTGCCACACGACTGTGACTGAAATGACGGGTTGGTTTGGACCCCCACCGAAAAAGAAGCAATTAATCTCTCCTTGCACAAACTGGCTCTACAGAGGCAAGATGTCCACCTCATCATCATCCTCCGATATATCACCGTGTACATCCCGCTCCTCACAGATCAATTCGTCCCCACTGGAATCCACCATCTCAGCTCCCTGTGTACTTTGTGGAGGCAATTGCTGCTGGTCAATGTCTCCACGGAGGAATTGATTATAATTCATTTTAATGAACATCATCTTCTCCACATTTTCTGGAAGTAACCTCGTACGCCGATTGCTGACAAGGTGAGCGGCGGCACTAAACACTCTTTCGGAGTACACACTTGTGGGAGGGCAACTTAGGTAGAATAAAGCCAGTTTGTGCAAGGGCCTCCAAATTGCCTCTTTTTCCTGCCAGTATAAGTACGGACTGTCTGACGTGCCTACTTGGATGCGGTCACTCATATAATCCTCCACCATTCTTTCAATGGTGAGAGAATCATATGCAGTGACAGTAGACGACATGTCCGTAATCGTTGTCAGGTCCTTCAGTCCGGACCAGATGTCAGCATCAGCAGTCGCTCCAGACTGCCCTGCATCACCGCCAGCGGGTGGGCTCGGAATTCTGAGCCTTTTCCTCGCACCCCCAGTTGCGGGAGAATGTGAAGGAGGAGATGTTGACAGGTCGCGTTCCGCTTGACTTGACAATTTTGTCACCAGCAGGTCTTTGAACCCCAGCAGACTTGTGTCTGCCGGAAAGAGATCCAAGGTAGGTTTTAAATCTAGGATCGAGCACGGTGGCCAAAATGTAGTGCTCTGATTTCAACAGATTGACCACCCGTGAATCCTTGTTAAACGAATTAAGGGCTGCATCCACAAGTCCCACATGCCTAGCGGAATCGCTCCCTTTTAGCTCCTCCTTCAATGCCTCCAGCTTCTTCTGCAAAAGCCTGATGAGGGGAATGACCTGACTCAGGCTGGCAGTGTCTGAACTGACTTCACGTGTGGCAAGTTCAAAAGGTTGCAGAACCTTGCACAACGTTGAAATCATTCTCCACTGCGCTTGAGACAGGTACATTCCACCTCCTATATCGTGCTCAATTGTATAGGCTTGAATGGCCTTTTGCTGCTCCTCCAACCTCTGAAGCATATAGAGGGTTGAATTCCACCTCGTTACCACTTCTTGCTTCAGATGATGGCAGGGCAGGTTCAGGCGTTTTTGGTGGTGCTCCAGTTTTCTGTACGTGGTGCCTGTACGCCGAAAGTGTCCCGCAATTCTTCTGGCCACCGACAGCATCTCTTGCACGCCCCTCTCGTTTTTTAAAAAATTCTGCACCACCAAATTCAAGGTATGTGCAAAACATGGGACATGCTGGAATTTGCCCATATTTAATGCACACACAATATTGCTGGCGTTGTCCGATGCCACAAATCCACAGGAGAGTCCAATTGGGGTAAGCCATTCCGCGATGATCTTCCTCAGTTGCCGTAAGAGGTTTTCAGCTGTGTGCGTATTCTGGAAACCGGTGATACAAAGCGTAGCCTGCCTAGGAAAGAGTTGGCGTTTGCGAGATGCTGCTACTGGTGCCGCCGCTGCTGTTCTTGCGGCGGGAGTCCATACATCTACCCAGTGGGCTGTCACAGTCATATAGTCCTGACCCTGCCCTGCTCCACTTGTCCACATGTCCGTGGTTAAGTGGACATTGGGTACAGCTGCATTTTTTAGGACACTGGTGACTCTTTTTCTGAGGTCTGTGTACATTTTCGGTATCGCCTGCCTAGAGAAATGGAACCTAGATGGTATTTGGTACCGGGGACACAGTACCTCCAACAAGTCTCTAGTTGGCTCTGCAGTAATGATGGATACCGGAACCACGTTTCTCACCACCCAGGATGCCAAGGCCTCAGTTATCCGCTTTGCAGCAGGATGACTGCTGTGATATTTCATCTTCCTCGCAAAGGACTGTTGGACAGTCAATTGCTTGGTGGAAGTAGTAAAAGTGGTCTTACGAGTACGACTTCCCCTCTGGGATGACCATCGACTCCCAGCAGCAACAGCAGCGCCAGCAGCAGTAGGCGTTACACGCAAGGATGCATCGGAGGAATCCCAGGCAGGAGAGGACTCGTCAGAATTGCCAGTGACATGGCCTGCAGGACTATTGGCATTCCTGGGGAAGGAGGAAATTGACACTGAGGGAGTTGGTGGGGTGGTTTGCGTGAGCTTGGTTACAAGAGGAAGGGATTTACTGGTCAGTGGACTGCTTCCGCTGTTGCCCAAAGTTTTTGAACTTGTCACTGACTTATTATGAATGCGCTGCAGGTGACTTATAAGGGAGGATGTTCCGAGGTGGTTAACGTCCTTACCCCTACTTATTACAGCTTGACAAAGGCAACACACGGCTTGACAAATGTTGTCCGCATTTCTGGTGAAATACTTCCACACCGAAGAGCTGATTTTTTTGGTATTTTCACCAGGCATGTCAATGGCCCTATTCCTCCCACGGACAACAGGTGTCTCCCCGGGTGCCTGACTTAAACAAACCACCTCACCATCAGAATCCTCCTTGTCAATTTCCTCCCCAGCGCCAGCAACACCCATATCCTCCTCATCCTGGTGTACTTCAACACTGACATCTTCAATCTGACTATCAGGAACTGGACTGCGGGTGCTCCTTCCAGCACTTGCAGGGGGCGTGCAAATGGTGGAAGGCGCATGCTCTTCACGTCCCGTGTTGGGAAGGTCAGGCATCGCAACCGACACAATTGGACTCTCCTTGTGGATTTGGGATTTGGAAGAACGCACAGTTCTTTGCGGTGCTTTTGCCAGCTTGAGTCTTTTCATTTTTCTAGCGAGAGGCTGAGTGCTTCCATCCTCATGTGAAGCTGAACCACTAGCCATGAACATAGGCCAGGGCCTCAGCCGTTCCTTGCCACTCCGTGTGGTAAATGGCATATTGGCAAGTTTACGCTTCTCCTCCGACAATTTTATTTTAGATTTTGGAGTCCTTTTTTTACTGATATTTGGTGTTTTGGATTTTACATGCTCTGTACTATGACATTGGGCATCGGCCTTGGCAGACGACGTTGCTGGCATTTCATCGTCTCGGCCATGACTAGTGGCAGCAGCTTCAGCACGAGGTGGAAGTGGATCTTGATCTTTCCCTAATTTTGGAACCTCAACATTTTTGTTCTCCATATTTTAATAGGCACAACTAAAAGACACAGAGGTAGCTACAGCCGTGGACTACCGTACTGTGTCTGCTGCTAATATAGACTGGATGATAATGAGATGAAATCAATATATATATATATATATATATATATATATATATATATAATATCACACTAGTACTGCAGCCGGACAGGTATATAATATATATTTATTATGTACTAATGACTGATGACGGACCTGCTGGACACTGTCAGCTCAGCAGCACCGCAGACTGCTACAGTAAGCTACTATAGTAGTATGTATCAAGAAGAAAGAAAAAAAAAAAAAAAACACGGGTAGGTGGTATACAATATTATATATATATATATATATATATATATATATATATATATATATATATATATATTATATACAATTATATATATTAAACTGGTGGTGATTATTATAAACTGGTGGTCAGGTCACTGGTCACACTATCAGCAACTTGCAAGTAGTACTCCTAAGCAGACAATCACAATATATATTATACTGGTGGTCAGTGTGGTCACAATGGCAGTGTGGCACTCTGGCAGCAAAAGTGTGCACTGTACGTTATATGTACTCCTGTGTCCTGCTCTCAGACTCTAACTGCTCCCCACTGTCAGTGTCTCCCCCACAAGTCAGATATACATTATACAGTCACACTATCTATCTATCACTTCAGCAAGTAGTAGTACTCCTCCTAAAGTACTCCTCCTAATGCTCCCCAAAATTACTACTGTGTCTCTCTCTACTCTAGTCTCACTCTCTATAAACGGAGAGGACGCCAGCCACGTCCTCTCCCTATCAATCTCAATGCACGTGTGAAAATGGCGGCGACGCGCGGCTCCTTATATAGAATCCGAGTCTCGCGATAGAATCCGAGCCTCGCGAGAATCCGACAGCGGGATGATGACGTTCGGGCGCGCTCGGGTTAACCGAGCAAGGCGGGAAGATCCGAGTCGCTCGGACCCGTGTAAAAAAACATGAAG
Source organism: Pseudophryne corroboree (assembly GCF_028390025.1). Taxonomy (NCBI): domain Eukaryota; kingdom Metazoa; phylum Chordata; class Amphibia; order Anura; family Myobatrachidae; genus Pseudophryne; species Pseudophryne corroboree. The sequence goes on along the minus strand of NC_086445.1, from coordinate 53,533,090 downwards.
TTCGGGCGGGTTCGGATTCCGAGGAACCGAACCCGCTCATCTCTAGTATTAATTACACAGACATTTTAAAAGGTCCACAGGTGGAGTTAATTATGTCACTTATGATTTTGTGAGGAGACCTGCAAAACATGCACCGTGTGGGGTCCTGAATACAGAGTTTGAGAACCTGTGCCGTAGGCTATTACATTTGGCCTTAATCCCCTTCTCTACATCGTACCATTATCCATACTGGGAGGGTTTATTTGTTTTTTTTAAACAAATAAGAATACCTTTATGCTGTAAGGTCACTGCATTGGAGCCAGACCTCATGTATATGGAACATGTCCCTGCCTGCTTCATAAGATACTGACTGATCTAGTTATGGCAGTATAGATGTGTCCTTACATATTGTTGCCACGATGCATTATAGCATGCCGCAGCAGGCTGCATACGCTTGCAACTGCAGATTCACCCATCTCCTGCAACTCAAAAGCCACAACATTTTAAAAGGACAGATTTATCAAACCTTGGAGAGTGAAAATGGAGACGTTGCCCATACGACCATTTATCTAGCAGTCTAGAAAATGACAGAGGCTGAACTTCTCCACTTCATCTCGATTGAAGATACATTTTTCCCCAAATAATTAAATGGAAATTTACAAAAGAAAAAAAAAAAAAAAAAAAAGGAATCCCTAGAATGAGCACATCAAGCATACACTAAGTAGCCGCTTTACCATTAATTACAGATATCTGACCAGCAAACATACAGTACTGTGGCAACAAAATGCAAAAAGGGGTCAAGAGGTTCAGCTGTTTATACCAAATTGTGACCTAAGACTGACCATGGAATGATTACTGGTGCCAAATGAAATGGTTTGGTCTCTAGGTTTTACAGAGAATTGTGTGCAAATCAAAACACATCCAATAAGAAACAGTTCTGTGGATAAAGATGCCTCGTTAATGAGAGCAGTGAAAGGAGACTGGCAAGACCGATTCAAGCCTACAGGATGCCTATAGCAACTCAGACCATGTGATACAACAGTAAGCATCTCTGAACCTTAGAGTGAATGGCAGGAGGTGACGAGAGGGTACCGATTACCCAGGCCACCTATGTAGGAAATGGAAGGCTCGTTTTCTAGGCGCATGCCACCAGGAAGCATAGTCTTTCAAGTCAAATGTCTTCAGTGATATTTGCACCAGGCCGTCACGTTTCACTCTTGTTTTATTTACCATTCCAACTGGCAAGAAACAGGTGCAAGTTAATATATAGAAAATGTCTTTATTATAAATAGTACAGCATGCGGATTCTATACAATCCCAATGCACACTGATTTAAGCAAGTTCTAATTGCACATTCAAGAGAAGTCCGTCCATAGGGGACAACACACAAAACCAGGAATTACATGATGTTACATCAGGAGCGATTCATGCTCTCTTGGTCCTCATCTTGCTCTGCAATTTTACGTTCAGCCTCCACGTCCGGGCTTTCCTAATAATGTTAACAGAAAAGTGGGGGGGGGGGGGAAATCCACACAATTATTGGAGAATGAAACCTCAACTAAACATCATATCAGACTTCAATTTATGCGTTTCAGACAGGATTCATGGACACCATTAATCTTCATTTTTCACCCAGAGAACCTGTTAGGAATTTGTGCGCAGGTGTTGCAATTTGCAGAGTTCTAGAGCAGCAGATGACGCACACCATTGGCGTTTCTATAATGGGTGCAGTGCACACGGGCCCAGGAGGGTCCCACACCGCACCCACGTTTATTACTTACCTTTCTAGGGTCCCGCGTCAGAGCGTTAGCCGCAGTGCAGAGATCGCCACCAAAATGGGCACTGCGCAATACAAATTTAGACTTCGGAAACATGGCACCCCATATGTTCAGGAGTCTGTGCATGCACAGTAGATGCTGGCATAATGCCAGTGTCTACTGCGCCACTAAGAGGAAGGGTCCCACCGGGAGCCTGCACACTGGGCCCATCCTCTGTTGAAACGCCCCTGACACACTACAGTATGAACAGCCCAGTTACATGACTAGTGGTGTTTGTTTATTGAAATATAACATGTATAGCTGTACTCACTGTTACATGCACACTGGTGATGGAGTGTAGTGGGTTTCATACAGCTAACCAGCACTGTAGTACACACCCTTCTACAGAAAAGGGATCCAGAAGGCAGGGGGGATTTAATGCAGCTGCATAGACCGTTTACTACAGGTATTAGGAGGTTAACATCTGAAGTGTCGGAGTGGGCCATTTATCATAAATCGCATATTCAGTGTGATCTGGACTGGATCTTACTGGCCATGATTACATTGCAATAAGTGATCATATCCAGAACATCTTCAGTCCTCCCTGACACACACTCCGCTGCATTCTGCATGGGGAGTGTGGGGGGGGGGGGAAGAGAATGGTGACAAGTATAGACCTTATACTGGAGAAGGATGGGGTGGTGATAATACAAAAAAAAAAAAAAAAACACACCCGGTTACAGGTTATTGGGGGGAGGGTTATAAAACAGTTTAAATTTTTGCTACTAAGGGGATGTGGGCGCTACTATTAGGATTTGGGACCAGTGAGGGGTCTGTTGCCTATGGACGTGGGGGAGGGGATGGGTGCAATACATACACTATATATATATATATATATATATATATATATATATATATATATATATATATATATATATATATATATATACATACATACATACATACATACATACATACATATTTTTTTTTTTTTTTTTAGTATATAAGAAAAAAAAAGTTTAAAAAAAACTTTAAATGAAAAATAATTTTGGAGCGGTTTTGCAGGGAAAAAAAGTAGTAAGTGGTTAAGGAATGCGGTAAATGGGAAGCTTTTGCAGCCCTGATAGAAAGCTATGGAAACCGCTTCTGAGAGCAAAGACCAGGCCATTGCAGAGATCTCCGGCTGTACCCTCATAACCTGCCGGGATACTTAACTACTGTAATACAGAATAAGGACACTGTCAAAGCCTGGCTGTAAATGTGGTCCAGTAAATAGGCCATCATGATTACCATACGCAGTTAAATATTTTTGGGTAAGGGAATGCACCATGTTCCATAAAGAATAAAAATATTTTAGTGAGTGTCCAGCATACCATACCTACCAATATGCCCAGCTAGAAATATTGGGACAGTTTTGGGCATGTCCCCAGTCTGACCAGGTCACCCCAGTTTTTGGAAGGGCCGTACCTCATTGAGTGTAGGGCACTTCCCATTTGTCAGAAATCAGGACGGTCATGTCAAGTTACTAACCTTTATAGAGGAGCGGAGCTTGTGCAGATGAACCAGCATATGATCGCAGATCACCATGTTCTCCAGCAAGACTTGCTGCCTGGCCTTTAAGCACAACAACGTCATCTCTTTATCATCTTCCTTCTAGAAAGAAGAAGACAGGAACATTAAGACTGAAGTGCCACAATAAGGAGACTAAACTGACAATTGGGTCAATTACAAATTATACCCCTTTTCCACTGCTGCAATAACCTGGTTATTGCCAGGTTGTGGCTCAATGGAAAAGGGTCCCTGTAGAATAACCTGGGTCCAGTTACCCAGGAATCAGACCCATATAGTTATAAGGATCGGACCCAGAAAAGGGTGCGGAGAGCCATTTCAGCGGCACTTGGAGATGGGAAGCAGAAGGAGGACCCACCACTAACCCGGGTCCAGCCTGCTGTGTGAACAGGGATCAAGCCGGGGGGGCAGGTCTAGGTCTGCTTCCACCCATACATTGGGGCAGATGTATCAAGCCAGGAGAAGTGATAAAGCAGTGATAAGTGCAAGGTGATAACGTACCAGCCAATCAGATCCAATATATACTGTAAATTGACACTTAGAAGCCAATTGGCTGGTGCGTTATCACCTTGCACTTATCACTGCTTTATCACTTCTCCAGGCTTAATACATCTGACCCAATATTCCTAGATAGAGCTATAGGCATCAATGTAATAACAAGCATTGCCAAGATTTCCTTAATCTCAGAGATTGTAGTCTACAGGTCTTAAACTGCATCTGTCTGCAGGGATTCACAAACTTAATTTCTGTGGACAATATTCCTCCGCTAGAAGACAACTCAATGGTAACCAGTCACCTGATCTGGCGGTGAATAAATATTTGTGGGTCTTGGATGCTGGAAAGTAAATTTATGTTCATAATAAAACAGACAATTATACGTTTTAAACAGGATGCATAAGACTTCAGTGGGCCGATTTAATCAAGCATGAGGGCCCATTGTAGCCCCACTCTGGTCTTCTGCGACGTCACACAATCAGCTGCTGTGTGACAGCCCCCTGCACACAGCACGTGAGCCGCTGGCCATATCACCGTGGGCCACATGCCTCCCTACAGTGGCATGGAACTAAAGAGATTCCTGGGACGCAGAAGCTGAACATGTATCTTCCTGGCTGTCATGGAGTGTCACTCGATACAGATGCAGTGTGATCGGAGTTTGTGCGACCGACACAGCGCTCAATATTCCAGAATGAACACGGGATTTCAGTGTGAAAGGGGTATAATTATGCTTACCATGGTATGCCTTTAAACCGGGACACTGATAGTCAGCCACATAACCTGTGTAATCTAAAAGTAGCTTAAATGCAGGCTTGAAGTCAGCCACTGAACCTATGCAAGTTGTATAGAGTGTTACTAAATTACCAAGTACTTAATAGGATGTAAGTAAGAGTTGCAGAAAAACTATCTCCTTGTAAAAGAATATGAAAGTGATTATGTGATAGTACCTTACATTGGGGCCTTGCTGCCCTTAAATGCTGCAGCTGCCATCACAATGTGACATCTGCGTTTCCCACTACAATAACTGAAGTGGACTCCAAAGAATTTTTAAATTCAACCAACCAAACTTATCACACAGGCAGGGCCGGATTAACAATGGGGCGGATGGAGCTGCAGCTCCAGGCCGCCCCATCAAAATAGGCCCACAGCATCTGCTGCATTGCGCTGCTGTACACAGGAATATTTTTCTTTCCTGTTACAGCAGCCTAAGGCCCCGCCCACTGAAACAGCAAACCCCTTTCCCCTGCTTTTCTTGCCTGGGGTTGAAAAGACGGACTTAATAATTGTGCTAATAGCGGCGCAGTGGAAGGCTTCACAAGCCCTCCCTGCGCCGCACAGGGAATGGGTGCCAGGCTAGGGTTCATTACATACAGTATCACGGCTCTCAATCCAGGTAACACTGATAACAGTACTGCCTATGAATGCAGTTCTGCCATGTGTCTGACATACAGGATTATTACTCAGGTTTCAAAGCATGCTAGTGGCTGAGGACATAACAGCTAGTATAACCATAAGGCAAACCAATGAGACTCAGGTCCCAAATTGTTAAGGTGCCCATACACTTGTGCGATTTTGCCCGATTTCATACAATTCCGACGCTTCGGGCCTATAAAATCCGATGAAAACGGGCAAACTGCATGTGCTTCACCTCCGATCCAATCCGATTACACATCGCGCAATCTGCTGACGGGCGACCCGGCAGCAGGGGGAGGGGGGGGGGGGGGGGGGGCAGTGAAGTTTCTTCACTCCCCCCGTCACCATAGCAGTGCAGGCAAATATGGACAAGATCGCCCATATTGGCCTGCATGCACAAGAGACAGGGAACCAGCGACGAACGAGCGCGGGGCCACGAATCATTCATCGCTGGTGCCTCCACACTGAGAGATACAAATGGTATCTTGTTCATTAATGAACACGATCGGTCATATCTTTCACTAATATCGCACAGTGTGTAGGGCCCTTAATTTTCAACATAGCTGTTTACATCAATGTTTTTACAATGCACGGTTTTGAAAAATGAGTAAATTCAACTATTTGCTGCTACTTCAGGGATAGAGATATACATAGATATATTATATAGATAGATATACATACATACATTTTCTCCTCTGCTTGTAATTAAATAGTAAGGCTCCAAGTGCAATACACCAAAAGTAGCAGGGGGGTGCTGGGCTCTACATAAATATATATATATATCTATATATATATATATATATATATATATATATATATATATATATATATATATATATATATATATATATATATATACATACATACATACACACACTCTAATACATACATACATAATATATCAGCACACACACACATGCATGCACAAACTTACATACAGTTACACATTTATACATACAGTACCAGCCAGTGGCGTAGAGCAGACCGGCAGCACTAAGAAGGAGGGAGAATGAGCAGCTAACAGCTCCCTCCGGACTTTCTCTTCCTGTATGCACTATTCAGAGAGAGCTACAGAGCTCTCTGTTAAAGCAGCACCGCAATCGCAGCTTTTGCTGAGACGCAGACACAGTTGTCTCAGTCTCTAAAATTAAAAAATTAGATCTTCAGGGAGGGGGGGGGGTTTCCAGGTACTCAGAAACGTGCACCACTGCATACATCGTCTGTAAAAGGACCACATACAATGTATCATACGCGATACTACCGCCCAGAAAGCTGCCGGGCGGGTCAAGGGAAATCTTCTGCAACTTCTCCCTCGGGGAAGTCACAGAAGTGTATGGGCACCTTAAGAGTCAAGAACTAAATGAATACATGTAGTAAGCCAAAGCACACTTCTACTCACTATGGGGACAGTCAGCTCTTCGGACTGGTCAGCTGCTGTGTTCTCTTGTGTAGACATCTGGAATTCAGCAAAACCCCATCATTCACTCAGCTACAGTGCTCTCCAAACCTGCACAGTCTACCCAGCAAGTTATACAGGGAGTTGTTTTATAGCTAAAAGACACACAGAGAGAATATAACCTGATCAGCACATAACACTCATCAGGTGGTTGCTACTTAATTATGACCCATATGGAGGGCGGATAGCTAAATGTCAGTGATTTTATTGTTGAGTTCCAGCTATTTATCAGGGTTGATATAGGGGGTATTTAGCAAAGCTTGGAGAGACATAAGGGGTAATTCCGACCTGATTGCATGCTAGCTATTTTTTGCAGCGCTGCGCTCAGGTCAAAACTTGGCAAAACTGCGCATGCGTATCCACCGCAATGCGCATCGTACGGGTTCAAAGCAGATCGGTTCTGGGCGATGGATTTAACTTAGAATCCATTCCCACAGCTGATCGCAAGGAGATTGACAGGAAGAAGGCGTTTATGGGTGTCAACTGACCGTTTTCAGGGAGTGGTTGGAAAAACGCAGGCGCGTTGAAGCGTTTGCAGGGCGGGTGTCTGACGTCAATTCCGGGACCGGACAGGCTGAAGTTCAGACCTACTCAGAAACTGCACAAAACTTTTTTGTACCGCTCAGCTGCACATGCGATTGCACACTTGGAAAGCAAAAATACACTCCCCCGTGGGCGGCGACTATCTGATCGCAGCGCTGCAAAAAATAGCTAGCGAGCGATCAGGTCGGAATGACCCCCAGTAAGAGAAGAGAAATAAAGCACCAAGCAATCAGCTACTGACATTTTTCAAACGCTGCGTAAAATGAGAGGTGGAATCTGATTGGTTAGTGCTTTTATATCTCTCCACTTTATCATACTCCGTGCTTTGATAAATACCCCCAAGTCAGCCAACAAATGGTGTAATGAACAAACTTACAGTACAGTATATTCCATATTAATAGAATATACATACTCTAACTCACTGCATACAATAAAAAAATCTTCCTTCATTTCTTTTTAGGAACTTGTGCTGATTAATATTTGTTTATTTATTTTTTAACAACAATTTGTTAATACAGCTCATGACCTGAAATCTGCCGAGCAAACCCAGCCACAGCTGAAACATATGTTTCACTTTGGAGAAAGTGCAAATCCCAGCCCATCACTAGAGCAAATGTGAGCCTGTCCTCAAGGCAACATTCATTGTAATGATTCAGCTCAGGTGCATTTCCTATTTTACTGCGACACAAGCTATGTGATGATTAAAATTAAAAAAAAAAAATGATTAAACCTTTATAGTAAATATTGTTGGTTTTGTTTACTACATAATGCATTTTTGCTTGACAAAGAGTAGAACAACTTTTTGTTATAAATCTTTCTACATGATTTTGTGGGTATATTAAGCAATGTTATGTTATGTGGGGGGGGGTGCACTTAAGATGGGTGGGGGAGGGGGCAGGGCTGGGCGTGTACAGTATATTAGATTGTCACTGTGTATATTAAATTTAAAACCAATGGTGTATATTAGATTTAAACTAATAGTTTTATAATGCCTGTATGTACTGATTATAGCCCCGCGTAATCGAGAGACGACTGTTTAATAAAGTTTCTTGTAGTGGAACAAAGTCAATTTAAACAATATTAAAATACCCATAGAAAAATTAAATCTACTGTATAATTTATCTTGTCACATGCAAGAATAGCAGCAGCCTCTGTACTACTTACACACTGGGGCAGGACTCAGGAGGACTCTCTGTGTGTCTCTTTCTCTCTGAAACCTGATACTCCTGTGTCTCTACCTGCACTACATACTGTCCTGTTTGCATTCTGGCTGCCTTTTTCTTCTTCTGCACAAGAGGGAAAGCCAGGGCCAGTTTTTATGCATATGCTGAGTACGCAGCTGAGTAGGGCACAGCATAGAGGAGTGCACCCTACTCAGCTGCGCCAGCGATATGTGTAACACTGGCCATTCCTGATATGCCCTGATATTTAGGGCCTGCCCAGACTCTCACCAAGCAGGCAGTGATGTTGGCGCCGTCGCGCTATGTCCGGCAGCACACCCCACTACAGTAACTAGTGATGAGCGGGTTCGGTTTTACTCGGTTTTACTCGGTTCTCAAAACGGCATCTTATTGGCTCACGGATGTCACGTGAAGAAACATAAAATAAACTACCGCTCCCAGAATCTCTTGCTTCCAGACAGCAAGGGCTGCTGGGAGCAGTTTTTTATTTTGAGATTCTTCACATTACTGTGCATGCAAAATAAACTACTGTACCACTCCCAAAAGCCCTTGCTGTCTTGCTACTAGGAGCGGTAGTTTATTTTGAGATTCTTCTTTGTCTAGTACTATAGTGCGGTGCAGTCATGGTGGGGGGTGCCAACACAACTGACTGCTCTGCAAGTCTCCGGGCACAGGGGGCATATCACGTAATATAGTACTTTGATTAGATTAATATGTTAGGGGAACTATTAAAGTGGGCAAAATATGTAATGGGAACTTCTACAGTGAGCAAAATGTGAAAGGGGCACTTATACAGTGGGCAAATGTGTAAGGGGCACTTATACAGTGGACAAATGTGTACGGGGCACTTATACAGTGGACAAATGTGTAAGGGGCACTTATACAGTGGGCAAATGTGTAAGGGGCACTTATACAGTGGACAAATGTGTAAGGGGCACTTATACAGTGGACAAATGTGTAAGGGGCACTTATACAGTGGGCAAATGTGTAAGGGGCACTTATACAGTGGGCAAATGTGTAAGGGGCACTACAACTGGGCTTTTACAATGAAACCACACCTCCTTAATTTTTTCAGGCAAATGCCTTCGACACACGCAAAAGTACTTAGGGGGGCACCAAAGTATTTATTCACTTACTCAAAAATTTGGCCTCGGACCTGCCCTCGGTGGAGCTAGTGATGTCAGTGTGCTTCGGACAGGTGGCCCCATGACAAAGGGGGGCTTTGGGTACAGTATCCCCTGCACCCCCTCTTAATCTGACTGTGAGTCACTGTATATAAGAAATATTTGCTTTTAATGTAGCTTGTTTTGTGTAAATAAAAGGTAATATAACTATATATAAAACAGAATACCATCATGTGAGGAGATTGTAGACTGTGAGCAGTCTTACCCCATGACGGCCACACAAATCATTTGATTCATTGCATGCAGCTAGACCTTGCATTAGTTTAAATAAACCCTGACAGCCAGAGCCATCTGTGAGCATTTTGGAATTTATCATTCGACTATCACCTTTGTCACAAGTTCAATATGGCACAGCAGAAGCAGCCTAAGCCAAACCCTCGCCCAACTTTCCACCGTCCAAATATGTCGTAGATCAATCATATTTACTATTTATTTAATCTTAATTATCAGTAACTGCCAGATCACCATTTATCTTCAAGGCGGACAGGAAATTACATGGCCATTAAATTGGATTACAGCTCCTGTGCTGTGTCTCCAGTTATAATACATAGCGGTAATGCAAGATGGTACAAAATAACAACTACCCACTTGTTAAATCATGAGGCTAAAATGGGAAATACAATATCAGAGACGCATCTTAAAGGTACAGTCACATGGGCATTATTTTGGCAACATTCCTGTATTTTTATATTGTGTGCCCAGCCAAAAAGTCAGCTGCATTACCTGCTCTGGAAATAAATGTGTATTAGGAAAGGCCATCAGTGGGTAACCCATTGATGGGTAACCTCGATAGTGTGAAACCATCTGCAATGGAACCATCAATGATTTCACCCACGCTGGTCACCCATGCCTTACACTGTATTAGGCTGTGGGCCAATGAGAGCATGGGGGCGGAGCTTTGTTCGAGTGTCGGGAACAGAGCTGAGCTCAGTGTCCCGGCGCATTGGGGAAAAAAAATATTCGGTTGTTGTGTGTCATCAATGGCGGGAAACCATCTGGTTCTCCCCCATTGATGGAAAAACTATTCTACATTGGTCATAGACCATCAATAATTTTGAATCATCGATGATCAATGGCCATCCCTAATGTGGATCGCCGCCTGTATTGGAAAGTTGGACACGCCCCTATCTGCCCGCTTGTGAAAGTAGCTGTCTGTCATCACTAACAGCACGCATTTGCTCCAGCTGTATCATTGGTACAAGAGAATTTGGGGGTGATTTAACAAGCCTTTAAGAGAGAGAGATAAAATTGAGAAGTTGCCCATAGCCTCCAATCAATCAGCTTCTAATTGTCATTTCAAAGACTGCTGGGTAAATGACAGGAGCTGATTGGTTGGTAGTTTATTTCTCTCTCCAAGGTTTGATATAGCTTCCCCTCCATGTGAAATACGACAGAACTCTGCGTATTCTCACCTAAGAATAGTCCATATCTCTGCCTATGTGGCCTCAGAACACATAGCCTATATGTGAACTCCTAGTTGCTGCCCAGTAACAACCACCCAGCTGTAAGTGGAGACGTATAGGACTTTGAATCACTGCTGCAAGATGCGGTTGCTCCGCTACGGAGCATGCGCATGGTGACAACTCGTATGACCCATTCACATAATGAATTTATCTGCATCCCTGAGTCAGCCCACAAGTCTAGAGGGAGTACGTACCCCTCTCTAACTAGGGGTCTATATACTAAGCTTTGGATGGAGATAAAGTGAATGGAGATAAAATACCAGCCAATCAGCTCCTAACTGTCATGTCACAGGCTGTGTTTGAAAAATGACAGTTAGGAGCTGGTTGGCTGGTACTTTATCTCCATCCAAGGCTTAGTAAATAGACCCCTTAGATGGAGCCAGTGTGAGCTGTTCTAGACTGAACAAAGTGTCTGTGTTAAGCTCTGTGACGTCTCTGCCAGCCTATGTGCTATTAATTAGGCCCTGGGCATACAGACCCCTGTTATTGTTGGCTGTGTACTCATTGCTGTGCCGTGTTTCTGACCACTGGACATCTGTGGAACATCCTGTAGGAAATTTGGCTGTACAGGCTTGGGGATGTAGCGGAGTTTCTGTACACACCAGTGGATGCCTTGTAACCATGAACAGCCCAGTTACTTAACCATTGGAGTGGTTTTGTTTAAGGTAAAGCAGTCATACTCACTGTTACACACACTGGCAGATGGAGCGGAGCTCGAGCACAGTGGGGTGTCATACACCTTACCAGCCGGTGAGTGTATACAGCTTGTTGATAGCAGTGCAGGATACGGCACGGTTGCGTCATAGTGGCCACACCCCGCTATAAGATGGGCAGATTACCAGTACTGTAATGCGTGGTGGTGTGGGTAGTGTGGGTACATTGACAGTATTCAGCGTGACGAAGTGCGGATGCAGGCAAGGCTCCAGGAAACTAGAGCTGTCTTCCGGGCGGCCAGGACTGCCACCCGAGATTCGGGAGCCACCTGGGTGTTTCTGGAGGGTAGGCAAGTGTGAATTGTACTTATAAGAGAATCTGCCCCAAGGCATACCTACCAACGACTGTGTCAGCGCAGGACATGCTGCGCTGAAGGCGCGGCCATAAAGGGGGCATGGCCTTGTAAAAATGGGCGGACCCTTGTGAGAAGGGGCAGGGGCATCGCGCTACCACCCCCATTTCTTTATATTTTGGTGGCGTGCCCAGCGCTCCACGAGCAGCTGGGCAGCCCCTTCCTCTCCTCCCCACACTGTTCAGATGCCGTGCTCATGCGCACGCCACCTATTCAGTGATCACCGGCTGCTTTACAGAGCAGAGCAGCGGTGATCACTGGTTCTCCCAACTCTCCCCCCCACCCGTGGGACACTGCGACCCGTGGGAGGGACAGCGGGACAGTGTCTAAATAGCGGTTCCATGCTCGTGTTTTGGATCTGGATTGGTTTTGCCAAAATCACCCTTTCGCGTTTAGGATCTGGATGATTTTTGAAAAAAAGATAAAAACAGCTAAAATCACAGAATTTGGGGATAATTTTGATCCTACTGTATTATTAACCTCAATAACATTCATTTCCACTCATTTCCAGTCTATTCTGAACACCTCATACCTCACAATATTGTTTCTAGGCCAAAAGGTTGCACCGAGGTGGGTGTATGACTAAGCTAAGAGACACAAGTGTGCGGCACAAACACCTGGCCCATCTAGGGTTGGCACTGCAGTCCCACTGCACTAATGGCGGATACCGGATGCACGTCTAACACCAACATAGTTGTCAAGGCCTCAGTTATCCGTTTTGCAACAGGATGACTGCTGTCATATTTCATCTTCCTCACAAAGGACTGTTGGACAGTCAGTTGCTTAGTTGAAGTAGTACAAGTGGTCTTCTGACTTCCCCTCTGGGATGACGATCGACTCCCAGCAGCAACAACAGCAGCGCCAGCAGCAGTAGGAGGAGGAAGTGGTTCTTGATCTTTCCCTATTTTATACTCAAAATTTTTGTTCTCCATTATTTTTCTGGAGTTATATAACAAAATGCAGCACAGGAGAGCGTACCTCTACACCACACAGGGCAAACCCTGTAAAAAATATTTGGATTAAATATTAATAACCCATTTATTTGAAGTAAATAATATACAGCACAGGACAGCACCACTGACTGGATTTATACGCCATTACCACTAGACTTTAGAGTAGTGATGAGCGGGTTCGGTTTTACTCGGTTTTACTCGGTTTTACTCGGTTCTCAAAACAGCATCTTATTGGCTCACGGATGTCACGTGTTTTGGATAGCCAATAAGATGCCGTTTTGAGAACCGAGTAAAACCGAGTAAAACCGAACCTCGCTCATCACTACTTTAGAGATGAGCGCCTGAAATTTTTCGGGTTTTGTGTTTTGGTTTTGGGTTCGGTTCCGCGGCCGTGTTTTGGGTTCGAACGCGTTTTGGCAAAACCTCACCGAATTTTTTTTGTCGGATTCGGGTGTGTTTTGGATTCGGGTGTTTTTTTCAAAAAACACTAAAAAACAGCTTAAATCATAGAATTTGGGGGTCATTTTGATCCCAAAGTATTATTAACCTCAAAAACCATAATTTACACTCATTTTCAGTCTATTCTGAATACCTCACACCTCACAATATTATTTTTAGTCCTAAAATTTGCACCGAGGTAGCTGTGTGAGTAAGATAAGCGACCCTAGTGGTCGACACAAACACCGGGCCCATCTAGGAGTGGCACTGCAGTGTCACGCAGGATGGCCCTTCCAAAAAATACTCCCCAAACAGCACATGACGCAAAGAAAAAAAGAGGCGCAATGAGGTAGCTGTGTGAGTAAGATTAGCGACCCTAGTGGCCGACACAAACACCGGGCCCATCTAGGAGTGGCACTGCAGTGTCACGCAGGATGTCCCTTCCAAAAAACCCTCCCCAAACAGCACATGACGCAAAGAAAAAAAGAGGCGCAATGAGGTAGCTGACTGTGTGAGTAAGATTAGCGACCCTAGTGGCCGACACAAACACCGGGCCCATTTAGGAGTGGCACTGCAGTGTCACGCAGGATGTCCCTTCCAAAAAACCCTCCCCAATCAGCACATGATGCAAAGAAAAAGAAAAGAAAAAAGAGGTGCAAGATGGAATTGTCCTTGGGCCCTCCCACCCACCCTTATGTTGTATAAACAAAACAGGACATGCACACTTTAACCAACCCATCATTTCAGTGACAGGGTCTGCCACACGACTGTGACTGATATGACGGGTTGGTTTGGACCCCCCCCAAAAAAGAAGCAATTAATCTCTCCTTGCACAAACTGGCTCTACAGAGGCAAGATGTCCACCTCATCATCACCCTCCGATATATCACCGTGTACATCCCCCTCCTCACAGATTATCAATTCGTCCCCACTGGAATCCACCATCTCAGCTCCCTGTGTACTTTGTGGAGGCAATTGCTGCTGGTCAATGTCTCCGCGGAGGAATTGATTATAATTCATTTTAATGAACATCATCTTCTCCACATTTTCTGGATGTAACCTCGTACGCCGATTGCTGACAAGGTGAGCGGCGGCACTAAACACTCTTTCGGAGTACACACTTGTGGGAGGGCAACTTAGGTAGAATAAAGCCAGTTTGTGCAAGGGCCTCCAAATTGCCTCTTTTTCCTGCCAGTATAAGTACGGACTGTGTGACGTGCCTACTTGGATGCGGTCACTCATATAATCCTCCACCATTCTATCAATGTTGAGAGAATCATATGCAGTGACAGTAGACGACATGTCCGTAATCGTTGTCAGGTCCTTCAGTCCGGACCAGATGTCAGCATCAGCAGTCGCTCCAGACTGCCCTGCATCACCGCCAGCGGGTGGGCTCGGAATTCTGAGCCTTTTCCTCGCACCCCCAGTTGCGGGAGAATGTGAAGGAGGAGATGTTGACAGGTCGCGTTCCGCTTGACTTGACAATTTTGTCACCAGCAGGTCTTTCAACCCCAGCAGACTTGTGTCTGCCGGAAAGAGAGATCCAAGGTAGGCTTTAAATCTAGGATCGAGCACGGTGGCCAAAATGTAGTGCTCTGATTTCAACAGATTGACCACCCGTGAATCCTTGTTAAGCGAATTAAGGGCTCCATCCACAAGTCCCACATGCCTAGCGGAATCGCTCCGTGTTAGCTCCTCCTTCAATGTCTCCAGCTTCTTCTGCAAAAGCCTGATGAGGGGAATGACCTGACTCAGGCTGGCAGTGTCTGAACTGACTTCACGTGTGGCAAGTTCAAAGGGCATCAGAACCTTGCACAACGTTGAAATCATTCTCCACTGCGCTTGAGACAGGTGCATTCCACCTACTATATCGTGCTCAATTGTATAGGCTTGAATGGCCTTTTGCTGCTCCTCCAACCTCTGAAGCATATAGAGGGTTGAATTCCACCTCGTTACCACTTCTTGCTTCAGATGATGGCAGGGCAGGTTCAGTAGTTTTTGGTGGTGCTCCAGTCTTCTGTACGTGGTGCCTGTACGCCGAAAGTGTCCCGCAATTCTTCTGGCCACCGACAGCATCTCTTGCACGCCCCTGTCGTTTTTTAAAAAATTCTGCACCACCAAATTCAAGGTATGTGCAAAACATGGGACGTGCTGGAATTTGCCCATATTTAATGCACACACAATATTGCTGGCGTTGTCCGATGCCACAAATCCACAGGAGAGTCCAATTGGGGTAAGCCATTCCGCGATGATCTTCCTCAGTTGCCGTAAGAGGTTTTCAGCTGTGTGCGTATTCTGGAAAGCGGTGATACAAAGCGTAGCCTGCCTAGGAAAGAGTTGGCGTTTGCGAGATGCTGCTACTGGTGCCGCCGCTGCTGTTCTTGCGGCGGGAGTCCATACATCTACCCAGTGGGCTGTCACAGTCATATAGTCCTGACCCTGCCCTGCTCCACTTGTCCACATGTCCGTGGTTAAGTGGACATTGGGTACAACTGCATTTTTTAGGACACTGGTGAGTCTTTTTCTGACGTCCGTGTACATTCTCGGTTTCGCCTGCCTAGAGAAGTGGAACCTAGATGGTATTTGGTAACGGGGGCACACTGCCTCAATAAATTGTCTAGTTCCCTGTGAACTAACGGCGGATACCGGACGCACGTCTAACACCAACATAGTTGTCAAGGCCTCAGTTATCCGCTTTGCAGTAGGATGACTGCTGTGATATTTCATCTTCCTCGCAAAGGACTGTTGAACAGTCAATTGCTTACTGGAAGTAGTACAAGTGGGCTTACGACTTCCCCTCTGGGATGACCATCGACTCCCAGCGGCAACACCAGCAGCACCAGCAGCAGTAGGCGTTACACGCAAGGATGCATCGGAGGAATCCCAGGCAGGAGAGGACTCGTCAGAATTGCCAGTGACATGGCCTGCAGGACTATTGGCATTCCTGGGGAAGGAGGAAATTGACACTGAGGGAGTTGGTGGGGTGGTTTGCGTGAGCTTGGTTACAAGAGGAAGGGATTTACTGGTCAGTGGACTGCTTCCGCTGTCACCCAAAGTTTTTGAACTTGTCACTGACTTATTATGAATGCGCTGCAGGTGACGTATAAGGGAGGATGTTCCGAGGTGGTTAACGTCCTTACCCCTACTTATTACAGCTTGACAAAGGGAACACACGGCTTGACACCTGTTGTCCGCATTTCTGGTGAAATACCTCCACACCGAAGAGCTGATTTTTTTGGTATTTTCACCTGGCATGTCAACGGCCATATTCCTCCCACGGACAACAGGTGTCTCCCCGGGTGCCTGACTTAAACAAACCACCTCACCATCAGAATCCTCCTGGTCAATTTCCTCCCCAGCGCCAGCAACACCCATATCCTCCTCATCCTGGTGTACTTCAACACTGACATCTTCAATCTGACTATCAGGAACTGGACTGCGGGTGCTCCTTCCAGCACTTGCAGGGGGCGTGCAAATGGTGGAAGGCGCATGCTCTTCACGTCCAGTGTTGGGAAGGTCAGGCATCGCAACCGACACAATTGGACTCTCCTTGTGGATTTGGGATTTCGAAGAATGCACAGTTCTTTGCTGTGCTGCTTTTGCCATCTTGAGTCTTTTCATTTTTCTAGCGAGAGGCTGAGTGCTTCCATCCTCATGTGAAGCTGAACCACTAGCCATGAACATAGGCCAGGGCCTCAGCCGTTCCTTGCCACTCCGTGTCGTAAATGGCATATTGGCAAGTTTACGCTTCTCCTCCGACAATTTTATTTTAGGTTTTGGAGTCCTTTTTTTTCTGATATTTGGTGTTTTGGATTTGACATGCTCTGTACTATGACATTGGGCATCGGCCTTGGCAGACGACGTTGCTGGCATTTCATCGTCTCGGCCATGACTAGTGGCAGCAGCTTCAGCACGAGGTGGAAGTGGATCTTGATCTTTCCCTAATTTTGGAACCTCAACATTTTTGTTCTCCATATTTTAATAGGCACAACTAAAAGGCACCTCAGGTAAACAATGGAGATGGATACTAGTATACAATTATGGACTGCCTGCCGAGTGCAGACACAGAGGTAGCCACAGCCGTGAACTACCGTACTGTACTGTGTCTGCTGCTAATATAGACTGGTTGATAAAGAGATGTCTATGTAACTATGTATGTATAAAGAAGAAAGAAAAAAAAACCACGGTTAGGTGGTATACAATTATGGACGGACTGCCTGCCGAGTGCCGACACAGAGGTAGCCACAGCCGTGAACTACCGCACTGTACTGTGTCTGCTGCTAATATATAGACTGGTTGATAAAGAGATAGTATACTCGTAACTAGTATGTATGTATAAAGAAAGAAAAAAAAACCACGGTTAGGTGGTATATACAATTATGGACGGGCTGCCGAGTGCCGACACAGAGGTAGCCACAGCCGTGAACTACCGCACTGTACTGTGTCTGCTGCTAATATATAGACTGTTTGATAAAGAGATAGTATACTCGTAACTAGTATGTATGTATAAAGAAAGAAAAAAAAACCACGGTTAGGTGGTATATACAATTATGGACGGGCTGCCGAGTGCCGACACAGAGGTAGCCACAGCCGTGAACTACCGCACTGTACTGTGTCTGCTGCTAATATAGACTGGTTGATAAAGAGATAGTATACTCGTAACTAGTATGTATGTATAAAGAAAGAAAAAAAAACCACGGTTAGGTGGTATATACAATTATGGACGGGCTGCCGAGTGCCGACACAGAGGTAGCCACAGCCGTGAACTACCGCACTGTACTGTGTCTGCTGCTAATATAGACTGGTTGATAAAGAGATAGTATACTCGTAACTAGTATGACTATAAAGAAAGAAAAAAAAACCACGGTTAGGTGGTATATACAATTATGGACGGGCTGCCGAGTGCCGACACAGAGGTAGCCACAGCCGTGAACTACCGCACTGTACTGTGTCTGCTGCTAATATATAGACTGGTTGATAAAGAGATAGTATACTCGTAACTAGTATGTATGTATAAAGAAAGAAAAAAAAAACACGGTTAGGTGGTATATACAATTATGGACGGGCTGCCGAGTGCCGACACAGAGGTAGCCACAGCCGTGAACTACCGCACTGTACTGTGTCTGCTGCTAATATATAGACTGGTTGATAAAGAGATAGTATACTCGTAACTAGTATGTATGTATAAAGAAAGAAAAAAAAACCACGGTTAGGTGGTATATACAATTATGGACGGGCTGCCGAGTGCCGACACAGAGGTAGCCACAGCCGTGAACTACCGCACTGTACTGTGTCTGCTGCTAATATAGACTGGTTGATAAAGAGATAGTATACTCGTAACTAGTATGTATGTATAAAGAAAGAAAAAAAAACCACGGTTAGGTGGTATATACAATTATGGACGGGCTGCCGAGTGCCGACACAGAGGTAGCCACAGCCGTGAACTACCGCACTGTACTGTGTCTGCTGCTAATATAGACTGGTTGATAAAGAGATAGTATACTCGTAACTAGTATGTATGTATAAAGAAAGAAAAAAAAAACACGGTTAGGTGGTATATACAATTATGGACGGGCTGCCGAGTGCCGACACAGAGGTAGCCACAGCCGTGAACTACCGCACTGTACTGTGTCTGCTGCTAATATAGACTGGTTGATAAAGAGATAGTATACTCGTAACTAGTATGACTATAAAGAAAGAAAAAAAAACCACGGTTAGGTGGTATATACAATTATGGACGGGCTGCCGAGTGCCGACACAGAGGTAGCCACAGCCGTGAACTACCGCACTGTACTGTGTCTGCTGCTAATATATAGACTGGTTGATAAAGAGATAGTATACTCGTAACTAGTATGTATGTATAAAGAAAGAAAAAAAAAACACGGTTAGGTGGTATATACAATTATGGACGGGCTGCCGAGTGCCGACACAGAGGTAGCCACAGCCGTGAACTACCGCACTGTACTGTGTCTGCTGCTAATATATAGACTGGTTGATAAAGAGATAGTATACTCGTAACTAGTATGTATGTATAAAGAAAGAAAAAAAAACCACGGTTAGGTGGTATATACAATTATGGACGGGCTGCCGAGTGCCGACACAGAGGTAGCCACAGCCGTGAACTACCGCACTGTACTGTGTCTGCTGCTAATATAGACTGGTTGATAAAGAGATAGTATACTCGTAACTAGTATGTATGTATAAAGAAAGAAAAAAAAACCACGGTTAGGTGGTATATACAATTATGGACGGGCTGCCGAGTGCCGACACAGAGGTAGCCACAGCCGTGAACTACCGCACTGTACTGTGTCTGCTGCTAATATAGACTGGTTGATAAAGAGATAGTATACTCGTAACTAGTATGACTATAAAGAAAGAAAAAAAAAAACGGTTAGGTGGTATATACAATTATGGACGGGCTGCCGAGTGCCGACACAGAGGTAGCCACAGCCGTGAACTACCGCACTGTACTGTGTCTGCTGCTAATATATAGACTGGTTGATAAAGAGATAGTATACTCGTAACTAGTATGTATGTATAAAGAAAGAAAAAAAAACCACGGTTAGGTGGTATATACAATTATGGACGGGCTGCCGAGTGCCGACACAGAGGTAGCCACAGCCGTGAACTACCGCACTGTACTGTGTCTGCTGCTAATATATAGACTGGTTGATAAAGAGATAGTATACTCGTAACTAGTATGTATGTATAAAGAAAGAAAAAAAACCACGGTTAGGTGGTATATACAATTATGGACGGGCTGCCGAGTGCCGACACAGAGGTAGCCACAGCCGTGAACTACCGCACTGTACTGTGTCTGCTGCTAATATATAGACTGGTTGATAAAGAGATAGTATACTCGTAACTAGTATGTATGTATAAAGAAAGAAAAAAAAACCACGGTTAGGTGGTATATACAATTATGGACGGGCTGCCGAGTGCCGACACAGAGGTAGCCACAGCCGTGAACTACCGCACTGTACTGTGTCTGCTGCTAATATATAGACTGGTTGATAAAGAGATAGTATACTCGTAACTAGTATGTATGTATAAAGAAAGAAAAAAAAACCACGGTTAGGTGGTATATACAATTATGGACGGGCTGCCGAGTGCCGACACAGAGGTAGCCACAGCCGTGAACTACCGCACTGTACTGTGTCTGCTGCTAATATATAGACTGGTTGATAAAGAGATAGTATACTCGTAACTAGTATGTATGTATAAAGAAAGAAAAAAAAACCACGGTTAGGTGGTATATACAATTATGGACGGGCTGCCGAGTGCCGACACAGAGGTAGCCACAGCCGTGAACTACCGCACTGTACTGTGTCTGCTGCTAATATATAGACTGGTTGATAAAGAGATAGTATACTCGTAACTAGTATGTATGTATAAAGAAAGAAAAAAAAACCACGGTTAGGTGGTATATACAATTATGGACGGGCTGCCGAGTGCCGACACAGAGGTAGCCACAGCCGTGAACTACCGCACTGTACTGTGTCTGCTGCTAATATAGACTGGTTGATAAAGAGATAGTATACTACTAATATTATATATACTGGTGGTCAGGTCACTGGTCACTAGTCACACTGGCAGTGGCACTCCTGCAGCAAAAGTGTGCACTGTTTAATTTTAATATAATATTATGTACTCCTGGCTCCTGCTATAACCTATAACTGGCACTGCAGTGCTCCCCAGTCTCCCCCACAATTATAAGCTGTGTGAGCTGAGCACAGTCAGATATATATATATACATTGATGCAGCACACTGGGCTGAGCAGTGCACACAGATATGGTATGTGACTGAGTCACTGTGTGTATCGTTTTTTTCAGGCAGAGAACGGATATATTAAATAAAACAAACAACTGCACTGTCTGGTGGTCACTGTGGTCGTCAGTCACTAAACTCTGCACTCTCTTCTACAGTATCACAGCCTCAGGTCAATCTCTCTCTCTCTCTCTCAACCCTAATCTAAATGGAGAGGACGCCAGCCACGTCCTCTCCCTATCAATCTCAATGCACGTGTGAAAATGGCGGCGACGCGCGGCTCCTTATATAGAATCCGAGTCTCGCGATAGAATCCGAGCCTCGCGAGAATCCGACAGCGTCATGATGACGTTCGGGCGCGCTCGGGTTAACCGAGCAAGGCGGGAAGATCCGAGTCGCTCGGACCCGTGAAAAAAAACATGAAGTTCGGGCGGGTTCGGATTCAGAGAAACCGAACCCGCTCATCTCTACTAGACTTATACGCCAGTACCACTGGACATATACGGCAGTATCACTGGACATATACGGCAGTATCACTGGACTTATACGGCAGTATCACTTGACTTATAGGGCAGTATCACTGGACTTATACGGCAGTATCACTGGACTGGATTTATACAGCAGTATCACTGGACTGGATTTATACGGCAGTACCACTGGACATATACGGCAGTATCACTGGATTTATACGGCAGTATCACTGGATTTATACAGCAGTACCACTGGACATATACGGCAGTATCACTGGATTTATACGGCAGTATCACTGGACTCATACGGCGGTATCACTGGACTCATACGGCAATTAGAGATGAGCGGATTCGGTTTTACACGGATTTACTCGGTTCTCAAAACGGCATCTTATTGGCTCACGGATGTCACGTGTTTTGGCTAGCCAATCAGATGCCGTTTTGAGAACCGAGTAAATCCGAGTAAAACCGAATCCGCTCATCTCTAATGGCAATATCATTGGACTTGATTTATACGCCAGTACCACTGGATTTATATGGCAGTAGCACTGGACATATACAACAGTATCACTGGTATTATATGGCAGCACCACCGGACTTATACAGCAGTACCACTGGACTGGACTTATACAACAGTACCACTGGACTGGATTGATACGCCAGTACCACTGGATTTATACGCCAGGACCACTGGACATATACGGCAGTATCCCTGGACATATACGGCAGTATCACTGGATTTATACAGCAGTATCACTGGACTGGATTTATACGGCAGTACCACTGGACATATACGGCAGTATCATTGGATTTACTGCTGGACATATACGGCAGTATCACTGGGTTTATACGACAGTACCACTGGACATATACGGCAGTATCACTGGAATTATAAGGCAGTACCACTGGACATATATGGCAGTGTCACTGGACTGGATTTATACGCCAGTACCACTGGACATATTCGGCAGTATTACTGGATTTATACGGCAGTACCACTGGATTTATACGGCAGTACCACTGGACATATACGGCAGTATCACTGGGATTATATGGCAGTACCACTGGACATATATGGCAGTGCCACTGGACTGGATTTATACGGCAGTACCACTGGACATATACGGCAGTATCACTGGATTTATACGGCAGAACCACTGGACATATATGGCAGTATCACTGGACTGGATTTAGACGCCAGTATGACTGTATTTACACGGCAGTACCACTGGACATACACGGCAGTGTCACTGGAATTAGATGGCAGTACCACTGGACATATACACAGTATCACTGTACTTATATGGCAGTATCACTGGACTGGATTTATACGCCAGTACTACTGGATTTATATGGCAGTATCACTGGACTTATACGGCAGTATCACTGGACATATACGGCAGCACCACTGGACTTATACAGCAGCACAGGGACACCACCACTGGACTGATGCAGGACAACACAGCACCACTGCAATGGACTGGACTTATACAGCAGCACTGGACATATGGCAGGAGAGGACACCACCACTGTGACTGGACTGATGCAGCACAAGACACCACCACTGGACTGATGCAGGACAACACAGCACCACTGGACTGGACTCATACAGCAGCACTGGACATATGGCAGCAGAGGACACCACCACTGTGACTGGACTGATGTAGCACAAGACGCTACCACTGTACTGATACAGGACAACACAGCCCCACTGGACTGGACTTATACAGCAGCACTGGACATATGGCAGGAGAGGACACCACCACTGTGACTGGACTGATGTAGCACAAGACACTACCACTGTACTGATGCAGGACAACACAGCACCACTGCACTGGACTTATACAGCTACACTGGACATATGGCAGCAGAGGACACCACCACTGTGACTGGACTGATGCAGCATAATGATAAGACACTACACTGGACTGAGCAGCACAAGACAGCACTGGAATTGCCACCCCACATTCCCTCCCGCACAGACACTGAGGATGCAGACACGTCCTCTCGCTACGCTCGCCAATGCTGGAGTGAAAATGGCGGTGACACGCGGCTCCTTATATGGAATCCAAAAGCCGCAAGATTCTGACAGCGGGATGATGATGTTTTGCCACGTTCTGGTTTCCGAGTCAAACGGGGAAACCCGGATCAGGCTCAGATCTGGGCTCGGGTAGTGAAGTTCGGTAGGGTTCGGTTCTCAGGGTACCAAACCCGCTCATCTCCTATATATGAGCCCTGTGACTCTGTGCCTGCATTTCTAACGCTGGGTGGAGTCACAGACCAGACCTGGGCGGACTTAGCAGCTCCTGGCCTGTCCCAGTGTCAGCACAGCACACACCACTAGCAGAAGGGACCACCAGCCAGACACACCATTCCCTGCCACAAGCCAGCAGTGCACTGACGCCCCAGACTGCCAGGTAAGCATGGAGACCCAGACACCCTCACCCCACACCACCCCTCCCCTGCAAACACCCACACCCACCTTACCCACCACGGCGGGACACACAGCCGCAACCGAGCCCGCCGCTAGCCCCCCCTACCATCTGTAAGAGTGCTGCCGCGCCGCGGCCACACATTCACATCTAACACCCAGCCCTCACACACCGGCCGCACACACCGCTCCCCACTAACGCTGCACACAGACTCACGGAGGCGGACCACACCGGACACCCAGGCTACCTCACTACCACGCCAGCTCCCATTCACGGAGGTGGACAACACCCGACAGCCAGACTACCACAGCAGCTCCTTCCGCCCTTCACCAACCCTGTCACCCGCAGCTGTCTTCCGGTGGATGACAGGAGCGCACAGAGCGCTCACCCGCTCTCCACTACCGCTGCACACCCTGTTTCACGGAGGAGGCCCACAACAGACCGCAAGCCTCCCTCACTACCACGCCAGCTCCGCCTCCGTGAGCCCCGTCACCCGCACCTTTCTGCCTTTCGCCACTCCACCATCACCCAGCACAATCCTTCAAACAACACCCTCCCCATCCACCCCTTCCCCCCCACCATCATCAGCCACACAAGAATATATGTGGACTATATATAGGAGCCAGCAGCAGCGCTCCCCCCCCCCCCCCCTACCTTCCACACCTTGGGAGGAAGGCTGATATTGGCGGAGGGGGGGGGGGGGGGAGATAACTTGATGGCTGCTATTGTGCTGGAAGGGGGGGAAGTGGACTGATAAAGGGGGGAAGATGACTGATATTGGGGGAGCGGGATGGCTTATATTATGGGGGGGATGCCCATCTATTATTGTGTGCCTCTTGCCAGGGTGGGGGTGCCGCAGGATACTGCTGCCATGGGAGACACATTTCTTTTATACCTGCCGCTGGGGACTACAGTGCCAACAGCCCAGTCTCCCCCACCCAGCCAGCTGCGGGTGACGGTAATATGGACGTCCACAGTGTCCCGACATTCTGATCATGGGGTCTCCCGGTACAGTGTGGAACGGAGTCCCCTCTATTATACACTTTGTACAGGGGTAGTGGGGAGCCCTGGAACCTTAACTGTGGACCCCATCATTACATCACTGTGTGTCCGCAGCACACCTGCAAACCAAAACATGGTGGGGGGGTTTGCACACCACTCTGTTACCCCTGTCTGTCACGGCATGGTGGGGAAGCTGCCTATACTACGCAAACACCATACATCACTACCCAACACTGTTAACTTACCCCCACACACAACCACTTACCCCTCTACAATTACACAGCAACACCTACAGTACCTTCCAGACCCTCCACAATCCTGCACAACACCACACTTCACCTACTACACACCCACCTCCCTCTCTATACTGCCCATGCATTCTGTCAACCCATTAACACAACAACCTGCCCACAATGGACCCGTCCCACACACAACCAAGAACATGCGAATTCATGTCCCCCACCCCACCCCCTCACACTTACACACACA
Organism: Pseudophryne corroboree; assembly: GCF_028390025.1. Taxonomy (NCBI): domain Eukaryota; kingdom Metazoa; phylum Chordata; class Amphibia; order Anura; family Myobatrachidae; genus Pseudophryne; species Pseudophryne corroboree. The sequence goes on along the minus strand of NC_086445.1, from coordinate 53,507,432 downwards.
CACACACACACACACACACACACTACACACCACAATACCCTACACAAAGCTCACAAAACATACAACACACAGCCATGCCACCTTACAACAAACTCATCCTACAACACACACATACAACTCCTACAACTATCACACCTCTATAACCTCACCCAGCCCTCACCCCTACACCAATTTATACACTGACCACACCACATCCTCCCTCCAAACTCACTCACCTGATGCCCCCAAACACACCACATTTTATACACCAAACACAATCCATGTACCCCTTGCACAACAAACTACAGTCCACACATTGTTCCTTCACCCCCCACCACAATACACCATGCAATACATACAACACCTACCAAATACACACTATGACCCTCAACAATGATTATTACTACCCTACAACACTACCCCTCTACCCTACAAACACACACATGCACTACAGACGGATTTCTACGCACACTCCACACATTCTACTTCACACACCCTACCACCAGTCAACAAAATCCACTACTTTCCACACCCTACACACACCCAATCACAACACCCCCTCACCAACAACTCATTACTACTAAGACCCTACTGCTGTTCAACCTACTTTCTAATTCCTACCACTACCCCCATCCCTCACCCCTACAACAATACATACAGAGCCAGACACTCACCCCCACTCTATTCCACAGCCAACATACATCACAACCCTACTCTTTTTACTAACCCCACACACACACCAACTCGCCACTACAACATAACACTCCAACACCCCCATTACCTTACACAGCCGACACAACCCTGCACAACACCACACTACTTCCAATACACACCCACCTCCCTCTCTATACACCCCATGAATTATGACAAACCATCACCCCACCTATTAGACCACAACATTTCAACTATCACTACCACCCGCCCACATGCCAATTGCTGCTCCCCACCACAAACTCCCATCCACACACCACAATATATTACACACAACACTCTACAGAAAACCCACACCTATGCCACCTTACAACAACTGTCACAAACACACACATACAACTCCAACACCTCATAACCCCTCACCCCTACACTCCCTACACCACATCCACCCTCCAAACTCACTGTACTAACCATTGCACGCCCTTTGTCCGTGCAATATTTAACCACTCACACAATTATTATTGGATGTAATACTCCATATAATAACAATATTGCATGCCACAAGGGTGTGCAAGGGTTAAGGGGGCGTAGCCCCTTACGACGGCGTGAAGAGCGCCCGTAGGGCGCGATGAATCACCTAGTCTCTAATAATAAGGCTGTAATGACCAGCATGTACTCTGTGATCATTTAGGTAGTCAGCTATGTGCTAGCCACCTCCAGGGCTGCAGTATCAGCACTTATAGTTACAGTACAATTGAATAGATAGTTACGCTTTTGTTATGTCTCTGGCAGCCAATATTTTGGTTACTGTAGAATACAAAATATAGAAATATTAAAATAGCTTTTTGCTCTGTTATTTCAAATTCATTATTTGTTTATGTTTATGTAAGCGTGTGGGCACTTTCTGTTATATCCTCCGGCATCGTTTGATTGTTAATATATGCAGAAAAGACCATTCAATTTGCATATTTTAGATTTTAAACAGCATTTTATACGAAATGATATACTTTAATAGCATTTGCAAGCACGCAATTGCCACATATGATTGCGAATCTCTCATTTTTATGGTTTCTCTATCAAAATGGTATTATTTTTTAAAAGGGTAAGTGCTGGTATGGGCCGAGTGATAAAAAGATTATTTTGCATATGCTAACAATTTACTTTCCTGCTTTCAGATTATTTTGGATGGGAAGTTTTAGAGGGAGGGGATTTGGTTTTGAGTGATCTGCTTTGGAAATGAAAAAGAACGAACTAAATAGGAATTTAAATGCATTGCCTCTTATGCGCCTTGATGCTGTTCTGGCCTCCAGAGCGTCTTTAAAGTGAAAGTAAAGAAATGGATCGGAAGTATTTTTGTAACCCTTTATTTCAGTCAGACCTACCTGGCAGATTCCCCGCACAGCGCAGTTTTTACTATCAGATGAAAACTTAATTTCATATGGTGAGGAAGACGTTTCCCCTCAACTCTTGGCCACAAGACTGCTCCTCTTCACTAATTATTATATTTAATCTTGTGCTTTATGTTGAAGTATGTTCAACATTTGTTGTCTGTGTCCTGATGAAGGGGCTGTGTCCCCAAAAATGTTTGATGTGTTTCCACATCATGCTCAATACAGCATTTTGAAATTTAAACAGACTCTGAGTGCTGCTCATTTGGAGGGATATGTTGAAGTATGGAAAGAACTGCTGCTTAGTCTTCATGATGCTCCCTTTGGGAGGCATCAGTCCTTTACCAAGATGGCTGCCTGTCACAGACCTGCCGGTTGCTTCACCAGATATGCTAATCTGAGTATCGCCCTCTGTGACGTGGGGGTCACTTTAGACACATGAGGTTATGCAAACACATTCGCTGCCACCAGAAAGAGTCTGTTTAGCGCTGAAGCGCATGGTAAGCTCTTGCTCTTACCTGAAAATACACTACAGTACTTAGAAAAATCGGCAACGTGGGCCACACGAGGCCTTGGGTTTTAATAAGCACAGAACCAGTAACCAGAATTTTAATTTTAATTCCAAAAATACTTCAGAGCTTTAGTTACAAAAAGTATTACAAAGATTATTAAGAATATTTTAAGAATACACACAGAGTATGGGACAATCTCAAACAAAAATAAAAAGGAATAACAACACAGAATCCTAACACTTACTGAAAAGATTTTAGTCATTTCTGTTGTGGGGGAATTTCACAGGTTAAGAGGTATGGTGCATTCCCAGCGTATGAGAGCCGATGTCTCCCAAGAAATAAACACCCATATTACAGTGAAAGGGATAATTATACCCTCAGCTGCCCTCACTTCTCCCCACCCTTGTGTTTTTTAACTAGCTCAATGCTGAACTTGAAGGAAGGTATTGTATGCTTTCTCATATAGCTGGGTCTGGGTTGTTTGAGGATGAAGGATGCTATTTCCTACCTCCAAACATTTACTACTGGCACAAGATAAGAGATCACTGTTGCTGAAAATAAATTTCTTCTCCCCATTTTATGGCTGGTGCTTTGATATTGTCCCTACTAAACACATTTATGGCCTCAGGACCTGTAGGCCTGGTTTGATGCACTCAGAGGGATAACCTCTTAGCCCCTCTGGGGTTATGTCCACAGTATTTACAACCTGGCAGAGAAGAATGACATGCAGTTCAAGAAATAACATTTACCACACATACAATTTGAGGATTATCATATTCTGGGATCCGATAACGTGATGGATCCCGACACCGCCATTTGATGTTCTGCACATTTTGTCACTGTGCCGCAGCATACGCTGTTCAGCTGCAACCAAGCCACACAATGCTTGGAACTATTTGGGACATATTCTGCTGCTGGCGATATTTTTAAAAACCCTGTGATGCGGGGAGTTTTCTGCAGTTGCAGGGCTTCTCTTGTTCAATTGACATGCAGAAAATCTGGAATAGGAATTTCCGCTGCTATTTTCTTGCAGCCCCAGAGCAGATCTAAAAAGATAAAAAAAATCCCTAATTTAAGTTGCAAACTGTAGGGGACCCCATCAGAACACAATGGACTGAATTCATCAAGCTTTGAAAATAAATTTTCAGAGCTTATTGCATTTTCTCCCACACCCCACTCTTTAGTTCCGATTGTGAAGAGGGATCCCTCCACCACTACTCGGTTCCTTCCTCCGGAGGTCAGGCATGCATGGGCTGAACTCCACAGGGGGGCGCATTGAGAGGATCAAGGGGGAAGAGGCGTGATCAGTGCCATTGCTCTCACCCCGCACACAGCCAGACAAGACTGGCTGTGTGCTGGGCTTTAAGGCAGAAGCCACGGCTAATTGATATCCCCCAATGTGTTCACGGATGCCACAAAGCGACACAGTCATTTAGTAGCCACATAGTCATTTAGTAGCCACACCTCACACTCATACAGGGGGCCCACCCAATGTCTCAGAGATCATATGTATGCATTATCATACTGTATATTCCCACCACTTTATTAGGCCGCAAAGACTTCTGGATTAGAGATGGTAAATAGTTTACGGCAAGAATTGGATGAACACAATAATGAAGATGGAAGAAAACAAACACAAAGATTGAAGAGTACAAGAAAATCACATTTAGCTACAGCTCACAATACACTGGGACATTCAATAATTCCATAGTTTCAATCAATCACAGATATATGCATATTCCCAAAAAAATTATACGACAAGAAAACAGTGAAGAAGGTGATTAAGATTACGATTTTCAATACTAATTACTACTTTTCTAAATATCCCTATTACTCAAAAATGTCATAATCTTCACTGGCAATATATGTTGGAGCTCATAGATCCTACAGTATCACAGTGTTGCAATGGGGACTGTGGTGTAATTGCACTTTTAGAAGAAAGATTGATCCTGGGTTGAAGTTAATACATTTCACTGTATTCCAAGGTTGGATACAGATGTAGGTTATGAAGGTGTTGTAAAGCCTCGAACAAGCAACTGTCTGTAGTAATTATCTGTTGAAATGAATAACCCAGCAATTAACCCTCTAAAGCAACTCAATGTCTCTATAAAGTTCTTCTCACAAGTAATGTCTCTGTACTGGTTAACACTGTGTTTAAACAGGGGTTTCTCTGCGTGATTCACAGTTAAGGCTCTGGTAGTATCCCTTTTCTCCATGCGGTCGTGAGTAGTATGTGTGTGACAATGGACAATAGGATTTAGCACTGTGGGGGCATATCTGGCACTGTGGGGGCATGTATATCTGGCACTGTGGGGGCATGTGTATCTGGCACTGTGGGGGCATATTTGGCACTCTGGGGGCATGTGTATATGGCACTGTGGGGGCATGCCAGATGCACAAATGACCCACAGTGCCAGATGCACAAATGCCCCACGGTGCTAGATACACAAATGCCCCCAGTAGTGCCACATATGCCCCCAAAGTATCAGATACACATATGACCCAGAGTGTCAGATACACATATGCCCCCAAAGTGCAAGATATGCCCCTACTGCGCCATATACACATATGCCCCCACAGTGCCAGATGCACATGCCCCCAGAGTGCCAGATATGTCCCCAGAGCGCCAGATACACATGCCCCCACAGTGCCAGATACACATGCTCCCAGAGTGCCAGATATTCCCCCAGAGTGCCAGATATGTCCCCACAGTGCCAGATATGTCCCCACAGTGCCAGATATGTCCCCACAGTGCCAGATACCAATGCCCCCACAGTGCCAGATATACATGCCCCCACAGTGCCAGATACACATACCCCCAGAGTGCCAGATATGCCCCCACAGTGCCATATATGCCCCCACAGTGCCATATATACATGCCCCACAGTGCCAGATATTCCCCCAGTGCCAGATACACATGCCCCCATAGTGCCAGATATACATGCCCCCACAGTGCCAGATATGCCCCCACAGTGCCAGATATACATGCCCTCACAGTGCCAGATACACATGCCCCCACAGTGCCAAGTATGCTCCCACAGTGCCAGATATACATGCCCCCGCAGTGCCAGATATACATGCCTCCACAGTGCCAGATACACATGCCCCCAGAGTGCCAGATATGCCCCAGCAGTGCAACTTACCATTGTTTCTGCTGCCTGGGGCTAGCACTGCCTTCTGCTGCTGGGGAGAGGAGAGCGCAGCACACGCTCCTCCTGCCCCTCTCCTGCCCTCAGTCCGTCTCTCTCCTGTATCTTAGAACTGGCAACGGTCCGCGAGCCAATCAGGGCTCGCGGTCCGGCAGCAGCAGCTCCTGATTGGCTGCCAGTCCCCGAGCTCTGGTTGGCTCACGAACCGGCTCAGTGTGCGCCGCCGCTGGACGGGACTCGGGCAGGCAGGAGAGGAGAGGAGAGGCGCATGCTGCGCTCTCCTCTCTCCAACAGCCGGCGTCTACAAGGTGGCGGCCCGGCGGTACGGCATACCTGCTGGGATTTTCTTACAGGTACGCCATACCGCCCCGTACCACCATACTTGCAGCACCGATTAATGGGCAATTATTAAGCTGCTTCCTTATGTATATTGTTTGAGCCCACAAAATGGCTGCCTCCACTGAGGTAAGGTACAGTAATGCGAAGTTAAACTTCTCAAAAATACTTCAATTATTTCTTCTGAGGTATGAAACAGTCAGAGCCCAGGAGACACAGACCTGGAAATATCTCCACAGCTTATGTAACCGAGTGTGAAAAGGCTGCCTTAGCACCTTCTCCTGGCTGCCCCTGTGAGGATTAAGCTATGCATGAAAGTGACCTTGCACTGGAGAGAGCACGTCGTGCTGTATATCACTGTATACTGTAGGCAAAATGAAAACTATATACACTGTATTTAGAAGGGACAGATTTTTGAATCCTTTGTAGTTTGTCAGCACATAACACAAAGCACATTTTGGTGTGTAATAGTAATTATGTCTGTGTGGTGATAATTTCATAAAGAAATATTCACCATCCTACTGTATGTCTCCTGATGTGCTGTGATATCCTGGTTTCCCGGTGATCTTCTAACAAGCCATCGGTATTGCCTGTCTCTAATTAGACAGTTGCGAAAAATGCAGGTCCATGTAGTGGAACATATACGAGCATGCACAATTAACTGCAGCACTTGTCTCCTTACTGAGCAATTAGGTTGTGCTTGCCCATCAAACTCTTTGGCCGATATCCTATTACCGCCAATGAGGCTATCCTATAAGGCCCAATGCCGGTGCTTATGAGGCAGGCAAAACCAAATCCCTGATAAGTGATCATTTTTTTACCTGGTCACGCCTGCGAAAATGCTTAGGTCCGCTGCTTTTTGCGCATCCTATGTATTTTCGTGTGATACAGGATCATTTGCCACGCAAAAACTAACATTCTCTAATTGGATAGCCCAAATTGACCATCGGACTCTTATCGCGATAAAAATCTATATTTTTTTCTGTGCAACAAATTATCACAGTTAATAGGATACCCCCAATTGCCTTTCATCAGTACTGCGCATGTGCGAGATAGAAATTATGCATGCACAGTGTAACGTATGCCCAGTTTTGTGGATCTTGGACAAGTACAGCATAGCGACATCCTGAGCTCTCCGCAGTTTACTGAATCGTTGGCCGGTCTCTTGGGGAGGCAACATTATGAGAAAATTACGGGACCCAAAATTTGAGCCGCTCCGCCGAAATCAGAACAGTTTGCGGACTGTTCTGCACTCTCCTCTGGCTGTGCCAGCTTCCACTACCTGCTGCTACTGCTGGTGGTGTTGTCTTACGCTCCGTTGGGTGCTTGTCTGGATCCAGGAATCTTGGGGCTCTGCTTGGATAAAGGGATAGGTAAATGAAAATTGAAAGTCTGCATTATAAACGAGAGAACCTTCTAGGCCTCCCTTCTCCAACCTAGCTTTGGTGTTAACCCATTAGCACTCACATCAGTGGTGCAAGTAGGAAAAATGTCTTAGTGGTACTGTGTGCACATGCCGAAGGCGTGCACGCCCCAAAAAATGGGTGTGGCCACATGCCACACAGGGTGTGCACAATGGAAATGGGGGTGTGATACACAAATGGGGGGCCAAATACACATATGACCCCAACAGGGCAGTGCCAGATACATATATGCTGCCAAAAGTACCAGATACACATATGCCCCCAGTAGTGTAGTGCCAGATACATATATGTCCCCATAATGCCAGATACACATATGCCCCCACAGTGCCAGATATTCCCCGACAATGCCAGATACACATATGCCTCCACAGTGCAAGATACACATATGCCCCCACAGTGCCAGATACAAATAGGCCCCCACTTTGCCAGATACACATATGCCCCCACAGTGCCAGATACAAATATGCCCCACAGTGCCATATACACATTGGCCCCCACACTGCCGATTAGCCCCCACAGTGCCAGATACAATATGCTCCCACAGAGTGCCAGATACACATATGCCCCCACAATGGCAGGTACACACATGCCCCCACAGTGCTGCTCACCGCTGCTGCTGTGTGTGTCTGAGGAGAGGAGAGTGCAGCGAGAGCCTCTCCTGCCCCTCAGTCTGGTCTCTGGCGGCGTGTATATCAAATCAGGTGCCGGTTCATGAGACAATCAAAGCTTGTGGTCCGGCAACCACTCAGGAGCCACCACTGCCAGTCCGTGAGCTCTGATTTGTTAATGAACCGGCACCTGATTTGAGATACATGCTGCTGTCGGAGACAGGACTTAGCACTGAGGGGTAGGAGGGGCATGTGCTGCGCTCTTCTCCTGTCGGACACACGGCAGCTGCAAGCAAGGTGGTCGGGCCAACGGTACTGCGTACCAGCTGTCAATTCCTTACCTGTACACAGTAACGCCCCGTACCGCCATACTTGCAGCACTGCATTTAATAAACAGGCTTTTGTACCATCAGCCTGGCCTAACATTATATTAATAGCATCCACATTTAATAAATAGTGATGTGCACCGGACATTTTTCGGGTTTTGTGTTTTGGTTTTGGATTCGGTTCCGCGGCCGTGTTTTGGATTCGGACGCGTTTTGGCAAAACCTCCCTGAAAATTTTTTGTCGGATTCGGGTGTGTTTTGGATTCGGTTTTTTTTTTACAAAAAACCCTCAAAAACAGCTTAAATCATAGAATTTGGGGGTCATTTTGATCCCATAGTATTATTAACCTCAATAACCATAATTTCCACTCATTTTCAGTCTATTCTGAACACCTCACACCTCACAATATTATTTTTAGTCCTAAAATTTGCACCAAGGTCGCTGGATGGCGTGTCAGGCAGGATGGCACTTCAAAAAAATTGTCCCCAAATAGCACATGATGCAAAGAAAAAAAGAGGCGCACCAAGATCGCTTTGTGACTAAGCTAAGCGACACAAGTGGCCGACACAAACACCTGGCCCATCTAGGAGTGGCACTGCAGTGTCAGGCAGGATGGCACTTCAAAAAAATTGTCCCCAAACAGCACATGATGCAAAGAAAAATGAAAGAGGCGCACCAAGGTCGCTGTGTGACTAAGCTAAGCGACACAAGTGGCCGACACAAACACCTGGCCCATCTAGGAGTGGCACTGCAGTGTCATGCAGGATGGCACTTCAAAAAAAATTGTCCCCAAACAGCACATGATGCAAAGAAAAATGAAAGAAAAAAGAGGTGCAAGATGGAATTGTCCTTGGGCCCTCCCACCCACCCTTATGTTGTATAAACAGGACATGCACACTTTAACAAACCCATCATTTCAGCGACAGGTTCTGCCACACGACTGTAACTGAAATGACTGGTTGGTTTGGGCCCCCACCAAAAAAAGAAGCAATCAATCTCTCCTTGCACAAACTGGCTCTACAGAGGCAAGATGTCCACCTCATCATCATCCTCCGATTCCTCACCCCTTTCTCTGTGTACATCCCCCTCCTCACAGATTATTAATTCGTCCCCACTGGAATCCACCATCTCAGGTCCCTGTGTACTTTCTGGAGGCAATTGCTGCTGGTGAATGTCTCCACGGAGGAATTGATTATAATTCATTTTGATGAACATCATCTTCTCCACATTTTCTGGAAGTAACCTCGTACGCCGATTGCTGACAAGGTGAGCGGCTGCACTAAACACTCTTTCGGAGTACACACTGGAGGGAGGGCAACTTAGGTAGAATAAAGCCAGTTTGTGCAAGGGCCTCCAAATTGCCTCTTTTTCCTGCCAGTATACGTACGGACTGTCTGACTTGGATGCGGTCACTCATATAATCCTCCACCATTCTTTCAATGGTGAGAGAATCATATGCAGTGACAGTAGACGACATGTCAGTAATCGTTGGCAGGTCCTTCAGTCCGGACCAGATGTCAGCACTCGCTCCAGACTGCCCTGCATCACCGCCAGCGGGTGGGCTCGGAATTCTTAGCCTTTTCCTCGCACCCCCAGTTGCGGGAGAATGTGAAGGAGGAGATGTTGATGGGTCACGTTCCGCTTGACTTGACAATTTTCTCACCAGCAGGTCTTTGAACCTCTGCAGACTTGTGTCTGCCGGAAAGAGAGATACAATGTAGGTTTTAAATCTAGGATCGAGCACGGTGGCCAAAATGTAGTGCTCTGATTTCAACAGATTGACCACCCGTGAATCCTGGTTAAGCGAATTAAGGGCTCCATCTACAAGTCCCACATGCCTAGCGGAATCGCTCTGTTTTAGCTCCTCCTTCAATGTCTCCAGCTTCTTCTGCAAAAGCCTGATGAGGGGAATGACCTGACTCAGGCTAGCAGTGTCTGAACTGACTTCACGTGTGGCAAGTTCAAAGGGTTGCAGAACCTTGCACAACGTTGAAATCATTCTCCACTGCGCTTGAGTCAGGTGCATTCCCCCTCCTTTGCCTATATCGTGAACAGATGTATAGGCTTGAATGGCCTTTTGCTGCTCCTCCATCCTCTGAAGCATATAGAGGGTTGAATTCCACCTCGTTACCACCTCTTGCTTCAGATGATGGCAGGGCAGGTTCAGGAGTGTTTGGTGGTGCTCCAGTCTTCGGCACGCGGTGGCTGAATGCCGAAAGTGTCCCGCAATTCTTTGGGCCACCGACAGCATCTCTTGCACGCCCCTGTCGTTTCTTTAATAATTCTGCACCACCAAATTCAATGTATGTGCAAAACATGGGACGTGCTGGAATTTGCCCAGATGTAATGCACGCACAATATTGCTGGCGTTGTCCGATGTCACAAATCCCCAGGAGAGTCCATTTGGGGTAAGCCATTCTGCGATGATCTTCCTCAGTTTCCGTAAGAGGTTGTCAGCTGTGTGCCTCTTCTGGAAAGCGGTGATACAAAGCGTAGCCTGCCTAGGAACGAGTTGGCATTTGCGAGATGCTGCTACTGGTGCCGCCGCTGCTGTTCTTGCTGCGGGAGGCAATACATCTACCCAGTGGGCTGTCACAGTCATATAGTCCTGAGTCTGCCCTGCTCCACTTGTCCACATGTCCGTGGTTAAGTGGACATTGGGTACAACTGCATTTTTTAGGACACTGGTGACTCTTTTTCTAAGGTCTGTGTACATTTTCGGTATCGCATGCCTAGAGAAATGGAACTTAGATGGTATTTGGTACCGGGGACACAGTACCTCAATCAAGTCTCTAGTTGCCTCTGAATTAACGGTGGATACCAGAACCACATTTCTCACCGCCCAGGCTGCCAAGGCCTGAGTTATCTGCTTTGCAGCAGGATGACTGCTGTGATATTTCATCTTCCTCGCAAAGGACTGTTGGACAGTCAATTGCTTACTGGAAGTAGTACAAGTGGTCTTCCGACTTCCCCTCTGGGATGACGATCGACTCCCAGCAGCAACAACAGCAGCGCCAGCAGCAGTAGGCGTTACACTCAGGGATGCATCGGTGGAATCCCAGGCAGGAGAGGACTCGTCGGACTTGACAGTGACATGGCCTGCAGGACTATTGGCTTTCCTGGGTAAAGAGGGAATTGACACTGAGGGAGTTGGTGGTGTGGTTTGCAGGAGCTTGGTTACAAGAGGAAGGGATTTAGTTGTCAGTGGACTCCTTCCGCTGTCACCCAAAGTTTTTGAACTTGTCACTGACTTCTGATGAATGCGGTCCAGGTGACGTAAAAGGGAGCATGTTCCTAGGTGGTTAACGTCCTTACCCCTACTTATTACAGCTTGACAAAGGCAACACACGGCTTGACACCTGTTGTCCGCATTTGTGTTGAAATAATTCCACACCGAAGAGCTGATTTTTTGTGTGTTTTGACCAGGCATGTCAATGGCCATATTCGTCCCACGGACAACAGGTGTCTCCCCGGGTGCCTGACTTAAACAAACCACCTCACCATCAGAATCCTCCTTGTCAATTTCCTCCCCAGCGCCAGCAACACCCATATCCTCATCCTGGTGTACTTCAACAGTGACATCTTCAATTTGACTATCAGGAACTGGACTGCGGGTGCTCCTTCCAGCACTTGCAGGGGGCGTGCAAATGGTGGAAGGCGCAAGCTCTTCCAGTCCAGTGTTGGGAAGGTCAGGCATCGCAACCGACACAATTGGACTCTCCTTGGGGATTTGTGATTTAGAAGAACGCACAGTTCTTTGCTGTGCTTTTGCCAGCTTAAGTCTTTTCATTTTTCTAGCGAGAGGATGAGTGCTTCCATCCTCATGTGAATCTGAACCACTAGCCATGAACATAGGCCAGGGCCTCAGCCGTTCCTTGCCACTCCGTGTCGTAAATGGCATATTGGCAAGTTTTCGCTTCTCATCAGACGCTTTCAATTTTGATTTTTGGGTCATTTTACTGAACTTTTGTTTTTTGGATTTTACATGCTCTCTACTATGACATTGGGCATCGGCCTTGGCAGACGACGTTGATGGCATTTCATCGTCTCGGCCATGACTAGTGGCAGCAGCTTCAGCACGAGGTGGAAGTGGATCTTGATCTTTCCCTATTTTAACCTCCACATTTTTGTTCTCCATTTTTTAATGTGTGGAATTATATGCCAGTATCAATAGCAATGGCCTACTACTATTTATACTGCACACAACTGAAATGCACCACAGGTATGGATGGATAGTATACTTGACGACACAGAGGTAGGTACAGCAGTGGCCTACTGTACCGTACTGCTATATATATTATATACTGGTGGTCAGCAAACTGTGCAAAACTGAAATGCACCACAGGTATGGATGGATAGTATACTTGACGACACAGAGGTAGGTACAGCAGTGGCCTACTGTACCGTACTGCTATATATATTATATACTGGTGGTCAGCAAACTGTGCAAAACTGAATTGCACTACAGGTATGGATGGATAGTATACTTGACGACACAGAGGTAGGTACAGCAGTGGCCTACTGTACCGTACTGCTATATATATTATATACTGGTGGTCAGCAAACTGTGCAAAACTGAAATGCACCACAGGTATGGATGGATAGTAAACTTGACTACACAGAGGTAGGTACAGCAGTGGCCTACTGTACCTGTCAAAGTCGAAAAATATTGTAATGCATGTACCCTGTACTAACCCCATGCACATGCCCGCTGCGCGTGCACTCAGTCCGCCGTGCGTATCCGCAATTTGCGTAGGATCGCTCCTGCGATCATGTGCGTGGTATGGGTATTTACGATGGAGTTTGTGAGCGCGTAGAGGGTTATTAGAACATTACATATTTAACCCAAATAGTGCATTTTTTACCCATAGTTCCCCTACACCACATCAGCGAGTATCTACAGTTTAAACAGTTCCAGGACTAAGGGATTCGCCTTTGCATGATAGGAAGGGTCAGATAAAGGTTGGAAGGTGATGTCTAGTATCCAGCTGTAGGGTATTTTAAGGGTAACATTCCGGTGGTGATTAGAGAAAGATCGCATGTTCCAGCGTAAAGTTATGTGCAAAAGTAGAATATAGATATTAACTGTATTTACTGTATATTATGTATGCGGCGGGAATCCAGAGGATACCACCCACCAGAGCAGTTGGGGAAAGACATCGCCCATCTTTTCAAATCAACCTATGACCTCTCCTGTAATGAAAAGACACATCTCTGTGTCCAATGGACAATGAGATAACAGTGACCATTGCATTGTGTATGTAAGTTGTGTATAAAAAGCCCATTGTTGCCTGGCCGGTCAGAAGACTCTGAATGCTTTCTACTTGACTAGCGGAGGACCGGCCGGGTTGCGCTTGCGAACATTCTCACGTATGTACATTCTCTGTAGCCATTACTCTGTTTTAGATTTATCTTGTTAGCCTGTAGTGTATGATTTGTACTGTTTTACCTTTTGAAATAATCCACGGTGGCCTTAGAACCCTGTGGTTTCAACTACAAATCACTGTTGTGTCCTCACTTTCCTGCAAGGGTTTAAAGCGTATTTATCTGTATAAGATTTATAAGTATTGATAAGGTGTACGCACTGCGGGTACTTTATACCGTCAGCGCTACTTAAGGTTTAAGGTACAACATCGTTGCAGTACATTGCTGCTAAGGGTTTAAGGTGTAATCATATCATTACATTGTATTACTTATAAGGTTTAAAGGTTATCAATTGTGTGTGCGCACGCTGAGCGTACTCTGTACACTCAGCGCGGCGTGTGTACACCAAGTACGTACCACGTGCGGTACTCTGTACACAAATAGCGTACACAGTGCGTAGCGCATGTATTCAGTCTAGCGGCCATAGCGGCTCCACGGTAAAAGTGTATCTAGAGGTATAGCTGTATGGTTTAAGATAATATCGACGTTATCAATTGGGGGCATCATCCGGTTTTTCCTCATACCCGCAGCCTAGCAGGTTTACGCAGACTTTATCTATCAGCAAAGGGCGGAAAGGTATCCCCCATAAGCCTTCTCTTGGTTGGTGGATACACTAGTGCTGATTAGATAAGCGTCTGCCCTGCATGGTTTGTAGGGATGCTGGAGGGATCCGTAAAGTAAGAACGCAAAGCTATTTTTTTAAATCTCTGAAATTTCTGTTTGGCGCCAAATGCGCACACAACACACACATACACCCGTATTTTGTACTTTGCATATCTGCCCACATTATTGCCATAAGTAGCGATTATTAAGATTCATTTTGACCTGTACTGAGAAAATTTGTTGCTATTTAGTTAAAATATAGAGTTAATATTTAAGGAAGTAAGTGTAAGATGCACACGCAGCCTGGCCTAGTTGTAAAGGTTTATACAGAAGAAACTGTGTGTTGTGTTAAGTGAGCGATTATAGTTAAATATCGCTTACATTTATAGAAGTGTGGGATTTGTAGTACTGTGGACGTACGGCCTTTGTACACGTGTCTCGGACAGAGTACAAGACTGCGTACGCAACGTAAAGGCATACACACGTGGCGTGTTTACGCAACGTGCGTAAAAGTACGACCGCTAAGTATAAATCACACAATAGCATTGTTTTAGTTTAGGCGCGAGACGGTAACCACGCGATAATAGCACAAATTGATCAGTTTCCAATATTTAGTTTGAAAACCTTTTTTACTGTATTACCTCTGGAACTAAGGCTGTTTTATCTGAATGAAAGTTAATTTTCTGTACAGAAAAACCAAAGTGTATATGAGTGAACGAGCATGAGTGTGCAAACAATAAAGGTTTTGTGGACCCAGGGAATTCGGGATCCCGTAGGAGACCACACCAGGTGAGTGGACACTTGGTGGCGTGAGAGTGGCTTGCTCATGTTAACATTGATTAAAGTACAAAGGAGCAAAGTAGTAGATATCGCAGACCAAAGGTCAGCGAAGGTATAGAGTACCGCAGACCAAAGGTCAGCGAGGTTTTTGTTTAGAGAGCGCAGCCCAGGTGGTTGGCGTAGATCCCATATAGGCCCGTTCAGATACACTCCGGCTGAGGTTTCGCAGCCTGAAAAAACGATTCCATTGGTCATACGGCGGATAAGTAACAGTTACCTATACGCTGTGCGATTGGACCGCGCGTTCGTGGGTGCAAAACTTAGCTCAACGTGATACCCTTTTACGAGCTTTGCGTAAAATCGCGGGATCATTAGCGCTGGGTGTAGCATACGCAAGCGTGATTTGTGTAAAAAGTTTTTTGTTTTAAGGGAGTTTCGCTGGTCACTCAGGAAATCTCCAACAACCAATATTTACTGGGAAGGGTAAGTCACTCCCATATACTTTCAGTAAATAGAGGTTACACAGGGGCCCTAGGTTGGGTACGTACCGGCGCTGACGACAGTGTTTAGGTGTATTGGCCAATGTGGGCGTGAGTGGGTGAGAGCACTCGTTGAACCTTCACCGTTGCCTTATTTTGAGTATTTTGGTTTTTGTAGGAATTAGCTGAGAAGGCAATACCTGCAAAAGATGGGGGCCAGTTGCTCAAGTAAGGGACGATTAACCAGGGTTCAGGTTGATATTCCGCGGCCCAAGGGGTCGGCGAGGTACATAATGTGTGAGAAATATGGATCACACGCAGAGGTTTTATGCAATGAATGGGAACGTATGACTGCGGAAGATAGGGAACCATTCCCTAAGGTAGGCAGTTTTAATCCAGAGGTGTTGCAGAATTTAAGGCAAGGGATATGTCTGTTAAAATCCCGAAAACAAAGGATCAGACACGCAAACTGTTTACATTTATGGCAACGAGAGGGTGATATGCAGAGGGAACTAGCTCACGCAGCCGGTTCCAACCCTAGCAGGAAACTGATAGCAACTGCACCACCACCACCGTATATTACAGGGGAGAAAGTGGCTACAGACAATGGCATACTAATATATGATAAGAGTGAACTTGATAAATGTATTAATGCTAACCCGTGCAAGTTGTATCCCATCTTAAACTTCCCTCAGGACTGCGACCAAGAAGATGAGCCCAGCACGATATCGGCACTCTCTCTAGCAGCCACCATACAAGACACACAAGTGGGCACGGCCCAACCAGTAAGAACAGTAGCAAAGGCCCCTAGCGGAGGGACAGGTGAGGTCGTGTCCACAGGTAAGTATGGTACAGTACATTATGCAGAGACAATTGCACCTCACATTGTAGAAGCAACTCAGAATGATGTAATTGAACTAAATCCTGTCAGGGTGATCGCGATCCCCAATGGGAAGACTGACGCTCAGGGAGTCACTCCCGTCAGGAACATTGCTATGCATTGTCCTTGGTCCCGGACAGAATTGAGGACAATTATGTCTGAATTTCCCGATCCCAGAAAGGATCTAGCCGTCAGAGCTTTATTAGAGAATTAGGTAACGCCACCGAACCCACAAACAAAGATTGGCGGACAGTGCTACGGGCATGTTTGCCCTCCAATATTGACCCTGTGAAATTCATTGCTGATTGTAAATTAGACATAGAAGTACCTCTCACTGATGAATACACTCAGGAGAATTTACGACAGATCAATCTACAGTTAGGAGTATATTTCCCTACTGTTGTCAAGTGGAATAAAATCTTTTCCATAAGACAAAAAGAAGGTGAAACTGCTTCTGAATATTTCCATCGAGCACTGCAGGAAATGGCTAGATACACTGGGGTCGAGGACATTAAGGAAAATGTACATCATAGAGAGGTAGCTGTGTCCGTATTAATGGACGGCTTGAAAGAAACGTTGAGAACAAGGGTACAAACCACTCAACCTAACTGGAGAGGTATTTTGGTGGCTGCATTAAGAGAGTCCGCTATCGAGCATGATCGGAACATCATTAAGCACAGGGAGTCACAGGGGGATAAGCTGATGACAGTAAGTATAAAAGCCCTGACAACGAAGCCACATCAGCCTAAACCCCAGACCCCTGATGGTAAGTCGTATGTAGTAAAATGTTATAATTGCCAGAGGGAAGGACATTACGCACGGAACTGTAATTATAAAGGCACACATAACGTATATCGACCCCCTAGACCAGAACATGACTCACAGCATAACACACGTAATTGGGATCAGGGATCGCATAGGAGGAATTATGAGCCACACGCAGGGGAAACAAGGAGGTACCCACCTAGGAGGGTCTGGCAGACCTCTGGAAATTCTCAGCTACCCCCCTCACATATTGTAGCTGCCAGCGCGTTGCGGGAGGGTCACAACATACAATAGGGGTTAGGCCACACCTGTAGTTTGCAGCCAGTGAAGTTGATTGCTAGCCTTGGAAATGAACCCGAGGTTACGGTTGATGTAGCTGGTAGATCACTACCTTTCCTTGTAGATACAGGGGCGGCCAGGTCAGTGTTAAATTCAATGGTAGGTATGAAAACCACGGGTAAAACAATTTCAGCAATGGGGGTAACAGGAGTAGTGCAACACTACTCTTAGATATACCCGAGAATCACGTTCAGGAAGTGCAGGATATGTTAGACACCCCACAAAGGTTAATGTCACACTCTGCTGTTATAGATAGGTGTCCATCCAAGGTAGAGGAAATGATCTCCCAGATACCGGAATCCCTCTGGACCAAAGATGGACAAGACACTGGATTGATGGCAAATGTAGCTCCTGTAGTTGTGCAAGTAAAAGATGGTAGGATAGCTCCAAAAATCCCACAGTATCCTCTGAAGCCAGAGGTTGAATTAGGAGTGTACCCAGTCATAGAGCGCTTGCTACAACAGGGCATCTTAGTTAGGACGTCCAGCACTGCCAATAGTCCCATCTTCCCTGTGAAAAAGAGTGGGGGGAGGGGTTACAGGCTAGTACAGGATCTAAGGGGGATAAACAAGATAGTTGAGAGCCAATTCCCCATAGTGCCAAATCCAGCTGTCATCCTCATGCAAATTCCCCCTACTGCGAAATTTTTCACTGTCATTGACCTCTGTTCTGCTTTCTTTTCGGTCCCTCTGCACCCTGACAGCCAATATTTGTTTGCATTTACATACAGGGGAGTACAGTACACCTGGACTCGCCTACCCCAAGGTTTTATTGACAGCCCAAGTATTTTCTCGCAGGCTTTGCATGACTGTTTACAATCCTTTCAACCTGAGAGCGGATCAGTATTAATACAGTATGTAGATGACTTACTGCTGTGTTCAGATTCACTCGAGTCGTCCTTGAAAGACACAAAACAGCTTCTGTTTCACCTTTCTAATACGGGACACAAGGTTTCAAAGGATAAGTTACAGTTGTGCCAGACCAAGGTAAAATATTTGGGACATTGCTTGACACAAGGACTTAGACACCTCACCGCTGATAGAATACAGGCGATTTGCGACATGACTCTGCCACAAACCCAGCAGCAGATCTGCACTTTCCTTGGAATGTGTGGGTACTGCCGAAACTGGATCCCAGGGTTCTCCATACTGGCTTTACCTTTACAGGAAATGGTCTCCTCGAACAAACCAGATCGGATCTCTCACACAGATGAGTCCGAACTGGCATTTGAGAGACTTAAACAATGCCTATCACAGGCACCTGCATTAGGCATGCCAGATTATGGGAAACCTTTTGAGTTGTACGGTACGGAAAGTGCTGGGTGTGCGGCAGGTGTCCTAACCCAGAGACATGGTGATGCCAGCAGGCCGGTAGCTTACTACAGTGCACAGTTGGACACCGTAGCACGGTCTCTCCCCACATGCTTGCGAAGTGTTGCAGCGATAGCCTTGCTAGTGAGTAAAAGCAAAGATGTAGTGTTGGGACACAACCTGACCATCCATACACCTCATGCAGTATCAGCCTTACTGAACTCTGCCCAAACCAGACATGTCTCATCAGCACGGTTTACAAGGTGGGAATTAGCACTAATGGCCCCTGTAAACATCACCATAAAGAGATGCAGCGCACTAAATCCTGCAACTTATCTCCCAGGTGTGCCTGGACAGGCACAAAGGGTGGAGGATGAGAATGATGGTGAAGGAGGATTTAGTATAGACACTGACACACATGATTGTATGGAATATCTGAACTAAACTTTCACTGCAAGACCCGACATTAGTGACAACCCACTGGAAGGCGTAGATTTTACTTTTTACACTGACGGTAGTTGCCACAGACAGACGGACCCGGGAGACTTGTGTACTGGATACGCAGTCGTAGATGACAGAGGTATCATAGAAGCTGAACCCCTGGGCCCACCGCACTCAGCACAAGTTGCTGAGCTGGTCGCCCTAACCAGAGCGTGTGAATTGGCTAAGGGTAAGTCAGCCAATATATATACAGATTCTAGGTATGCCTTTGGAGTAGTGCATGATTTTGGGGCCCTATGGCGCCTCAGAAATTTCATGACGGCAGCTGGCACACCTGTAGCGCATGCATCCCATATAAAAAGGCTTCTAACAGCGATACAGGAACCTGACAGAGTGGCTGTTATCAAGTGCAAAGCCCATACTTACAGTCAAGATCCAGTGTCACTTGGTAACAGCCGGGCAGACGAAGCTGCTAAATCAGCAGCCAGCACCCCCATACAGACAGATATCACACAACTGATGGTATTCAATACCGTCAACACACAAAAATTAAGTGAAATGCAAAATTTGTGTTCTCCACAGGAAAAGGCAGTCTGGAGGTCAAAAGGATATGGCCAGGAGTCCTCAGGACTCTGAACAGATGGACAGGGTAAGCCAGTAGCCCCCAGAGCATATCTTCCAAGCTTAGCTGAGGCGGCACACGGTCTGACTCATCTGGGCAAAGAAGGTATGTGTAAGCTGGTGAGAGCCTACTGGTGTGCGCCAGGATTCTCTTCTCATGCGGGTAAGAGAGCAATGACATGTCTTATCTGCTTGAGGAAGAATATTGGAAAGTCAATACCAACAGAACCATCCCACATCCCGCCGACAGATGGCCCTTTTCAAGTAATACAAATTGATTTCAGACAGTTACCACCCTGCAGAAATTTAAAATATGTGTTAGTTTGTATTGATGTGTTTTCAAATTGGGTAGAAGCATTCCCCGCTGCCACAAATACTGCTACGTTTACTTCAAAGAAAATTGTGCAGGAATTTGTGTGCAGATATGGTATCCCTAGGATAATTGAAAGCGATAGGGGTACCCATTTTACAGGTGAAGTCTTTCAGGTTATGTGCAAACTGATGGGAATTAATAGTAAGCTGCATACTCCGTACCGCCCACAGGCAAGTGCGAAAGTGGAAAGAGTAAACAGCACTATTAAGAACAAGTTGAGCAAAGTGATGGCTGAAACTGGATTGTTATGGCCAGAAGCTTTGCCACTTGTATTGTACAGCATCAGAACCACTCCCAGGTCCCACCTTAACCTATCACCCTTTGAGATTCTTTTTGGTCGACAACCCCATGTAATGATTGACCCCCAGGATGATTTGAAATGCAATAATGAGGTGAGTGTAAAATATATGGTTAAGATGAGAAAGCAGTTGAGGAATCAAAACAGAAATCTAACACTGGTGATTCCTGACCTACCAAACAGTAATTGTCATGACATTGAACCTGGGGATTATGTAATGATTCGAAATTTTCTACGCTCAGGTTGCCTCATTGACAGGTGGGAAGGACCGTACCAAGTCTTACTAACCAGCACGACAGCATTAAAGGTTGCCGAGAGAGAGACTTGGGTCCACTCGTCCCACTGTAAGAAGGTCGCTGACCCAGAGAAAGCCCGTGACAAAGAGCAGAGTGTAGAGGAAATCGTATCACTGGAGTGTCTGTTCCGGGAAGGTTGAGAGGCAAGACTGTTGTCACGGCACCTGAGCACGGAGAACTACAAGACCAGAGGCGGTTGTCGCACCAAAATTTCTTTTTCCTTTTTATTATTTTCTCCATCTCCCATTACCCTCCTTCCCCCCCCCCCCTTCTTGCTCCCTTTTTCTCTCCCCTTAACAAGATGGACTTACCCCAAGAGACTGCATTACGGGTTTTCCTGTTGACCCTGTTGTTGACCAGAGCAGTCTGTTTCGGTGAGAGTATCAGAGAGGTCGAGAGAGGATCTGGAATGGGTTCTGATGGCAAGGACGGATTTGTAGAATTCCAAGAGCAACACATCCACCGAGCAAAGGCGAGTATCAGAAAACGATCTGGTAGTCAAGAAACTAGGAGGCACTGTGAAGGGTTATTGGCTGAGGAAAATTGTATTTGTAGAAACTGTGAAAACATAGTTGAGGACGGGTGCATCCAGAGATGTCAGTCCAGCCTTAATATCAACATGGACCGTCATCCATTGAGTGATTATCACTCATTAGTGGGTAAGGTTTTAAACCAAACAGAATGCTGGGTGTGCTCACAAGTACCTCAAGGTCAGAGCAAGTCAGGACTAGTACCGTATCCTTTAACAATAGATGAGGTACTTGAATTAAGGGGTGGGAGACCGGTGGACAAGAAATTTAATATTTCTAGGCCCCCTAGTTTGAAGCTCCACCAATATCATGTGGATAGATCCTTAGTATGTTTCAACATTTCCAATTCCCGAAAGCCGGGAAATTGGGAAGTGACATGGAATAACCAAACCATGGCATTTTCACACAGAGCCGACAGAATACCCGTAGACACTGAACTTATACGCCAAATAGCCGACGGTGGAAGGTATTTTCGGTATAGGTATAGGTATACTCTAGGAAGTAGGACCATGCGGGTTGGAGAAGTATCACCAGGGTACTGTGCGCATATCATACAGCCTGATACGTGTACTGAACAGATGAGAGAGTTAGGGATAGGATTTTTCACTTGGAAGGTTTGCAATATGGTAATGTCATATTCTGTCCCATAGCGAACCTAATAGATAATATCACCGAGATGTATGATGACACCTTCAGGTATACAGGGAGGGAGTTGCAAGCTTACAAAACGGAACTGATCCAGCACAGGATGGTTCTCAATTATATCACAGCGGTGACAGGCGGGTATTGTGTCACTTTGGCAACTCAGTATGGTGTGAAGTGCTGCACGTACATTACAAACAGCACTGATGACCCAACCGAGGTCATAGATCAAAAGATGGACGATATCTTGCAATTGAAGTGGGAGTTCCGGAGGAGACACAACCTTACCCTTACTGCTGTGAGTAATGAACTGACCGGCTGGGTCTCATGGTTGAACCCACGAAATTGGTTCTCAGGTTTAGGAGAATGGGCTCAAAATGTTATCGTGAGTGTAGGAAAGTTTCTCCTTTGTATCCTGGGAGTTGTCATAATGATTGGTTTGATATTTAGGTGTGTTCGAATTTTAACGCGGCGCAAGCACGGTACCAAAGTGATGAGTTTAAGGAGCGGGGGCATTGGTACAGCAACTGATTTAATTTATGACCCATCAATAGAGACAATGTTGTGATAAGACGTGATTCCACGGTCCGTTTCTTTCACCCGTTTCTCCTTTGTTTTCCCTCAGCAAAAATACACCCATCCGGAGAAGACTTCAATCAACACCCAAGAATGATTACGCAAATGTTATGTGGATGTATTTTTGATATGTTTCTTATCTTCATCTCTACAGCCTTCAGGTAGTGACACACATAGTCAACAGGTGATATCCACATATTAGCATTCACATGTGTTCCCCCTCCATGTATCATCAACTAAATGTGCACCCCATTTGTTGGAACAATAAGCCGAAAAGAGCTCGGTAGTGTTTGTTGGCCCACTTACAGACCCTTAATACGGGATGAGAAGGATTTAATGTATACTTCGCAATACCTCGAAGCTTATCTAGAACATATACGGCACGATGATACATGCCCCTCAGACATGGATTTCATACATACATGCTTTTACTATCCCACTAGGTCATACATTTCCCGCATACACCACTCCTCCTACCATCCAATTATCTGTGGATAATGTATTGTATATTTTTCTGTTTTATGTTTAGATAGTGGCAGTTATTGTTGACTGCCAAAGGGTGGACTGTCAAAGTCGAAAAATATTGTAATGCATGTACCCTGTACTAACCCCATGCACATGCCCGCTGCGCGTGCACTCAGTCTGCCGTGCGTGCACATATCCGCAATTTGCGTAGGATCGCTCCTGCGATCTTGCGCGTGGTATGGGTATTTACGGCGGAGTTTGTGAGCGCGTAGAGGGTTATTAGAACATTACATATTTAACCCAAATAGTGAATTTTGTACCCATAGTTCCCCTACACCACATCAGCGAGTATCTACAGTTTAAACAGTTCCAGGACTAAGGGATTCGCCTTTGCATGATAGGAAGGGTCAGATAAAGGTTGGAAGGTGATGTCTAGTATCCAGCTGTAGGGTTTTTTAAGGGTAACATTCCGGTGTTGGTTAGAGAAAGATCGCATGTTCCAGTGTATAGTTATGTGCAAAAGTAGAATATAGATATTAACTGTATTTACTGTATGTTATGTATGCGGCGGGAATCCAGAGGATACCACCCACAAGAGCAGTTGGGGAAAGACATCGCCCATCTTTTCAAATCAACCTATGACCTCTCCTGTAATGAAAGACACATCTCTGTGTCCAATGGACAATGAGATTACAGTGACCATTGTATTGTGTATGTAAGTTGTGTATAAAAAGCCCATTGTTGCCAGGCCGGTCAGAAGACTCTGAACGCTTTCTACTTGACTAGCAGAGGACCGGCCGGGTTGCGCTTGCGAACATTCTCACGTATGTACATTCTCTGTAGCCATTACTCTGTTTTAGATTTATCTTGTTAGCCTGTAGTGTATGATTTGTACTGTTTTACCTTTTGAAATAATCCACGGTGGCCTTAGAACCCTGTGGTTTCAACTACAAATCAGTGTTGTGTCCTCACTTTCCTGCAAGGGTTTAAAGCGTATTTAGCTGTATAAGGTTTATAAGTATTGATAAGGTGTACGCACTGCGGGTACTTTATACCGTCAGCGCTACTTAAGGTTTAAGGTACAACATCGTTGCAGTACATTGCTGCTAAGGGTTTAAGGTGTAATCATATCATTACATTGTATTACTTATACGGTTTAAAGGTTATCAATTGTGTGTGCGCACGCTGAGCGTACTCTGTACACTCAGCGCGGCGTGTGTACGCCAAGTACGTACCACGTGCGGGACTCTGTACGCAAATAGCGTACAAAGTGCGTAGCGCGTGTATTCAGTCTAGCGCCATAGCGGCTCCACGGTAAAAGTGTATCTAGAGGTATAGCTTTATGGTTTAAGATAATATCGACATTATCATACCGTACTGCTATATATATTATATACTGGTGGTCAGCAAACTGTGCAAAACTGAAATGCACCACAGGTATGGATGGATAGTATACTTGACGACACAGAGGTAGGTACAGCAGTGGCCTACTGTACCGTACTGCTATATATATTATATACTGGTGGTCAGCAAACTGTGCAAAACTGAAATGGATAGTATACTTGACGACACAGAGGTAGCTACAGCAGTGGCTTACTGTACCGTACTGCTATATATATTATATACTGGTGGTCAGCAAACTGTGCAAAACTGAAATGCACCACAGGTATGGATGGATAGTATACTTGACGACACAGAGGTAGGTACAGCAGTGGCCTACTGTACCGTACTGCTATATATATTATATACTGGTGGTCAGCAAACTGTGCAAAACTGAAATGCACCACAGGTATGGATGGATAGTATACTTGACGACACAGAGGTAGGTACAGCAGTGGCCTACTGTACTGTACTGCCATATATATTATATACTGGTGGTCAGCAAACTGTGCAAAACTGAAATGCACCACAGGTATGGATGGATAGTATACTTGACGACACAGAGGTAGGTACAGCAGTGGCCTACTGTACCGTAATGCTATATATATTGTATACTGGTGGTCAGCAAACTGTGCAAAACTGAAATGCACCACAGGTATGGATGGATAGTATACTTGACGACACAGAGGTAGGTACAGCAGTGGCCTACTGTACCGTAATGCTATATATATTATATACTGGTGGTCAGCAAACTGTGCAAAACTGAAATGCACCACAGGTATGGATGGATAGTATACTTGACGACACAGATGTAGGTACAGCAGTGGCCTACTGTACCGTACTGCTATATATATTATATACTGGTGGTCAGCAAACTGTGCAAAACTGAAATGCACCACAGGTATGGATGGATAGTATACTTGACGACACAGAGGTAGGTACAGCAGTGGCCTACTGTACCGTACTGCTATATATATTATATACTGGTGGTCAGCAAACTGTGCAAAACTGAAATGCACCACAGGTATGGATGGATAGTATACTTGACGACACAGAGGTAGGTACAGCAGTGGCCTACTGTACCGTACTGCTATATATATTATATACTGGTGGTCAGCAAACTGTGCAAAACTGAAATGCACCAAAGGTATGGATGGATAGTATACTTGACGACACAGAGGTAGGTACAGCAGTGGCCTACTGTACCGTACTGCTATATATATTATATACTGGTGGTCAGCAAAATTATGCACTATAGTCCTACTATATACTACAATGCAGCACAGATATGGAGTGTTTTTCAGGCAGACAACGTATACTGGTGGTCACTGGTCAGCAAAACTCTGCACTGTACTCCTCCTATATAATATACTGGTGGTCCCCAGTGCCCACAATAAAGCAGTGTGAGTACAGAACAGATATATGCAGCACACTGAGCACAGATATGGAGTCTTTTTCAGGCAGACAACGTATACTGGTGGTCACTGTCAGCAAAACTCTGCACTGTACTCCTCCTATATAATACAGCTGCTCCCCAGTCCCCACAATTAAGCAGTGTGAGCACAGATATATGCAGCACACTGAGCACAGATAAGGAGCGTTTTTTTTCAGGCAGACAACGTATACTGGTGGTCACTGTCAGCAAAACTCTGCACTGTACTCCTCCTATAAAATACAGCTGCTCCCCAGTCCCCACAATTAAGCAGTGTGAGCACAGATATATGCAGCACACTGTGAGCACAGATATGGAGCGTTTTTTTCAGGCAGAGAACGGATAACTGGTGGTCACTGATCAGCAAAACTCTGCACTGTACTCCTCCTATATTATACAGCTGCTCCCCAGTCCTCCCCACAATTAAGCAATAAAGCACAATCAAGTTCAACAATAAACGGAGAGGACGCCAGCCACGTCCTCTCCCTAACATTTCCAATGCACGAGTGAAAATGGCGGCGACGCGCGGCTGCTTATATAGAATCCGAATCTCGCGAGAATCCGACAGCGGGATGATGACGTTCGGGCGCGCTCAGGTTAACCGAGCCATACGGAAGAATCCGAGTATGCCTCGGACCCGTGTAAAATGGGTGAAGTTCGGGGGGGTTCGGTTTCCGAGGAACCGAACCCGCTCATCACTATTAATAAATAGACCAATTTCTTTCCATCCACCCTGACATTCAATTAATACAAAAAAAGTTTCCCCCGGAGACACAAAATTAAATATTTAGCATTAAATAATTAGCATTATAATTGACAGTTAATAAATAGAAAACATTTCAACCCAAACAGACCCGACATTACATAATTAGTGTTCACATTTAACAAATAGCCATCCGTCTTACCAAACATATTTAGCCATAGATTCAATTATTAGCCACCAAGCCACTTCAGCATTAAATAGTCCCATCATTTCAAGTTAAATTAGTAGCAGCTACCCTGCCCTCCTAATTGAATAGCCTCCACTATTAAATCAGCTTCCCCATGAGCCCACTACTAATAAATGAATATCTTCTACCCACCATTAAATGACTAGACCTCACCATTAATTTAGTAGCCTACAACCTCCCTCCTCTCCTCCCACACACATTATATACAGAGCCTTCCTTACCCCAGTACTTACCTTATTCTCTGCACCACTAACCCTCCACCTACCACTGGCTTGGGTGGAGTGAAATATACTATGCCCCCACCCCAGTTATCTCTCCTGATAGACTACCCCCCACCCCCCCAAATTTTCTAGACCCCACCAGTTCTCTCAACTGTGCTTCTCCTATACTAGATAGTCACACAACACCCCCCACCCCTTTACTCTACTTACTATTTTCTCTGCCCCACCAAAGCCCCCTCCTCTGGCTCCAGACTCTGCTGTAGGGGTAATTAACCAACTGCAATTATAAGGCCAGAGGAGCAGATGTATTAACCTGGAGAAGGCATAAGGAAGTGATAAATCAGTGATATGTGCAAGATGATAAACGCACCAGCCAATCAGCTCCAATATGTAAATTAACAGTTAGGATCTGATTGGCTGGTGCCTATATCACCTTGCACATATCACTGGTTTATCACTTTCTTATGCTTTCTTCAGGTTAATACATCTGACCCAGAGTCCGATATCTGACCAATCGCTACATCTTATGTGAGCCATACATAAGACCCACATTTCCCTGTTCTGCATATATGACATTGATGATTGTCGATCCATTGGATAATCAGCAAAATACGGCATGTTAAAAAGCCCCAACTCGCCGATCCCGATCATTTTATATTTGGAATCGGCAAATGGAGAACTTCTAACATGTTAGATTTCCCAGATGCCCCAACCAAGTCTTTGACAAAACAAGGAATCGCCTTTCTACCCGCCAGATGTATGGGCCTCTTTGCTGTACATGCAAGCTAGAACACAGCTTGGATACTGACTAGGGGAAGGGAGCAATAAACAGAAAGGATGGGGATCCAAGGACTTGTATAGATGAGTAACTTTCTCATGGTTCAGTTCAGCTCACTTACTGTACTGATTGTACTTAGTCATTAGTATTAATTGAAGAAACGTCAGTGGTCTACACGCTGCCTATCTCCTATATAATAGCCCAGATCTGTGACTTTGTGACTCATTTGCTAACGCTGGGCGGAGTCACAACACTGGGCGGAGTTAGTCAAATGAGTCACAGATCTGGGCAAATCTATAGGAGACTAGGAGCAGAAGCAGATGGTATGGGCATGGCACAGGCAGGGGTGCATACCTGCCAGCTTTCTTCAGGCAGGAGGGACACACACGTTGCGAAAAGGGGGCGTGGCCAATGAAAAGGGGCGTGGCTTCATGGGAGGGCCCCCATTTTTGTCAGTGAGGGGGCATGCCCAGCGCTCTGTGAGCTGCTGGCATGCCCCCTGGGGCGGATTATGAGTCCGGGGGGCCCAGGGAACTTGAGACAGGGGGGCCCTATCTCATTGCTGTGCCTGCTGTGTGTTTGGGGCGTGGCCTAATCGCGTCCACGTGGCCACGCCCCCCTTATGCAAATTCCGGATATATTTTTTTTCATGAGATTTTGGCCCCTCAGCTAGGGGTAAATCCAGAGTGGGTGGTCGCTCCCCCCTACACACCCGCACAAGCAGAAGAAAGCAGGGAGGCTGCTGCCTCCGTGCACCACCACAGACCTACCAACACGCAGCAGAGTGTGCTGACTGTAGCACAATGCTGCTGCTGTTGCTGGCAGGACGGGGGAGCTTCAGAGCTGGGACAGAGCTACTCCAGCCGGGGAGGCCCCTAAAACTGTGGGGCCCACGGTACGTACCCCTGGCCCTCCCCCCTTAATCCGGCTCTGCTGCCGGAACCCCCGCTTAATCCGTACTCCCTGATGCCCCCTCTCCTCCTGTCTCCACTAAATAGACGCTGTGTGCATCTATTCACCGCTGCTCTGCTAAGCAGAACAGCGAGTTCAGGAGCTTTCCAATTGCTCCCCCCCCCCCACCGGGGGACACTGCGGGCCACGGGTGGGACAGCGGGACAGACCCCAAAAAATGGGACTGTCCCGCAATAATCGGGACAGTGGGGAGGTATGGGTGTGTGTGAGGGGGTAAGCCATACAGACAGATGGGCACCGGCTTACTGTGTGCTTGACCCCCCCCCCCCACATCAGCAAACTCAGCAGGGCTCTCTGGCGCGGAGGAGCGTCACTTTCTGGCACACTCCACGCTTCTTAGCTGCAGTTTTGTGGGGCACCTGCCGCTGTGCAGGTTCCGTACTGCCTCTGTTATCTCCAGCCCCGGGCAACCCCACCGCTAGCTGCAGCGCTGCCACCCGCAGTGAGGTGCGCCCAGCTCCTTCACACACTTTAGCCGGCGGGTAGCGCTGCAGTAGTCCGCGCTGCTTGCAGGCTCTGACCCCCTCCTCCCTCCAGCCGCAGCATCTCTTGGGAGCTAACCAGTCACTCCCAGTCTCCCCTTTCCACAGTGCCCGGCAGCCGTGAAGTCCGCACCACGTGCATGCTATGACCCCCTCCTCCCTCCAGCCGCAGCGTCTCCTGCGGGCTAACCAGTCACTCCCAGTCTCCCCTTACCACAGTGCCCGGCAGCTGTGCGAGGTCTGCGGTGTGTGACTGAGGAGGGGGGGAGGGATGCGGACGGGCAGAGGAAGCAGGACTCCAGCCTGAGAGAGTCAGCCATTCCAAGTCTCCACCAGCAGCAGATCCCAACAGGTTGGAGTGGAACAGCAGCAGCCAGCAGCAGTGACTCCGGTAAGACACATTTGTCTGTCATCACCTAATACCAATCTCTCCCGTGCCCTGTGTTCTGTCATGTCCCTGTCACCCCTGGCCTTGCCCTGTCAACCTTATCCTGGCCCTTTCACCCGTATCCTGGCCCTTTCACCCTTATCCTGGCCCTGTCACCCTTATGCTGGCCCTGTTACCCCTATCCTGGCCCTGTTACCCCTGTGCTTGCCCTGTCAACCCTATACTGGCCCTGTCACCCCTGTCCTGGTCCTGCCGCCCCTACCCTGGCCATGTCACCCCTATCCTGTCCCTGTCATTTCTGTCCTGGCCCCGTTGCCCCTGTCCTGGCCCCATCACCCCTGTCCTGACCCCATCACCCCTGTTCTGACCCTGTCACCCCTGTCCTGGTCCTGTCACCCTTGTCCTGGCCCTGTCACCCCTGTTCTGACCCTGTCACCCCTGTCCTGGCCCTGTTACTGCATACCCTACAACTACCTTTTTGGCAGGTACAGTACCCGCAGCGCCTCCAGATCCCTCCCCAATGCACCACACCTCCGTACCTTCCCCTCCACCACATGCGACACTCCACCCCTCCCCCACACGCTGTGCTTCCAGACCCCCTCCACCACCCGCGGCTCCCACTCCCCCGCCCCTCCAACACCCACAGCACCTCCAGGCCCCCTCCACCATCCACCCCCCATATATCTCTCCCCCCACACCTGCCCCCCCCCTCCACCCACAGCATCTGCAGACACTCTCCTCAATCCGTGGTCCCCCCCTCCCCCACCCCTCCCCCACCCACGGCACCCCCACACCTGCCCCTCCACCACTTGCAGCGCTTTGAGACCCCCTTCCCCGTCCGCCGCACCACCTGTACCTGCTCCTCCCCCACCCATGGTGCCTCCGGACCCCCTACCCCACCCCCGGCACCCCCGCCCCTTCCCATCCCACAGCACCTCCGGATCCCTTCACCCATCCGCAACATCCCCACACCTGCCCCTCTCCCACCCGCGGCACCTCTGCCCCTCCCCCACCTGCAGTGCCTCTGGACCTCTCCCCCATCTGCAGCCCCCACTCCTCTGCCCCTCCCCCATCCGCAGCACCTCCCGACCCTTCCCCATCTGGGGCCCCCCCGCTTCCGCCCCCTCCTCCACCCGCAGCATCTGCAGACACCCTCCCCCATCCGCAGTCCCCCCCGCACCCGCTACATTCTGTACATCAGTTCACACCATCGCAAGTGGCTGCGCCTCCTTCACCATCGCACGCCCTTTCATTGTGCAATATTTAACCACTAACAAAGGAATGCAGGTAATACTCCATATAATACAAATATTAAACCCCAGAAAGGCATGCAAGGGTTAAGGGGGCGTAGCCCCTTGCGACGGTGTGAAGAGCGCCCATAGGGCACGATGAAGCACCTAGTATGAAATAAGAGTGTTCATCAGGAGCATGGAGAGTGCGCCATTCATATGGGAACACCATCAAGAACGGACTTCCATCATACTCACCAAGTCATGTGCATGCTGGATCCAAGTTTAATCACTTTGTCATCTTAGGATATTGCACCCAAACCTGAATTATTAATTCCAGAGGGACAATTACTGTTCAATATGTAAACACAAGTTCAGAATCTAACTGTAAACTAGAGATGTGTGGTTCGGTTTTCCTGAAATACCAACACACCCAAAGTGAAGGGTTCCGAGTCGATTCGAATCCCAGTTCGGACTCACTTTGGGGTTCCGAGTGGAACCGAGTCCCAGCTCGGGTCTGATATTAGTCTGGAACTCGGATTTTAAAAACAAACTTGCATGTAAACAGGTCCAAATTTCTTGATTTTATTGTTTTTTTTATCAATATTTATCAATAATTAGCAATATTTTTTTTATTTACAATTTTAAACCTAACCAAAAACCGAATCCGAACCAAAACACATGAGGGTGGTTTTGCCAAATTCAAAACACAATGATGAAATAGAACCAAAACGCCAAAACACTGGGGTCTGTGTACATCTCTGCTGTAGTATGGTTGGTGTAATGGTTAGCATTACTCCTCCACAGCACAGACATCATGGGTTCGATTCCCACCATGGTCCTAACTGTGTGGAGTTTGTATATTCTCCCCGTACTTGCGTGGGTTTCCACTAGGTACTCTGGTTTCCATCCACAAAAATACTGGTAGGTTAATTGTATTCTAACAACGCAATGCACGGCGGTGATGCTTTTGCACCTGCTGAGTAGCTCCCTGCCTGCGCAGCCTAGCTGCACTGGCAGGCGGCTACCCGCTGTGTCCCGAGTCGCATCGGCTGCATGTGACATCACATATGCCACCGCGGTCTGCACTCGCAATGGTCCGGACATACCTGCATTGTCAGGACCACGCCCTACCCACCCCGTTACCGCCTCTGGCTGTCAATCAGGCAGAGGCAATCGCAGCCCTGAGCATCTCACTGGGCCTCCCGGAGTGCGTGCGCACTCCACAAAGGGATTCAGACTGCGATCGCTGCCTCTGCAGCGATCCAGTCTGAATTACCACCATAGATTGTAAGCTCCACTGGGGCAAGGACTGATGTGAATGGCCAACTATTCTCTGTAAAGCGCTGTGGAATATGTGTGCGCTACAGTATATAAATAACTGGTAATAAATAATGAACAGCTATAACTTTCCAATTCTAGGGCAGTCAAGCAAAGTCGACACACAACAACTGTATAAACAAATACATTAGGGGTCATTCCGAGTTGATCGCTAGCTGCATTCGGTCGCTGTGCAGCGATGAAGCAAAAAAATGTCCCTTCTGCGCATGTGTATGCGGCGCAATGCGTACGCGCGTCGTACTATTACAACGAATGATGTAGTTTCACACAAGGTCTAGCAAAGCATTTCAGTCGCACTGCTGGCCGCCGAGTGATTGACATGAAGTGGGCGTTTCTGGGTGTCAACTGACCGTTTTCAGGGAGTGTTCGGAAAAAACACAGGTGTGCCAGGAAAAACGCAGGCGTGGCTGGGCGAACGCAGGGCGTGTTTGTGACGTCAAAACAGGAACTGAATAGTCTGAAGTGATTGCAAGCGCTGAGCAGGTTTTGAGCTACTCTGAAACTGCACAAAAAACTTTGCCGCCGCTCTGCGATCCTTTCGTTCGCACTTCTGCTAAGCTAGAATACACTCCCAGTGGGAGGCGGCATAGCGTTTGCATGGCTGCTAAAAACAGCTAGCGAGCGAACAACTCAAATTGACCACCATTATACAATAGCAAGCAAAAATTAAAACACATACCAATATAAAATAAAGACAATTTATTGATGCGTCATCCACAAAGCAATTAAGTATTCAGCACAAACAAAATAACACCAAAATAGAAAGAAATCCTCTAACAGTAAATATTCTGCAAAGCACAAAATAACAACCAAACTCAAAATAATATAATTAATAGAAATGTGAGATGTGCGCATCCGGCTGTGTTTTGGTTTTAGCTCTATACCAGCGTCGTGTTTTTGGTTTTGGTTTTGGCATCTGGATTGGTCTGTGATCTGGATTTCTTTTAGAATGTGTTATGTAAGCTAAAATTGTGTAACTTGGACCTATTTTTCTCCTTATAGTATTATTAATATCTTTAACATTCATTTCCAGTCAAGCCTCTGCCAATTTTGACCAATTTAATTTTGGGCACTGGAAATCATGAGGGATGGACATGCAATCCAAAACACTGCAGGATACCTTTTTGAGATCTGAAATGCCGGGATTTGATTCTTCTTGGAGTTCAAAGTGACCCAAGGCGGGACTTGGTTCAACTCAGAACCTCAAAGTTCGGATGTCTACGGTTTTCAGCAAAACTAAACTGCTCATCTCTAATAGAAGGCACCTTATCAATATAACAGAAAATAAAATACCTGTTTCAATTTCAGACCAAACATAATTGCAGGGAATTCTCTAATCAAGTAATATAATATGGAACCCCTAAATTATTGACACTCCTAAGATAAATGGTCCTACAAGGTCCTTTATTTCTGGGACGTTTCCCTGAGATTCCACTTCCCAGTCTGTGCCCTATTTTCCAAATTTCAGCCAACTTTTTGTAGTAAATTTCATAGAGGATTCACCTTGGGGTCATCTGTTATCTTGCGATCAAAGAGTCTTCGGGCATTGCAATTTCCTTTGCCTGTTCTCATTACTTCTACTTTCTCACGCATTAGGTCAAATAGAAAAATAAAATACTACAGTAAATAAAAAACTTAAAACTCTATCAGCTGATTTATTTTTATACATTGTGACAACATCCTGCGGCCAGTTATTCTGTGACATTGCATTAAATAAGTGATAAATTGAGAAAGGAAAATAATTTATCATCTTTTTTTTCTATGAGAACTACTGTATGACTACTGTATATGTTACATAAGTGATACCATGAGAGCTCCTTATTGAATAATGAAATCGCATCAGATATCCCTGTGAGTGACAGAGACAGAAACCTGTGATCGCCAATTATGTTTTATATAACCTTATATAATTTATAACAGATCCACAGCTAGAGGCTGCAAGCAGCTGTCATAAGAGATACTTCTCCATTATATTCACCGAGAACAATGTTCAGCTTATTCAATTAAGGTCGAAACTGCCGTCTTGTCGAAAAGACGTCAGTTTTCAACTTTTTCGGGTCGGAAAAGGGTTCCGACATATTCAGTCCCCAGCTTTTTTATTCGACAAGTCGGGGAATTCGACTTGTCGAATAGTACGTGAATCGGCGGTATACTGTAGCTGCCGATTCACGTGCATCTGAGGGAAACGAGGCCAAATTCGACAGGTTTTGGCCCCATTTCCGACCATCTCAGTTCGACTTAAAAAAAAGTTGAACTGAGATGAGGGACCTGAGAGGAGGAGAGGGGGGAGAGCCGCCGGCAGACGGGGGGAGATGGGGGAGAGCAGCGCTACAGCACAGCGCTGCAGGAGGATGTGGCACAGCCGCCGCTCACGGCAGCGTCCACCCAACTCCAGCAAGTGAGGTCCCACTTGCTGGAGCTGGGTGGACGCTGCCATGAGGTCTGGCAGCTGCGCCAAATCCTCCTACAGCGCTGCTATCCCCCGTCTGCCCGCGGCTGTCCCCCGTCTCCCTGCGGCTCTCCCCCCTCTCCGGTCCTTCATCTCAATTCGACTTTTTTAAAGACGAATTGAGATGGGCATTGAATAGCTCTTGTCGGATCCATTCCAACAAATGCAAGTCGGAATGGATCCGACCTTAATTGAATATACCCCTTTAGGGTTAATTAGACTTTTTAGCATCTAATAGGGGTCAATTCAAGCAGAAGCGACTTTGCAAAAGCAAATTCACATCAGGAAACTCACATATGTTGCGGTAATACGCGTTCCCGCATACTGTGACATTGAATTAGCAATGGTGATTAGCAGGACTCGCGGTGAAGTCATGAGGCTTTACAACAATAATTGGCCTGCAGAATTTCATGAAAAAGGGGGGAACCATCCTGGACTTCTAAAAATGTGTCACATTGCAAGGATGGGAGGCAGAGCCACTGAAAAATCCATTGGAACTGACTCAACCAGCAACCACAAAGAGGAAGCGGACACAAGAGTCCACAAGAAGAACGCCAACCCACAGACTGTCCCAGACAGAGACAATGAGTGTGTCACTGCCAGCCTGTCAAACTAAAATAAAAACATTGTTATTAAGTCTTATCATTTATTACTAAAGTAGAATGAGCATTAGAAAATTCATATGTGTAACTGTGTAAAGTAGACCTTCCATTGGCAGATTTTGCCTATGGGCTGCAGAACTGCAGCCCCCCATGGTAAAATCCGTCACCCTGCTCGCTGTCAGTGAAGCCAGATGCAGTCCGTGAGACTGGACTGGCTTCACTGTGACTGGCAGTAACTTCCTATTGGAAGACACTACAGGCAGTCCCATTGGGAGGTGTTTACTTCCTCCGGGACTGGCAGACCGGGCTGCTAATTTCAGAGAGCTGGCTTCCTGTAGGAAGCCACTCCCTGACTCGTCAGCCATAGCCGGCTTCTATGGACTGCAGCCGATGCAGTCCATAGAAGAAAAGGTTTGCGCATGCGCAGTACTGTCACCACTACTGCGCATGTGCCAGTCCCTGTGTCTGTAAACTACATTATACAGATGCCGGGACCTGGCCGGTGGCGGGGATGAGTGAGCAGGGCCCCCGCGGCAGGGAGAAGAGTCCCGGAAGCACGGCCAGTGGCAGTCCCCCTCCTCCTCCGAGGTAGGAGCCTCTGCTGGACCTTGCTTAAATGCAGAAATGGGTCAGAAATCTGGATGTGGCTTTTTCAAGTATTTTATTTAATTGTATTTTATGTGGATCTGGCTTTTTCAATATATTTAATGTGCCATCAATAGCATACAAAAGAAAAGAAAAAATGATTAAAAACAAGGATTTTTAAAAGTCTTCATTCAGTACTTTCACCCAAAGTTCACAGACTCTGATCAGCATGGAGCATCTGGAACACCTTGTGGTATCCCCGCCTCACTACAGGCATCAGCAGGTACAGGCTTCGGCTAAAACATCACAGCAGGAGGCTGGAAGGGAAGATTGTGGTGGCACATATACAGTACCCACCATACTGCTCGGACCAGAGACTCACTGATACTACTTAGAACCATAGACGGTAGGTGCACTGGCGTGCACAGCTCATTTTATTAGGGGGTGCACCGTCGGAGGGGTGTTTCTAGCATCGCCTTTTGGGCGTGTCTAGCACCATCTATCGATGGTCCACGCATATAAAATATCCACCTTTGTACCAATCCTAATAAAGCAGGTACATTGTCAGATGTTGTGGTGTGCACCAAACAAACACCCCTGATGGCACTCACTGCAATTACACTGCTCCTCCTCAGCCTCGTCTGGCTCCCCCTCTCTTTCCCCTGCAAGCTGCAGCAGCTTACTTACAAGTCGGTAACTAAACTGACACTGACAGTCGCAGACTAGTACTGCTGCTGCTGGAAAAACGAGTGACGTGTCAATGCTGCTGCCGACCGCCTGCCAGTATTGAATTTGTCTTCCTAAGAGGAACGCTATCTGCATGCTGACCCTCATCAGTGGCTGGCGTTGGCATAGCATAGAAGGAGAGAGGTGTGTATGTGGCGGGTGTGATGGGTGGGCATGCAAGCAGCATGACGTAATCACGTCACACTCACATCACAGTTTTTGTACATGGAGGTGGAGCTGGGAATTTGAAAGCCGGTGTCAGTGGCACCCTTGATTAACCCAGGCGTCCGGTCAGTAATGCAGTCCTGACAGGGTGCAGCGCAGAGGGGACAGTAATCAGCCTGCTCGGCGATCGCTGCATCAGGCATGTGAGATCGGGGTGCCAGACATTAGGGGGTGCCTGTGCGCACCAGGAACCCCCCCTGCGCACACCTATGGGTAGGTGGTGCGTGCTGCACCCACATTCCCAGGTACTGTAATCCTTGTCCATAACATGAAATACAAGGCCAGAAGAAACGACCGCTTCCTCATCAAGACCATCAGTGACATTTTTAGACCCATCAGGACCTACCTGTCATCTGAACTCAGAAATTATGTAGTAAGACTTGTTACCTCATAGTTTTACGTATATCTTCCTTTTAGAAATGTTTACAGCGTCGTCTCACTGCCTTCTTAACATATTACAGTATAATTCCTCCTGCATGTAATACAGTATAATTCCTCCTGCATGCGTTCGCCCAGCCACGCCTGCGTTTTTCCTGGCACGCCTGCATTTTTTCGAACACTCCCTGAAAACGGTCAGTTGACACCCAGAAATGCCCACTTCGTGTCAATCAGTCTGCGGCCAGCAGTGCAACTGAAAAGCTTCGCTAGACCTTGTGTGAAACTACATCGGCCGTTGTGAAAGTACGTCGCGCATGCGCATTGCGCCGCATACGCAGAAGTGCCGTTTTTTGGCATCATCGCTGCGCAGCGAACATTTTCATCTAGCGATCAACTCGGAATGACCCCCTATATTCCCTAACACATGCACACGCACACACATTCACACTAGGGTTAAATTTGTTGCGATCCAATTAACCTACCAGCATATATTTGTGGACTGTGAGAGGAAACCGGAGTACACAGTGGGGAAACCCACGCAAGCATGGGGAGAATATACAAACTCCACACAGTTACGGTCATGGTGGGAATCAAACTCATGACCTTAATCCTGTGAGGCAGTAATGCTAACCATTACACCATCCGTACTGCCCGATATCATACTGCTTATAGAATAACACAGTTAAAAAGAATCCCAAACAAATGTAACTGGTAGTATTGGTAAATATACAGTAATAGTACCAGACCATGCCCAGTATATAAGCCAACAGGAAAAAGGAACACACCGTCCTATGCTGTTTATGGCTTCCATAGTAGGACCCAATGAAATTCCATTAGGTCTCTGCAAAATGCAAATAGAGACAAGTCTTGAGCTCAAGATAACTAATATTAATGTGATATCTCTCGCAAGGTTATGTAGATTAATGTAGTGCACATCTGTTAAAATGATGAACAATTTCAGACTTTATGCAAGAATGCACTAGTATATCTTCAGTGCAAACGAAACGCGCAGTGCTTAGAAGACAGTGATGTGCACCGGAAATTTTTGTGTTTTGGTTTTGGGTTCGGTTCCGCGGCCGTGTTTTGGGTTCGAACGCGTTTTGGCAAAACCTCACCGAATTTTTTTTGTCGGATTCGGGTGTGTTTTGGATTCGGGTGTTTTTTTCAAAAAACCCTAAAAAACAGCTTAAATCATAGAATTTGGGGGTCATTTTGATCCCATAGTATTATTAACCTCAATAACCATAATTTCCACTAATTTTCAGTCTATTCTGAACACCTCACACCTCACAATATTATTTTTAGTCCTAAAATTTGCACCGAGGTAGCTGTGTGACTAAGCTAAGCGACCCAAGTGGTCGACACAAACACCTGGCCCATCTAGGAGTGGCACTGCAGTGTCAGACAGGATGGCACTTGAAAAAAATATTTCCCAAACAGCACTTGACGCAAAGAAAAAAAGAGGCGCACCAAGGTCGCTGTGTGACTAAGCTAAGCGACACAAGTAGATGACACAAACACCTGGTCCATCTAGGAGTGGCACTGCAGTGTCACGCAGGATGGCCCTTCAAAAAAATACTCCCCAAACAGCACATGACGCAAAGAAAAATGAAAGAAAAAAGAGGTGCAAGATGGAATTGTCCTTGGGCCCTCCCACCCACCCTTATGTTGTATAAACAGGACATGCACACTTTAACGAACCCATCATTTCAGCGACAGGGTCTGCCACACGACTGTGACTGAAATGACTGGTTGGTTTGGGCCCCCACCAAAAAAGAAGCAATCAATCTCTCCTTGCACAAACTGGCTCTACAGAGGCAAGATGTCCACCTCCTCCTCATCGTCCGATTCCTCACCCCTTTCACTGTGTACATCCCCCTCCTCACAGATTATTAATTCGTCCTTACTGGAATCCACCATCTCAGGTCCCCGTGTACTTTTTGGAGGCAATTGCTGCTGGTGAATGTCTCCATGGAGGAATTGATTATAATTCATTTTAATGAACATCATCTTCTCCACATTTTCTGGAAGTAACCTCGTACGCCGATTGCTGACAAGGTGAGCGGCGGCACTAAACACTCTTTCGGAGTACACACTGGAGGGAGGGCAACTTAGATAGAATAAAGCCAGTTTGTGCAAGGGCCTCCAAATTGCCTCTTTTTCCTGCCAGTATACGTACGGACTGTCTGACGTGCCTACTTGGATGCGGTCACTCATATAATCCTCCACCATTCTTTCAATGGTGAGAGAATC
The DNA here is from genome assembly GCF_028390025.1 of Pseudophryne corroboree. NCBI lineage: Eukaryota > Metazoa > Chordata > Amphibia > Anura > Myobatrachidae > Pseudophryne > Pseudophryne corroboree. Next base: position 53,467,845 of record NC_086445.1, on the reverse strand, counting down.
ATATGCAGTGACAGTAGACGACATGTCAGTAATCGTTGGCAGGTCCTTCAGTCCGGACCAGATGTCAGCATCAGCAGTCGCTCCAGACTGCCCTGCATCACCGCCAGTGGGTGGGCTCGGAATTCGTAGCCTTTTCCTCGCACCCCCAGTTGCGAGAGAATGTGAAGGAGGAGATGTTGACGGGTCGCGTTCCGCTTGACTTGACAATTTTCTCACCAGCAGGTCTTTGAACCTCTGCAGACTTGTGTCTGCCGGAAAGAGAGATACAACGTAGGTTTTAAATCTAGGATCGAGCACGGTGGCCAAAATGTAGTGCTCTGATTTCAACAGATTGACCACCCGTGAATCCTGGTTAAGCGAATTAAGGGCTCCATCCACAAGTCCCACATGCCTAGCGGAATCGCTCTGTTTTAGCTACTCCTTCAATGCCTCCAGCTTCTTCTGCAAAAGCCTGATGAGGGGAATGACCTGACTCAGGCTGGCAGTGTCTGAACTGACTTCACGTGTGGCAAGTTCAAAAGGTTGCAGAACCTTGCACAACGTTGAAATCATTCTCCACTGCGCTTGAGACAGGTGCATTCCACCTCCTTTGCCTATATCGTGGGCAGATGTATAGGCTTGAATGGCCTTTTGCTGCTCCTCCATCATCTGAAGCATATAGAGGGTTGAATTCCACCTCGTTACCACCTCTTGCTTCAGATGATGGCAGGGCAGGTTCAGGTGTTTTTGGTGGTGCTCCAGTCTTCTGTACGCGGTGCCTGTACGCCGAAAGTGGCCCGCAATTCTTCTGGCCACCGACAGCATCTCTTGCACGCCCCTGTCGTTTTTTAAATAATTCTGCACCACCAAATTCAAGGTATGTGCAAAACATGGGACGTGCTGGAATTTGCCCAGATGTAATGCACGCACAATATTGCTGGCGTTGTCCGATGCCACAAACCCCCAGGAGAGTCCAATTGGGGTAAGCCATTCTGCGATGATCTTCCTCAGTTGCCGTAAGAGGTTTTCAGCTGTGTGCGTATTCTGGAAAACGGTGATACAAAGCGTAGCCTGCCTAGAAACGAGTTGGCATTTGCGAGATGCTGCTACTGGTGCCGCCGCTGCTGTTCTTGCAGCGGGAGGCAATACATCTACCCAGTGGGCTGTCACAGTCATATAGTCCTGAGTCTGCCCTGCTCCACTCGTCCACATGTCCGTGGTTAAGTGGAAATTGGGTACAACTGCATTTTTTAGGACACTGGTGAGTCTTTTTCTGACGTCCGTGTACATTCTCGGTATCGCCTGCCTAGAGAAGTGGAACCTAGATGGTATTTGGTAACGGGGGCACACTACCTCAAGCAATTCTCTAGTTCCCCGTGAACTAACGGCGGATACTGGACGCACGTCTAACACCAACATAGTTGTCAAGGCCTGAGTTATCCGCTTTGCAACAGGATGACTGCTGTGATATTTCATCTTCCTCGCAAAGGACTGTTGGACAGTCAATTGCTTACTGGAAGTAGTACAAGTGGTCTTCCGACTTCCCCTCTGGGATGACGATCGACTCCCAGCAGCAACAACAGCAGCGCCAGCAGCAGTAGGCGTTACACTCAAGGATGCATCGGAGGAATCCCAGGCAGGAGAGGACTCGTCAGACTTGCCAGTGACATGGCCTGCAGGACTATTGGCTTTCCTGAGTAAGGAGGAAATTGACACTGAGGGAGTTGGTCGTGTGGTTTGCGGGAGCTTGGTTACAAGAGGAAGGGATTTATTGGTCAGTGGACTGCTTCCGCTGTCGCCCAAAGTTTTTGAACTTGTCACTGACTTATTATGAATGCGCTGCAGGTGACGTATAAGGGAGGATGTTCCGAGGTGGTTAACGTCCTTACCCCTACTTATTACAGCTTGACAAAGGCAACACACGGCTTGACACCTGTTGTCCGCATTTCTGTTGAAATAATTCCACACTGAAGAGCTGATTTTTTTTGTATTTTGACCAGGCATGTCAATGGCCATATTCCTCCCACGGACAACAGGTGTCTCCCCGGGTGCCTGACTTAAACAAACCACATCACCATCAGAATCCTCCTTGTCAATTTCCTCCCCAGCGCCAGCAACACCCATATCCTCATCCTGGTGTACTTCAACACTGACATCTTCAATTTGACTATCAGGAACTGGACTGCGGGTGCTCCTTCCAGCACTTGCAGGGGGCGTGCAAATGGTGGAAGGCGCAAGCTCTTCCCGTCCAGTGTTGGGAAGGTCAGGCATCGCAACCGACACAATTGGACTCTCCTTGGGGATTTGTGATTTCGAAGAACGCACAGTTCTTTGCTGTGCTTTTGCCAGCTTAAGTCTTTTCTTTTTTCTAGCGAGAGGATGAGTGCTTCCATCCTCATGTGAAGCTGAACCACTAGCCATGAACATAGGCCAGGGCCTCAGCCGTTCCTTGCCACTCCGTGTCGTAAATGGCATATTGGCAAGTTTACGCTTCTCCTCAGACACTTTTAATTTTGATTTTTGGGTCATTTTACTGAACTTTTGTGTTTTGGATTTTACATGCTCTGTACTATGACATTGGGCATCGGCCTTGGCAGATGACGTTGATGGCATTTCATCGTCTCGGCCATGACTAGTGGCAGCAGCTTCAGCACGAGGTGGAAGTGGATCTTGATCTTTCCCTATTTTTTTAACCTCCACATTTTTGTTCTCCATATTTTAATGCGCACAACTAAAAGCCACCACAGGTATACAATGTAGATGGATGGATAGTATAGTATTATATTACTTATGGACGACGAGTGCACTGATGACACAGAGGTAGGTACAGCCGTGGCCTACCGTACTGCTATATATATATATATATATATATATATATATAATATACTGTATAATAATAACAGACCTGGTGGACACTGTCAGCAGACTGCTAAACTAGTATGAAGAAAAAAAAAGCCACCACAGATATACAATGTAGATGGATGGATAGTATAGTATTATATTACTTATGGAGGACGAGTGCACTGACGACACAGAGGTAGGTACAGCCAGGGCCTACCGTACTGCTATATATATATATATAATATACTGTATAATAATAACGGACCTGGTGGACACTGTCAGCAGACTGCTAAACTAGTATGAAGAAAAAAAAAGCCACCACAGGTATACAATGTAGATGGATGGATAGTATAGTATAGTATTATATTACTTATGGAGGACGAGTGCACTGACGACACAGAGGTAGGTACAGCCGTGTCCTATTGTACTGCTATATATATATATAATATACTGTATAATAATAACGGACCTGGTGGACACTGTCAGCAGACTGCTAAACTAGTATGAAGAAAAAAAAAGCTACCACAGGTATACAATGTAGATGGATGGATAGTATAGTATTATATTACTTATGGAGGACGAGTGCACTGACGACACAGAGGTAGGTACAGCCGTGGCCTACCGTACTGCTATATATATAATATACTGTATAATAATGGACCTGGTGGACACTGTCAGCAGACTGCTAAACTAGAATGAAGGAAAAAAAAGCCACCACAGGTTAGTGATGAGCGGGTTCGGTTTCTCGGAAACCGACCCACCTGAACTTCAGCCTTTTTACACGGGTCCGAGGCAGACTCGGATCCTCCCGCCTTGCTCGGTTGACCCGAGCGCGCCCGAACGTCATCATCCCGCTGTCGGATTCTCGCGAGATTCGGATTCTATATAAGCAGCCGCGCGTCGCCGCCATTTTCACACGTGCATTGAGATTGATAGGGAGAGGACGTGGCTGGCGTCCTCTCCGTTATAGTAGAAAAGAGTGACTTAGTTATACAGTAATTGTGGGGAGGATTGGGGACGGGGAGCAGCTGTTAGGGAGAACAGTGCAGGGTTTTGATTATAATACCACCAGTGAGTTTAATCCGTTGTTTCTCTTCCTGGAAAAAACGCTCCACCATATCTGTGCTCAGTGTGCTGCACTGCTGCATGATATATCTGTGCTGAGTGCACTGCTCACACTGCCTAATTGTGGGGACTGGGGAGCAGTTATAGCAGGAGTACAGTGCACAGTTTTGCTGACAGTGACCACCAGTCCAGTATACGTTTGTCTGGCTGAAAAATACTCCTGTGGTGGCTTTTTTTTTCTTCATACTAGTTAAGCAGTCTGCTGACAGTGTCCACCAGGTCCGTTATTATTATACAGTATATTATATATATATATATATATATATATATAGCAGTACGGTAGGCCACGGCTGTACCTACCTCTGTGTCGTCAGTGCACTCGTCGTCCATAAGTAATATAATACTATACTATCCATCCATCTACATTGTATACCTGTGGTGGCTTTTTTTTTCTTCATACTAGTTTAGCAGTCTGCTGACAGTGTCCACCAGGTCCGTTATTATTATACAGTATATTATATATATATATATAGCAGTACGGTAGGCCACGGATGTACCTAGCTCTGTGTCGTCAGTGCACTCGTCCTCCATAAGTAATATAATACTATACTATCCATCCATCTACATTGTATACCTGTGGTGGCTTTTTTTTCCTTCATACTAGTTTAGCAGTCTGCTGACAGTGTCCACCAGGTCCGTTATTATTATACAGTATATTATATATATATATATATATATATATATAGCAGTACGGTAGGACACGGCTGTACCTACCTCTGTGTCGTCAGTGCACTCGTCCTCCATAAGTAATATAATACTATACTATCCATCCATCTACATTGTATACCTGTGGTGGCTTTTTTTTTCTTCATACTAGTTTAGCAGTCTGCTGACAGTGTCCACCAGGTCCGTTATTATTATACAGTATATTATATATAGCAGTACGGTAGGCCACGGCTGTACCTACCTCTGTGTCGTCAGTGCACTCGTCGTCCATAAGTAATATAATACTATACTATCCATCCATCTACATTGTATACCTGTGGTGGCTTTTTATTTCTTCATACTAGTTTAGCAGTCTGCTGACAGTGTCCACCAGGTCCGTTATTATTATACAGTATATTATATATATATATATAGCAGTACGGTAGGCCACGGCTGTACCTACCTCTGTGTCGTCAGTGCACTCGTCGTCCATAAGTAATATAATACTATACTATCCATCCATCTACATTGTATACCTGTGGTGGCTTTTTTTTTCTTCAAACTAGTTTAGCAGTCTGCTGACAGTGTCCACCAGGTCCGTTATTATTATACAGTATATTATATATATATATATAGCAGTACGGTAGGCCATGGCTGTACCTACCTCTGTGTCATCAGTGCACTCGTCCTCCATAAGTAATATAATACTATACTATCCATCCATCTACATTGTATACCTGTGGTGGCTTTTTTTTTCTTCATACTAGTTTAGCAGTCTGCTGACAGTGTCCACCAGGTCCGTTATTATTATACAGTATATTATATATAGCAGTACGGTAGGCCACGGCTGTACCTACCTTTGTGTCGTCAGTGCACTCGTCGTCCATAAGTAATATAATACTATACTATCCATCCATCTACATTGTGGCCCTCATTCCGAGTTGTTCGCTCGGTAAAAATCTTCGCATCGCAGCGATTTTCCGCTTAATGCGCATGCGCAATGTTCGCACTGCAACTGCGCCAAGTAAATTTGCTATGCACTTAGTAATTTTACTCATGGCTTTTTCTTCGTTCTGGCGATCGTAATGTGATTGACAGGAAATGGGTGTTACTGGGCGGAAACAGGCCGTTTTATGGGCGTGTGGGAAAAAACGCTACCGTTTCCGGAAAAAACGCAGGAGTGGCCGGAGAAACGGAGGAGTGTCTGGGCGAACGCTGGGAGTGTTTGTGACGTCAAACCAGGAACGACAAGCACTGAACTGATCGCAGATGCCGAGTAAGTCTGAAGCTACTCAGAAACTGCTACGAGGTGTGTAATCGCAATATTGCGAATACATCGTTCGCATTTTTAAGATGCTAAGATTCACTCCCAGTAGGCGGCAGCTTAGCGTGAGCAACTCTGCTAAAATCGCCTTGCGAGCGAACAACTCGGAATGAGGGCCTGTATACCTGTGGTTGCTTTTTTTTTCTTCATACTAGTTTAGCAGTCTGCTGACAGTGTCCACCAGGTCCGTTATTATTATACAGTGTATATATATATATAGCAGTACGGTAGGCCACGGCTGTACCTACCTCTGTGTCGTCAGTGCACTCGTCGTCCATAAGTAATATAATACTATACTATCCATCCATCTACATTGTATACCTGTGGTGGCTTTTTTTTTCTTCATACTAGTTTAGCAGTTTGCTGACAGTGTCCACCAGGTCCGTTATTATTATTATACAGTATATTATATATATATATATAGCAGTACGGTAGGCCACGGCTGTACCTACCTCTGTGTCGTCAGTGCACTCGTCGTTCATAAGTAATATAATACTATACTATCCATCCATCTACATTGTATACCTGTGGTGGCTTTTTTTTCCTTCATACTAGTTTAGCAGTCTGCTGACAGTGTCCACCAGGTCCGTTATTATTATACAGTATATTATATATAGCAGTACGGTAGGCCACGGCTGTACCTACCTCTGTGTCGTCAGTGCACTCGTCGTCCATAAGTAATATAATACTATACTATCCATCCATCTACATTATATACCTGTGGTGGCTTTTTTTTTCTTCATACTAGTTTAGCAGTCTGCTGACAGTGTCCACCAGGTCCGTTATTATTATACAGTATATTATATATATATATATAGCAGTACGGTAGGCCACGGCTGTACCTACCTCTGTGTCATCAGTGCACTCGTCCTCCATAAGTAATATAATACTATACTATCCATCCATCTACATTGTATACCTGTGGTGGCTTTTTTTTTCTTCATACTAGTTTAGCAGTCTGCTGACAGTGTCCACCAGGTCCGTTATTATTATACAATATATTATATATAGCAGTACGGTAGGCCACGGCTGTACCTACCTCTGTGTCGTCAGTGCACTCGTCGTCCATAAGTAATATGATACTATACTATCCATCCATCTACATTGTATACCTGTGGTGGCTTTTTTTTTCTTCATACTAGTTTAGCAGTCTGCTGACAGTGTCCACCAGGTCCGTTATTATTATACAGTATATTATATATATATATATATATATAGCAGTACGGTAGGCCACGGCTGTACCTACCTCTGTGTCGTCAGTGCACTCGTCGTCCATAAGTAATATAATACTATACTATCCATCCATCTACATTGTATACCTGTGGTGGCTTTTAGTTGTGCGCATTAAAATATGGAGAACAAAAATGTGGAGGTTAAAAAAATAGGGAAAGATCAAGATCCACTTCCACCTCGTGCTGAAGCTGCTGCCACTAGTCATGGCCGAGATGATGAAATGCCATCAACGTCATCTGCCAAGGCCGATGCCCAATGTCATAGTACAGAGCATGTAAAATCCAAAACACAAAAGTTCAGTAAAATGACCCAAAAATCAAAATTAAAAGCGTCTGAGGAGAAGCGTAAACTTGCCAATATGCCATTTACGACACGGAGTGGCAAGGAACGGCTGAGGCCCTGGCCTATGTTCATGGCTAGTGGTTCAGCTTCACATGAGGATGGAAGCACTCATCCTCTTGCTATAAAAAAGAAAAGACTTAAGCTAGCAAAAGCACAGCAAAGAACTGTGCGTTCTTCGAAATCACAAATCCCCAAGGAGAGTCCAATTGTGTCGGTTGCGATGCCTGACCTTCCCAACACTGGACGGGAAGAGCTTGCGCCTTCCACCATTTGCACGCCCCCTGCAAGTGCTGGAAGGAGCACCCGCAGTCCAGTTCCTGATAGTCAAATTGAAGATGTCAGTGTTGAAGTACACCAGGATGAGGATATGGGTGTTGCTGGCGCTGGGGAGGAAATTGACAAGGAGGATTCTGATGGTGATGTGGTTTGTTTAAGTCAGGAACCCGGGGAGACACCTGTTGTCCGTGGGAGGAATATGGCCATTGACATGCCTGGTCAAAATACAAAAAAAATCAGCTCTTCAGTGTGGAATTATTTCAACAGAAATGCGGACAACAGGTGTCAAGCCGTGTGTTGCCTTTGTCAAGCTGTAATAAGTAGGGGTAAGGACGTTAACCACCTCGGAACATCCTCCCTTATACGTCACCTGCAGCGCATTCATAATAAGTCAGTGACAAGTTCAAAAACTTTGGGCGACAGCGGAAGCAGTCCACTGACCAGTAAATCCCTTCCTCTTGTAACCAAGCTCCCGCAAACCACACCACCAACTCCCTCAGTGTCAATTTCCTCCTTACCCAGGAAAGCCAATAGTCCTGCAGGCCATGTCACTGGCAAGTCTGACGAGTCCTCTCCTGCCTGGGATTCCTCCGATGCATCCTTGAGTGTAACGCCTACTGCTGCTGGCGCTGCTGTTGTTGCTGCTGGGAGTCGATCGTCATCCCAGAGGGGAAGTCGGAAGACCACTTGTACTACTTCCAGTAAGCAATTGACTGTCCAACAGTCCTTTGCGAGGAAGATGAAATATCACAGCAGTCATCCTGTTGCAAAGCGGATAACTCAGGCCTTGACAACTATGTTGGTGTTAGACGTGCGTCCAGTATCCGCCGTTAGTTCACGGGGAACTAGAGAATTGCTTGAGGTAGTGTGCCCCCCTTACCAAATACCATCTAGGTTCCACTTCTCTAGGCAGGCGATACCGAGAATGTACACGGACGTCAGAAAAAGACTCACCAGTGTCCTAAAAAATGCAGTTGTACCCAATGTCCACTTAACCACGGACATGTGGACAAGTGGAGCAGGGCAGACTCAGGACTATATGACTGTGACAGCCCACTGGGTAGATGTATTGCCTCCCGCTGCAAGAACAGCAGCGGCAGCACCAGTAGCAGCATCTCGCAAACGCCAACTCGTTCCTAGGCAGGCTACGCTTTGTATCACCGTTTTCCAGAATACGCACACAGCTGACAACCTCTTACGGCAACTGAGGAAGATCATCGCAGAATGGCTTACCCCAATTGGACTCTCCTGGGGATTTGTGGCATCGGACAACGCCAGCAATATTGTGCGTGCATTACATCTGGGCAAATTCCAGCACGTCCCATGTTTTGCACATACCTTGAATTTGGTGGTGCAGAATTATTTAAAAAACGACAGGGGCGTGCAAGAGATGCTGTCGGTGGCCAGAAGAATTGCGGGCCACTTTCGGCGTACAGGCACCGCGTACAGAAGACTGGAGCACCACCAAAAACACCTGAACCTGCCCTGCCATCATCTGAAGCAAGAGGTGGTAACGAGGTGGAATTCAACCCTCTATATGCTTCAGAGGATGGAGGAGCAGCAAAAGGCCATTCAAGCCTATACATCTGCCCACGATATAGGCAAAGGAGGTGGAATGCACCTGTCTCGAGCGCAGTGGAGAATGATTTCAACGTTGTGCAAGGTTCTGCAGCCTTTTGAACTTGCCACACGTGAAGTCAGTTTAGACAGTGCCGCTAGGCATGTGGGACTTGTGGATGGAGCCCTTCATTCGCTTAACCAGGATTCACGGGTGGTCAATCTGTTGAAATCAGAGCACTACATTTTGGCCACCGTGCTCGATCCTAGATTTAAAACCTACGTTGGATCTTTCTTTCCGGCAGACACAAGTCTGCAGAGGTTCAAAGACCTGCTGGTGAGAAAATTGTCAAGTCAAGCGGAACGCGACCTGTCAACATCTCCTCCTTCACATTCTCCCGCAACTGTGGGTGCGAGGAAAAGGCTACGAATTCCGAGCCCACCCGCTGGCGGTGATGCAGGGCAGTCTGGAGCGACTGCAGATTCTGACATCTGGTCCGGACTGAAGGACCTGCCAACGATTACTGACATGTCGTCTACTGTCACTGCATATGATTCTCTCACCATTGAAAGAATGGTGGAGGATTATATGAGTGACCGCATCCAAGTAGGCACGTCAGACAGTCCGTACGTATACTGGCAGGAAAAAGAGGCAATTTGGAGGCCCTTGCACAAACTGGCTTTATTCTACCTAAGTTGCCCTCCCTCCAGTGTGTACTCCGAAAGAGTGTTTAGTGCCGCCGCTCACCTTGTTAGCAATCGGCGTACGAGGTTACTTCCAGAAAATGTGGAGAAGATGATGTTCATTAAAATGAATTATAATCAATTCCTCCATGGAGACATTCACCAGCAGCAATTGCCTCCAGAAAGTACACGGGGACCTGAGATGGTGGATTCCAGTGGGGACGAATTCATAATCTGTGAGGAGGGGGATGTACACAGTGAAAGGGGTGAGGAATCGGACGATGAGGAGGAGGTGGACATCTTGCCTCTGTAGAGCCAGTTTGTGCAAGGAGAGATTGATTGCTTCTTTTTTGGTGGGGGCCCAAACCAACCAGTCATTTCAGTCACAGTCGTGTGGCAGACCCTGTCGCTGAAATGATGGGTTCGTTAAAGTGTGCATGTCCTGTTTATACAACATAAGGGTGGGTGGGAGGGCCCAAGGACAATTCCATCTTGCACCTCTTTTTTCTTTCATTTTTCTTTGCGTCATGTGCTGTTTGGGGAGTATTTTTTTGAAGGGCCATCCTGCGTGACACTGCAGTGCCACTCCTAGATGGGCCAGGTGTTTGTGTCGGCCACTTGTGTCGCTTAGCTTAGTCACACAGCGACCTTGGTGCGCCTCTTTTTTTCTTTGCGTCATGTGCTGTTTGGGAAATATTTTTTTCAAGTGCCATCCTGTCTGACACTGCAGTGCCACTCCTAGATGGGCCAGGTGTTTGTGTCGGCCACTTGGGTCGCTTAGCTTAGTCACACAGCTACCTCAGTGCAAATTTTAGGACTAAAAATAATATTGTGAGGTGTGAGGTGTTCAGAATAGACTGAAAATGAGTGGAAATTATGGTTATTGAGGTTAATAATACTATGGGATCAAAATGACCCCCAAATTCTATGATTTAAGCTGCTTTTTTTTAAAAAACACCCGAATCCAAAACACACCCGAATCCGACAAAAAAAAATCGGTGAGGCTTTGCCAAAACGCGTTCGAACCCAAAACACGGCCGCGGAACCGAACCCAAAACCAAAATACAAAACCCGAAAAATTTCCGGTGCACATCACTACCACAGGTATACAATGTAGATGGATGGATAGTATAGTATTATATTTCTTATGGACGACGAGTGCACTGACGACACAGAGGTAGGTACAGCCGTGGCCTACCGTACTGCTATATATATATATAATATACTGTATAATAATAACGGACCTGGTGGACACTGTCAGCAGACTGCTAAACTAGTATGAAGAAAAAAAAAACCACCACAGGTATACAATGTAGATGGATGGATAGTATAGTATTATATTACTTATGGACGACGAGTGCACTGACGACACAGAGGTAGGTACAGCCGTGGCCTACCGTACTGCTATATATATATATATATATATATATATATATAATATATTGTATAATAATAATAACGGACCTGGTGGACACTGTCAGCAGACTGCTAAACTAGTATGAAGAAAAAAAAAGCCACCACAGGTATACAATGTAGATGGATGGATAGTATAGTATTATATTACTTATGGAGGATGAGTGCACTGATGACACAGAGGTAGGTACAGCCGTGGCCTACCGTACTGCTATATATATATATAATATACTGTATAATAATAACGGACCTGGTGGACACTGTCAGCAGACTGCTAAACTAGTATGAAGGAAAAAAAAGCCACCACAGGTATACAATGTAGATGGATGGATAGTATAGTATTATATTACTTATGGACGACGAGTGCACTGACGACACAGAGGTAGGTACAGCCGTGGCCTACCGTACTGCTATATATATATATATATATATATATAATATACTGTATAATAATAACGGACCTGGTGGACACTGTCAGCAGACTGCTAAACTAGTATGAAGAAAAAAAAAGCCACCACAGGTATACAATGTAGATGGATGGATAGTATAGTATTATATTACTTATGGACGACGAGTGCACTGACGACACAGAGGTAGGTACAGCCGTGGCCTACCGTACTGCTATATATATATATATAATATACTGTATAATAATAACGGACCTGGTGGACACTGTCAGCAGACTGCTAAACTAGTATGAAGAAAAAAAAAGCCACCACAGGTATACAATGTAGATGGATGGATAGTATAGTATTATATTACTTATGGACGATGAGTGCACTGACGACACAGAGGTAGGTACAGCCGTGGCCTACCATACTGCTATATATATATATATATAATATACTGTATAATAATAAAAACGGACCTGGTGGACACTGTCAGCAGACTGCTAAACTAGTATGAAGAAAAAAAAAAGCCACCACAGGTATACAATGTAGATGGATGGATAGTATAGTATTATATTACTTATGGACGACGAGTGCACTGACGACACAGAGGTAGGTACAGCCGTGGCCTACCGTACTGCTATATATATATATAATATACTGTATAATAATAACGGACCTGGTGGACACTGTCAGCAGACTGCTAAACTAGTAGTATGAAGAAAAAAAAAGCCACCACAGGAGTGTTTTTCAGGCAGACAAACGTATACTGGACTGGTGGTCACTGTCAGCAAAACTGTGCACTGTACTCCTGCTACAACTGCTCCCCAGTCCCCACAATTAGGCAGTGTGAGCAGTGCACTCAGCACAGATATATCATGCAGCAGTGCAGCACACTGAGTGAGCACAGATATGGTGGAGCGTTTTTTTCAGGCAGAGAAACAACGGATTAAACTCACTGGTGGTATTATAATCAAAACCCTGCACTGTACTCCCTAACATCTGCTCCCCGTCCCCAATCCTCCCCACAATTATAACTAAGTCACTCAGTCTTTTCTACTATAACGGAGAGGACACCAGCCACGTCCTCTCCCTATCAATCTCAATGCACGTGTGAAAATGGCGGCGACGCGCGGCTGCTTATATAGAATCCGAATCTCGCGAGAATCCGACAGCGGGATGATGACGTTCGGGCACGCTCGGGTCAACCGAGCAAGGCGGGAGGATCCGAGTCTGCCTCGGACCCGTGTAAAAAGGCTGAAGTTCGGGTGGGTCGGTTTCCGAGAAACCGAACCCGCTCATCACTATTAGAAGATGTAAATTCCTGAGGTTCTTGATTACGCAACAGCTATCCCAAATTAATTAAGCAGATATTACGCTCAACTTGTTCATACAACCACAGAAAATCTGAGAGGGAACACAGAGTACTGCACAGAAATTGCAGTTGCATAAACAAAAGGAATTTAGCATCCTGGTAATGATAATAAATATCCATAAATATTCAAAACCAAAACTTAGTCAAATCCTAGATAAAAGAAAATGAAAAATTCATATGTACTTGCACAGGATAATGATGCTGGATGTGCTGTCTCTGTGGTTGCCTTAATTAATTATGATTGGTCAACTTTCTTTCTCTGAGAATTTATCACATAAAGATCCAATATATCAGTTGAGATTCTGATATTGGAACGCGTTTTGTTATTACAGAAATGACTTCTTCAGAGGAATAAACCACAGAGGACTAAATCAAAGGCCTCCTTTTATAGTGTCTCTAATTACAATCATCAACTGCTGTGTATTAAAAAAAATGATCTTACTTAGCGGGGAATAATGATTAAAGAGGTCTTTTTTGTTTCTAACAATCATGATCTTTGGCTGCACTTGGTAATTATCAATGTCTTAAAAATGCAGGAGGTACAGTATATAGGACCTTGTTCAGAGTTGAACATTAAGTAACGCAAGTTGCTCTCTTTGTTTTATAATGTGCATGCTCGCCTTTTCACAATACACAAGTTGATTGGACTGTGACAAGGGTTCCGGTACGATGATTGGATAGGGGGTGTACTTTGCCAAAGTACATTAAGGGCGCTTCGATCCAAAAGAAACCCAAGAGGGACATGACTTGCAGTTACTCAGACTCTGGTGTACGTTGCGAGCTGAACATAGTGCCGCCACTGGATGTGTCTGATTTGCCGAACGCATCTAAGACACACCCAAATGGAAAAATATTATATAACTGCTCTGGCTGAGATCTAATAGCAAGAGTAGGCTCACTGAACACTAACTCACTAAACTAAAGTAATATTCCTACTTTGGAAAGGGGAAGGCCGACCATATGTTTATTAGTGCGGAGTTTAAAAAATTAAAATGTTTATATTTTCTCCTACAGTATACTGTAATGTGTATGAGTTGTGTACTGTTTTTTTGAGCATGTTTTGTTTCACAATGAAGCCACACCTCCTGTTGTATTCCATATACAGTATGTATATATATATATATATATATATATGTGTAAATATACAGTTCTGCTCATAAGTTTACATAATCTAGCAGAATTTGCGATTTTCGGGCCATTTGAAGCCATTTATTGTCAAACAACTGTGTTTACTCTTTTTAAATCATAATGACAACAGAAACTACCCAAATGACCCTGATCAAAAGTTAACACACCCCAGTTCTTAATACCGTGTATTGCCCCCTTTAACATCAATGACAGCTTGAAGTCTTTTGTGGTAGTTGTGGATGAGGGTCTTTATTTTCTCAGATGGTAAAGCTGCCCATTTTTCTTGGCAAAAAGCCTCCAGTTCCTGTAAATTCTTGGGCTGTCTTGCATGAACTGCACGTTTGAGATCTCCCCAGCGTGGCTCAATGGTATTGAGGTCAGGAGACTGAGATGGCCACTCCATAACATTCACTTTATTCTGCTGTAGCCAATGACAGGTCGACTTGGCCTTGTGTTTTGGATCATTGTCATGTTGGAACGTCCAAGTACGTCCCATACGCAGCTTCCAGGCTGATGAGTGCAAATTTTCCTCCAGTAATTTCTGATAACATGCTGCATTCATCTTGCCATCAATTTTGACTAAGTTTCTAGTGCCTTTGTAGCTCACACATCCCCAAAATATCAGTGATCCACCTCCGTGTTTCACAGTAGGAATGGTGTACCTTTCATCATAGGCCTTGTTGACTCCTCTCCAAATGTAACATTTATGGTTGTGGCCAAAAAGTTAAATTTTGGTCTCATCACTCCAAATGACTTTGTTCCAGAAGTTTTGAAGCTTGTCTCTGTGCTGTTTGGAGTACTGTAAGCAGGATGCTTTGTGGCATTTGCGTAGTAATGGCTTTCTTCTGGCGACTCGACCATGCAGCCCATTTTTCTTCAAATGCCTCCTTATTGTGCATCTTGAAACAACCACACCACTTTTTTTCAGAGAGTCCTGTATTTCAGCTGAAGTTATTTGTGGATTTTTCTTTGCATCCCGAACAATTTTTCTGGCAGTTGTGACTGAATTTTTTGTTGGTCTACCTGACCGTGATTTGGTTTCCACAGAATCCCTCATTTTTCACTTCTTAATTAGAGTAATTCATTGCTGATTGGCATTCTCAATTGCTTGGATATCTTTTTATATCCCTTTCCTGTTTTATACAGTTCAATTAACTTTTCCCGCAGATCCTTTGACAATTATTTTGCTTTCCCCATGACTCAGAATCCAGACACGTCAGTGCAGCACTGGATGAAAGATGCAAGGGTCTTTCAGAAGTCCAGAAACTCACTGACCTTTTATACACACACACTGATTATAAGCAAACAGATCACAGGTGAGGATGGTTACCTTTAGTAGCCATTCAAACCCGTTTGTGTCAACTTGTGTGCATGTTATCAGGCCAAAATCTCCAGGGTATGTAAACTTTTGATCAGGGTCATTAGGGTAGTTTCTGTTGTCATTATGATTTAAAAAGAGTAAACACAGTTGTTTGACAATAAATAGCTTCACCCAACCACTAACCATGAGTGAAAGAAAAGTCTGTATTGAAGCACATTCTCCATTTCGCTGCCCAAGATTCTAATTTAACTAAGTCATTCTGAAGCGACTCAGCATCCCCCTCCTCATTTATAACTTTACACAATTTGGTATCATCTGCAAAAATTGACACCATGCTCTCTAGACCTTCTGTTAGGTCGTTAATGAAAATATTGAACAATAGCGGTCCTAATACTGAGCCTTGCGGCACACCACTTAGCACTTCAGTCCAAGTTGAAAAAGATCCATTAACCACAACGCGCTGCTCCCTATTATCTAACCAGTTTTTGACCCAAGTGCATATTGTGCTTCCTAGCCCTGATTCTTGTAGCTTGTAGATAAGTCTCATGTGTGGTACAGTGTCGAACGCTTTGGCAAAATCTAAAAAGATTACATCCACCTCTTTACCCTGATCTAGGTTTGCGCTTACTGTTTCATAAAAGCCAAGTAAGTTGGCTTGACAGGATCTGTCCTTCATAAACCCATGTTGATTCCTTTTAATGAACTTCTGAATCCTATCTCTTAGAATACCTTCCAATACTTTCCCCACTATAGATGTAAGACTAACTGGTCTATAATTACCTGGTTCAGCTTTACTTCCCTTTTTGAATATAGGCACTACTTCCGCTATACGCCAGTCTTTGGGAACAATACCTGATATTACTGAATCCTTAAAGATCAAAAATAGCGGTTTTGCAAGTTCAGAGTGAAGCTCCATTAGAACCCTTGGGTGAAAATACCATCGGGACCTGGTGACTTATTAATCTTTAAATGTTTTAATCGGTCACAGACTACTTCCTCGCTTAAATAAGTACCTATCAGTGGGATATTCTCATTATTGAGATTATGTATTAGTCCCTGAATTGGGTCCTCTCTAGTAAATACTGTTGAAAAAAACTCATTTAGTGTGTCCGCTATGTCATTATAATTTTTGCTTAAGACTCCCAACTTGTCTTTTAAAGGGCCTATACTCTCCTTATTTAATCTATTGCTATTAATGTATTTAAAGATTTTTTTTGGATTCGCTTTGTTTTCCTTGCTACTAGTTTTTCAGTTTCTACTTTAGCCGCTCTTATTTCCTTTTTGCATATTTTGTTACATTCCTTATAGTGCTGAAATGACTCTGCTTCCCCGTCAGATTTGTATTTCTTAAATGCTCGCCTTTTCTTGCCCATAAGTTCCTTTATCTTTTTGTTAAGCCATATCGGTTTATGATTTTATTCCTTTTTTTGCTGCTCGTAGGAATAAATTTAGTGTATTTTTAGCTAGCAGGAATTTTAGTACCTCCCATTTCTCCGTAGTATTTTTTCCTAAAAACAAACCTTTCCATTCAATATCCCTGAAAAATACCCTCATCTTTTCAAAATTTGCTTTGCTAAAGTTTAGAGTCCTAGTTGAGCCAGTATAGGGCAGTTTATGGAAACTGATGTTGAATGTGACCATATTGTGGTCGCTGTTTCCTATGGGTTCCCCTACTATAATACCTGATACCAAATCCCCACTGTTTGTTAATACCAGGTCTAAGATTGCATTGTACCTAGTTGGTTCTTCAATTAGTTGAACTAAGTAGTTATCATTAAGTGTGTTTAAAAACATATTGCCCCTAGCAGTATCACATGAATCGTTTTTTTTATCTCTGGATAGTTAAAATCTCCCATCACTACTATGTCTCCTACTCCTGCTGCTCTTTCAATTTGCTTTAGTAACAATTCCTCATCAGATGCATTGATACCAGGCGGCCTATAGCATACACCCAATACTAACTTTTTTATTCCTTTTTCCCCGCATGCAATTTCTACCCATAATGTCTCGACGGTGTCTACAGTCCCCTCCTGAATATCTTCCCGTATATCAGGTTTTAAAAATGGCTTTATGTAAAGACACACCCCTCCACCCTTTTTATTTAGTCTGTCTCTCCTAAACAGTGTATAGCCCTCTAGATTGACTGTCCAATCATGAGATTCGTCCCACCAAGTTTCAGTAATGCCTATAATATCATACTGTTTGCTTGCTGCAAGTATTTCTAGTTCACCCTTTTTACCAGTAATGCTTCTGGCGTTTACATACATACAACTAAGATAAGTATTTTCCCTTGCGTTAGGGACATCTTTCACCTTATGTAGCAAAGATGACCTGTAATCGTCATTGGTTAGTGCTTTGGTAAAATCTCTTTTAGTACCCATGTTAGTAACCTTACCGCCTGCTCTTACCCTCCCCCCAATTTCTCCCCCATTTCGTTTACTACCGCCATCCCCACTATTCTCACTGCATGACCCGTAGTTTCTAGCTAAACCCTCCCCCCAGGCTCCTAGTTTAAAATCTCCTCCAACCTTCTAACCATGCTTCCCCCCAGCACCGCTTCCCTCTCCTCAGTCAGGTGCAATCCATCACGACTAAAGAGATGGCGCCTGACTGAGAAGTCCGCTCAGTGTTCCAGGAACACAAACCCCTCTTTCCTGCACCAATCCCTAAGCCACACATTTACCTCCCTAATCTCTCTCTGCCTCCCGGGACTAGCGCGTGGCACGGGTAATAATTCAGAGAATATTACCTTAGATGTCCTTGCCTTCAGTTTCTTTCCTAAGTCCCTATAGTCTTTCTTAAGGACATCCCACCTTCCGCTAACTTTGTCATTGGTGCCAACGTGCACCAAGACCACCGGGTCTTTCCCAGCCCCTCCCAACAATCTATCTACCCGGTCTGCGATGTGCCGTACCCGAGCACCCGGGAGACAACAGACTGTACGGCGATCACGGTCCCGGTAGCAGATTGCCTTATCTGCCTTCCTGATGATAGAATCCCCTACCACCACCATCTGACTAGGTACCTCACTATCTTTTATCCCAACCGCGCCAGAGGGACCGCTCCACTGAATGCTAGAGGGAGCAGTCTACTCCGGCGCCGTCATTTCTTCACTATCATTCTCCGATTCCTCGTCCAGTCGGGCAAATTTGTTCAGGTTTGATAGTTCGGAGATGTCGAGCCTCCCCCTCTTTTTCTTCCTTCTAACTGTGACCCAGCTGGCTACCTGATCATCATCCTCTTCTACCAGTGACCCCTCCCGCAACTCCTCCACCGTTCTGTCTAAACTTCGCTCGAGATTGTGAATCTCCCTCAGTCGCGTAACGGTTTGCTCTAGATCAGTTACCTGGGCTTCCAGGGCAACCGTTCGCACACACCTCATGCAGATGTAATCACACTGGGTCGGTAGCTCCAGGTGTGCATACATCTTGCACGACATGCACTGAGTGAGGTCCCCAATCACAGCCCCTCCCATATTGTTTGTAAGGTCTAACTCCCTGTTACTCTCAAAGAAAAAGCAGCAAAAATAAAAAGTAGAAGACAAACAATCTCACTTATACAATAATTAAGCTGGCTTATACTTATCTATCTTTGTGCGGTTCTTGGTCCTTCACTTTTATGCAGCCGTAGTACTCTCTCCTGCAGCACCTATACTCCACTTAGCAGTTGCAGTTGTTCCAGCTCACTGCACCTCCTTTTCACTCGGCTTCCAGCTCCTGCTAAAAAAAAAATGCCCCTCACACACGCACAATCACAGCCCCTCAGCTACTCCAAGTAAGAGACCCTCTCACTCACTCACAAGGTCAGCCCCTTGCAGCCTCACCAGAAGTTTAATGGTACTGCAAATATGTGTGTTCCTGATTGTGTATTATAAAACTCACCTTTTTCTGTATTCTAACTCACCTTTTTCTGTTACCAACTCACACTTACAAATCCAAGCAGCACTTTAAAATACAAGCCCGTACAATGAGCAAGCTCCAATGAGTCTAATCACTGATTATATAGGCTCAGCCAGCTGCTTTAGTCAGCCCCTCCTCCTCCTGATTACTCACACCTGATTCAACCCCCTCCCTCTGGCTTTTCAACTCACACTTTTCCCCCTCCAGAAAAAAACCCCCAGTACAGATGCAAACACAAAAAAACAGTATAGATACAAACAATCAGATTCAGATTAACTTTCTCTCACAATATTACTATCCCTATATGGATAGACAGAGAATAATCAGAAGTCACCTTTTGCTGTTACCAACTCACACTTACAAATCCAAGCAGCACTTTAAAATACAAGCCCTTACAATGAGCAAGCTCCAATGAGTCTAATCACTGATTATATAGGCTCAGCCAGCTGCTTTAGTCAGCCCCTCCTCCTCCTGATTACTCACACCTGATTCAACCCCCTCCCTCTGGCTTTCTGCTCACACTTTTTTTCCCCTCCCCCCAAAAAAAAAATGCAGTACAGATACAAACACAAAAAAGCATAGATACAAACAATCAGATTCAGATTAACTTTCTCTCACAATATTACTATCCCTATATGGATAGACAGAGAATAATCAGAACTCACCTTTTGCTGTTACCAACTCACACTTACAAATCCAAGCAGCACTTTAAAATACAAGCCCTTACATTGAGCGAGCTCCAATGAGTCTAATCACTGATTATATAGGCTCAGCCAGCTGCTTTAGTCAGCCCCTCCTCCTCCTGATTACTCACACCTGATTCAACCCCCTTCCTCTGGCTTTTCACCTCACACTTTTTTTTCCCCCTCCAAAAAAAAAACCCAGTACAGATGCAAACACAAAAAAAAAAACAGTATAGATACAAACAATCAGATTCAGATTAACTTTCTCTCACAATATTACTATCCCTATATGGATAGCCAGAGAATAATCAGAACTCACCTTTTGCTGTTACGAACTCACACTTACAAATCCAAGCAGCACTTTAAAATACAAGCCCTTACAATGAGCAAGCTCCAATGAGTCTAATCACTGATTATATAGGCTCAGCCAGCTGCTTTAGTCAGCCCCTCCTCCTCCTGATTAATCACACCTGATTCAACCCCCTCCCTCTGGCTTTCTCCTCAGACTTTTTTTTCCCCCTCCCAAAAAAAAAACCCAGTACAGATACAAACACAAAAAAAACAGTATAGATACAAACAAACAGATTCAGATTAACTTTCTCTCACAATATTACTATCCCTATATGGATAGACAGAGAATAATCAGAACTCACCTTTTGCTGTTGCCAACTCACACTTACAAATCCAAGCAGCACTTTACAATACAAGCCCTTACAATGTCCTTATAGCCCTTATATAGAATACGAATCTTGCGAGAATCGGACAGCGGGATGATGACGTTCGGGCGCATTCTGGTTAACCGAGCAAGGCGGGAAGATCCGAGGCTGCCTATGAATCGTGTAAAATGGGTGAAGTTTGGGGGGGTTCGGATCCCGAGGAACCGAACCCGCTCATCTCTAATAATAAGGAACCCCCAGTATCATTAAAAGTCTCTGGATAAAGGGGGTCATTCCGACCCATTCGCACGCAGTGGTTTGTCGCTGCGGTGCGAACAGGTCCGGAATGCGCATGTGCGGTGGCCGCACTGTGCATGCGCGATTTTGCCCTACGACAGGGGTCGCCGGGTTACGTTGCATCCTACGCAGGAAGCGGTCGCAGAGCCGACCGCAAAGAAGATTGACAGAAAGACGGCGTACCTGGGTGGATCCGGACCATTGGAAACCGTTTTCGGGGAGTGGAGAAGGAAACGCAGGCGTGTCCAGCAGAACGGAGGGCGGCTGTCTGACATCAAAGCCGGCCCCAGCATTGCAGAGATCGTCGCACAGGGTATGTCCAGGGCTAGTCTTCTTTTGCTTGAAATTTATTTAGCTTAGATCGCAGCCCTGCTAAGCTAAAATACACTCCCCCATAGGCGTGGACTAGTTGATCGCAGCAGCAGCAAAAAGTTGCTTGCTGCGATCAACTTGGAATGACCACCAAAGTGCCCTGAAGATCATGGCTTCTCATCCATCATAGGTCCTTTCCTTGAATGCACCCTCAGTCAGATTTCATCCAACATTTTTAAGAAAATTTCAGGAAGATTTTCCTTAGGGATATCTGTTATCTTGTGATTAAAGCATTCCCAGGCAATTCTTTATCTGTCCGTCTAATTAACATACTACCATAAACATCTTATTATTAAACCCAGTTTTCCCCGAGATATAAATATACATCTCTGGATCTCCTTTTATCTATTTTAATAGCATCCTCTGGGCAATTACGTTACTTACGACATCCCCTATGACTACTGCAAAAGTTTATATAACGGAGGTGCTAATTCAGACCTGATCGCTGCTGTGCAGTTTCGCCCAGCGGGCGATCAAGTCTGAACTGCGCACGCGTATGCACCGCAATGCGCAGGCGCATCGATCTGCAGCGACGGGGAGCGGCGGTCAGCGACGGGATGGTGCGAAAAATCCGATCGCAACACAAGGAGATTTAAAGGAAGAGGGCGTTTGTGGGTGGCAACTGACCGTTTTCAGGGAGTGTTTGGAAAAACGCAGGCGTGTCCATGCGTTTGCAGGTAGGGTGTCTGACGTCAAATCCGCTCCTGAATAGCCTGAAGTGATCGCAGCGGCTGAGTAAGTCCCGGGCTATGCAGTGACTGCACAAAATCTGTTTCTGCAGCTCTGCTACACATGCGATTGCACACTTGCACAGCTAAAATACACTTCCCCCCGTAGGCGGCGACTATCCGATTGCAGGGCTGCGAAAATCGCTGCCCAGCGATCAGGTCTGAATTAGCCCCTGAGACAGTGAGGGCTCTTTATCCGTAACGCAATCACATCATGATTTCCCTACTAATGATAGGGACACATACCTATAATTACCTATTGCATTCATATAACAATACTGTACCTACTATAACTGCATTACATTTCTTACAGAGTTAGTGGGTAAATATTATGATTCTCGGCGTACAGTATGTCAATGATTATTATGGCCCTTGAGCAAAGCCAATAATCCATATTTGAAAATAAACGGTTTATACTGTAGAATAGAGACAATTAAAGTAATTCAATTTAATTGTACAAATTAATAAAAGGCAAATTACTGTAGCTTTGTGTGAAATTAACTTTTAACTTTTAATTACTGTAATCTTTGCAAACATGTTTAAGTTACAGTAGGTAACTCTGAATTTCTCTTTATTGCGTGAACAATGGCCCTCATTCCGAGTTGTTCGCTCGCAAGGCGAATGTAGCAGAGTTACACACGCTAAGCCGCCGCCTACTGGGAGTGAATCTTAGCTTCTTAAAATTGCGACCGACGTACGCGCAATATTGCGATTACAAACGAGTTAGCAGTTTCAGAGTAGCTCCAGACTTACTCTGCCTGTGCGATCATTTCAGTGCTTGTCGTTCCTGGTTGACGTCACAAACACACCCAGCGTTCGCCCAGGCACTCCCACCGTTTCCCCGGCCACTCCTGCGTTTTTTCCGGAAACGGTAGCGTTTTCAGCCACACGCCCCTGAAACGCCGTGTATCCGCCCAGTAACACCCATTTCCTGTCAATCACATTACGATCGCCGGAGCGAAGAAAAAGCCGTGAGTAAAAATACTTTCTTCATAGTAAAGTTACTTGGCGCAGTCGCAGTGCGAACATTGCGCATGCGTACTAAGCGGATTTTCACTGCGATGCGATGAAAAATACCGAGCGAACAACTCGGAATGAGGGCCAATACATTTTCTGCATACAGTACAGTACATGTCTCTCTACCATGCCGTGCACTCAAAAACTTTTTAATATGTGTTACTGATATTATTGGATCAATGCAACAAAAGAATTCAACTATTGATCCTTAATAAGAAACTATGGTGGTCATTCCGAGTTGTTCGCTCGCTAGCTGCTTTTAGCAGCATTGCACACGCTAGGCCACCGCCCTCTGGGAGTGTATTTTATCTTAGAATAGCGAACGAAAGATTAGCAGAATTGCTAATAAATAATTCTTTGCAGTTTCTGAGTAGCTCCAGACCTACTCCTAGATTGCGATCAGCTCAGTACGTTTAGTTCCTGGTTTGACGTCACAAACACGCCCTGCGTTCGGGCAGCCGCTCCCCCGTTTCTCCAGACACTCCAGCGTTTTTCCCTGACACGCCTGCGTTTTTTAGCACACTCCCGGAAAACGCTCAGTTACCTCCCAGAAACACCCACTTCCTGTCAATCATTCACCGATCAGCAGAGCGACTGAAAAGCGCCGCAGGATCCACAGCAAATCTGCTAAGTTTTGTGTTAAATAACCTAGCGCATGCGCGCTGCGTACCATGCGCATTTAGCAACAAATCGCAGCATAGAGAAAATCGGCAACGAGCGAACAACTCGGAATGATCACCAATGAAAATATTGTGTGATTAAGAGATCTATTTACTAAGCCTTTGATGGAGATAAAGTACCAGCCAATCAGTGTCTAACTATAATTTTTAAAACCCAGCCTGTGACATGACAGTTAGGAGCTGATTGGCTGGTACTTTATCTCCATGCACTTTATCTCCATCCAAGGCTTAGTAAATAGACCCCTCTGGGGCCTATCAGTGCTGTCTTTACGTATGGGCTCAGTGGGCAGTTGCCCAAGGTCCCCACAATCCTAGGGGCCCGCAACAGTAGCAAGGCACTGAAAAACTAGTAGCGGCGCTCATGACATGAAGCAACATCCGCCGCCGCAGATAGCAAACCCCACACCTACCCTGAGTGCCTTCCCTCTGCCCGCAACCCTGCACCAGGAGCCAAGAATACCTGCCTGGAGACGGGGACATTCAGCATTCAGATCAGTGGGAACGGGGAGTGAGAGAGGTCACCAAGGACAGGATTCCGGGAGGGAGAAAGGGACATCTACAGCAGGGCTGTGAATGCGGGTCATTCAGTTTTACTTGAGCAGGAGGAGGTGTGGCATCAGGTTCCCACACTCAGCGCCAGCTCTGCAGAAGTGATGCTGGTGACGGGAGCAGGTAGATCTGGGCTGCGGGGCAGAGAACAGAAGCCAAACTGTGGGTCAGAGGACATGGCAGTGCTGCAGGAGAGAGGACATTGCTGGGCTGCAGGAGAGAGGACATTGCTGGGCTGCAGGAGAGAGGACATGGCAGTTCTGCAGGAGAGAGGACATGGCAGTGCTACAGGAGAAAGGACATGGCAGTGCTGCAGGAGAGAGGACATGGCAGTGCTGCAGGAGAGAGGACATGGCAGTTCTGCAGGAGAGAGGACATGGCAGTTCTGCAGGAGAGAGGACATGGCAGTGCTACAGGAGAGAGGACATGGCAGTGCTGCAGGAGAGAGGACATGGCAGTGCTGCAGGAGAGAGGACATGGCAGTTCTGCAGGAGAGAGGACATGGCAGTGCTGCAGGAGAGAGGACATTGCTGGGCTGCAGGGGAGAGGACAGAAGCCAGGCTGTGGCAGAGGATCTACAGGATGCACAGGTGCATAGACAGGGTGGTATTCATGTGACCGACGGTCGGGAGACCGACGGTCACATGACCTCCTCCAGCCTCCCGACCCCCACTATCCCGATGGTCGGCATGCCGACCAACAGGGACTATTTCCACTCGTGGGTGTCCACGACACCCATAGAGTGGGAACAGAACCCGTGGCGACCATAGGTCGCCACCGAGCCCGCAGCGTGGTTAGCGCAGCGAGCCCGCAAGGGGCTTGCTGCACTCCCCTCTCCCCGCCGGGATCCCGGCGTCGGTATGCTGCTGGGATCCCGGCGTCGGTAAGCTGACCGCCGGTCAGTCATACTACACCCGCAGAGACACACACACACACACACACACACACACACACACACACACATACACACACAGAACATCCACCAACACTGAGCTCCCCCCCTCCTCCGGGAGTAGGGGCCCAGTGTATTGCTTGCCCAAGGGCCTGCACTGCTGTTAAGACAACCCTGGGGCCTATTCATCATTCAGTATGGGCCTCTTACACATGTTTAAAGTAACAGAAACACTGTATTCATTATTTCTGGCCCACCTATTGTTGAGCAAACTGAAAGTTTTTGGCATTTGCCTGCGGGACCTAACGCCGTCTTCTGTCTACGTTATTCCCTGAGCCCCTCTCCATCCTATGGGAAGGAGGTCTGTGGTTGTGAAGACGGATCTAAGTGGATCCCTCACCCGCCTGCACACTGAGTGACCCCAGGTGATGCATGCACAGTCGGCCGGGGCGCACCGGTAAATGACATTGCTGCTTTGGGAGCGTTGTTAGGAATTGCGGGGACAGCTGCTTTTCAGAGATGCCCTCACCACATTGGAGCAATACTGAATTGATTCGTAAATTATCCACCATCGCAACGCTTGGCAAGTTGGATACGTAGTATAAGCTTGGAAAATAAACTATAGAAGATAATGAGAGAGCTGGTTTTATAAATGCCTTGTTTATTTTACAAAATCTCTAATATAGAAGGTACCGATACAGTATGACAATGTCCAAAAGCTCTTTATTTGAGTTTTACAGATGTGTCCTCCTACACTGAGCACCCTTACACCATTCGTTGCAAGTCACAAGTGTGACTGTGATGCTCCAAGAGGAGTAGCTTACAGGTTTATTTTTTAAGTTTGCGCTGCAGATGCATCAACCTTAGTGTCCCTTAGACGCTCCAATCGCCTGGGAGCTGGCGCGACAAGAAAAATTGATGCCGTAGTCTGAAAAGACCCAGCTGTAACAGGTGCCAGTAGTAGGAGCCTGGGTAGAAATGTGGATCCAGGTGCCACATGATAGGAGCCTGGTGGTGGCAGCAAACATACCCACCCACTGCGCAGTAGGTCGGAATCAGTAACAGGCGGTTACTGATGGTAACAGGGAATCCCCTATTGGCCCAGGTCCCATGACATCCAAAGCCAATTTGTGATCGCTTGGCGTGGGCAGAGAGAATGAAACTGGTCACACCTACTCTCCAGGAAGTTGTGGGAGGCTCCCGATTTGTACATAAACCCTCGGTCACTGAGATTATCGGCCTGAGTGGACGAAAACCTGCAGATGGGCCGGATTATAGCATAGTATGTACAGTGCAGTACCTAGCTTTACACTAAACCAGGAAAGTAACTTGTGCTGTAAATGCCGGATATGTCATACGTGATGTCAGTGCAAAGCAGATGTTAAATAAATTTATTGTCAATGCAGAAGTCATAATGATTATAATAAACTGTAACACTAAAACAATCTGCTTATGTTAACTAACCTTGTACCTGCAGGGCATACAATTACATCAATTATTCAATTAAGCCGGTAATACGCCTCGAACAACAAGATTCCCATCACTTATCTGTTAAGGCTTGATTTTGAGTAATGACTTTTCACTCTGCAAGTAATAATTATAAGTTCTGTAATTATAACATAGTCATCCCTCAAAATGAATAAATAATAGGTGCCTATTCTTGTATAATTCGACAATTAAGTAGCTATAAAGAAAAGTGAATTTTTGAGAGACAGAGCAAGTGGGAGGGAGATAACCTGTCAGACACAGAAAGAGTGGGAGGGAGAGGACCTGTAAGAGAGGCAATGGGAGTGAGAGGGAGAGGACCTGTAAGAGAGGCAGAGGGAGTGGGAGGGAGAGGACCTGTAAGAGAGGCAAAGGGAGTGGGAGGGAGAGGACCTGTAAGAGAGGCAGAGGGAGTGGGAGGGAGAGGACCTGTAAGAGAGACACAGCGAGTGGGAGGAAGAAGACCTGTAAGAGAGGTAGAGGGAGTAGGAGAGAGAGGACCTGTAAGAGAGACAGAGAGAGTGAAAGGGAGAGGACCTGTAAGAGACAGAGTTAGTGGGAGGGAGAGGACCTGTAAGAGAGACAGAGGGAGTGAGAGGGAGAGGACCTGTAAGAGAGGATGAGGGAGTGAGAGGGAGAGGACCTGTAAGAGAGGATGAGGGAGTGGGAGGGAGAGGACCTGTAAGAGAGGCATAGGGAGAGGGAGGGAGAGGACCTGTAAGACAGAGCGAGTGGGATGGAGAGGACCTGTAAGAGAGACAGAGGAAGTGGGAGGGAGAAGACCTGTAAGAGAGACAGAGGGAGTGAGAGGAAGAGGACCTGTAAGAGAGGCAGAGGGAGTGGGAGGGAGAGGACCTGAAAGAGCGGCAAAGGGAGTGGGAGGGAGAGGACCTGTAAGACAGACAGAGCGAGTGAGAGGGAGAGGACTGTAAGAGAGGCAGAGCGAGTGGTAGGGAGAGGACCTGTAAGAGAGGCAGAGTGAGTGGGAGGGAGAGGACCTGTAAGAGAGGCAGAGTGAGTGGGAGGGAGAGGACCTGTAAGAGAGACAGAGGAAGTGGGAGGGAGAAGACCTGTAAAAGAGACAGAGGGAGTTAGAGGGAGAGAATTTGTATGAGAGACAAAGCGAGAGGGAGAGGACCTGTAAGAGAGACAGAGAGAGTGGGAGAGAGAGGACCTGTAAGAGAGACAGAGTGAGTGGGAGGGAGAGGACCTGTAAGAGAGACAGAGTGAGTGGGAGGGAGAAGACCTGTAAGAGAGACAGAGGGAGTGGGAGAGAGAGGACCTGTAAGAGAGAAAGAGTGAGTGGGAGGGAGATGACCTGTAAGAGATACAGAGTGAGTGGGAGGGAGATGACCTGTAAGAGATACAGAGTGAGTGGGAGGGAGAAGACCTGTAAGAGAGACAGAGTGAGTGGGAGGGAGAAGACCTGTAAGAGAGACAGAGGGATTGGGAGAGAGAGGACCTGTAAGAGATACAGAGTGAGTGGGAGGGAGATGACCTGTAAGAGAGACAGAGGGAGTGAGAGGGAGAAGACCTTTAAGAGGGACAGAGGGAGTGAGAGGGAGAGGACCTGTAAGAGAGACAGAGTGAGTGGGAGAGAGAGAACCTGTAAGAGAGGCAGAGCAAGTGGGAGGGAGATGACATGTAAGACAGACAGAGGGAGTGGGAGAGTGAGGACCTGTAAGAGAGACAGAGGGAGTGGGAGGGAGAGGACCTGTAAGAGAGACAGAGTGAGTGGGAGTAAGAGGACCTGTAAGAGAGACAGAGGGAGTGGGAGACAGAGGACCTGTAAGAGAGGCAGAGCAAGTGGGAGGGAGATGACATGTAAGACAGACAGAGGGAGTGGGAGAGTGAGGACCTGTAAGAGAGACAGAGGGAGTGGGAGGGAGAGGACCTGTAAGAGAGACAGAGTGAGTGGGAGTAAGAGGACCTGTAAGAGAGACAGAGGGAGTGGGAGGGAGAGGACCTGTAAGAGAGACAGAGTGCATGGATGTAAGAGGACCTGTAAGAGAGGCAGAGGGAGAGGGAGGGAGAGAGTATGTAAGAGAGGCAGGGCAAGTGGGAGGGAGAGGACCTATAACAGAGGCAGAGGGAGTGGGAGGGAGAGCCCTGTAAGAGAGACAGAGGGAGTGGGAAGGGAGAGGGTATGCAAGAGATACAGAGGAAGTGGGAAGGAGAGGATATGTAAGAGAGACAGAGGGAGTTGGAGGGAGAGGATATGTAAGAGAGACAGAGGGAGTTGTAGGGAGAGCATATGTAAGAGAGACAGAGTGGGTGGGAGGGAGAGGGTATGTAAGAGAGACAGAGCGGGTGGGAGGGAGAGGATATGTAAGAGAGACAGAGGGAGTTGTAGGGAGAGGGTATGTAAGAGAGACAGAGCGGGTGGGAGGGAGAGGGTATGTAAGAGAGACAGAGCGGGTGGGAGGGAGAGGGTATGTAAGAGAGAAAGAGCGGGTGGGAGGGAGAGGGTATGTAAGAGAGACAGAGCGGGTGGGAGGGAGAGGGTATGTAAGAGAGAAAGAGCGGGTGGGAGGGAGAGGGTATGTAAGAGAGACAGAGGATGTTGGATTGTTCGTACTGAAACTCTGTACGAACAACATTGCAGTGCATGCATGAGCAAGCACAGATAAAAAACATTGCACAAGAAAAAAATAAAACACACACATTGGTCCCCACAGAAAAAACACACACACATTGGCCCTCACAGAAAACAATAAAACAAACTGGCTCCCACAGAGGAACAAAAAAATATATATGTATAATATAACTTTTGGTATTACAATTTGTTAAAACTTCCACAGCTGTCTGAAAGGACACGTGACACCAAGAGGTTTTATAATTCTTGGCTGTAAAATCTATATATTAATTTTTTTATTAACATTTATGTAGCGCTAGCATATTCCATTGCACTTTTGTTCAAAGTCAAGCAGGGGCGGATTATGAACTGAAGATGGCCTTCGACAAATTTGTAGAAATGGCCTCACATGGGCAACACCAGAGGTATACCGTGTAACCATGGCGGCAGCAGCACCTCCCCTTCCCCCCCATCCCCGCCCTCACGTGTCAACAAACAAAACAGGCCCCACATGCACATCGTCCTGCAAGGAATCTTCCCAGTGATCCATATGGCCGATCCATCCCTGACTTTGGCCCTCATTCCGAGTTGTTCGTTCGCTTGCTGCTTTTAGCAGCATTGCAAACGCTAGGCCGCTGCCCTCTGGGAGTGTATCTTAGTTTAGCAGAATAGCGAACGAAAGATTAGCAGAACTGCTACTAAATATATCCTTGCGGTTTGCCCCCACCCACAGTTATCTCTCCTGATAGACTAATCCCCCCAATTCTCTAGACCCCACCAGTTCTCTCAACTGTGCATCTCCTATACTAGATAGTCACACAACACCCCCCACCCTTTACTCTACTTACCATTTTCTCTGCCCCATCAAAGCCCCCTCCTCTCGCTCCAGACTCTGCTGTAGGGGTAATTAACCAACTGCAATTACAAGGCCAGAGGAGCAGAGGAGCTCCAATATGTAAATTAGCTAGTGCCTATATCACCTTGCACATGTCACTGGTTTACCACTTTCTTATGCCTTCTCCGGGTTAATACGTCTGCCCCAGAGTCCGATATCTGACCAATCGCTACATTTTATGTGAGCCATACATAAGACCCACAATTCCCTGTTCTGCATATATGACATTGATGATTGGCGATCCATTGGATAATTGGCAAAATACGGCATGTTAAAAAGCCCCAACTCGCCGATCCCGATCATTTTATATTTGAATCGGCAAATGGAGAACTTCCAACATGTTAGATTTCCCAGATGCCCCGACCAAGTCTTTGACAAAACAAGGAATCGCTCCGATACCCTACAGGTGTGTGGGCCCCTTTGCTGTACATGCAAGCTAGAACACAGCTTGGATACTGACTAGGGGAAGGGAACAATAAACAGAAAGGATGGGGATCCAAGGACTTCTATAGATGAGTAACTTTCTCATGGTTCAGTTCACTCATTTACTGTATTGATTGTACTTAGGCCCTCATTCCGAGTTGTTCGCTCGCTAGATGCTTTTAGCAGCATTGCAAACAATAGGCCGCCGCCCTCTGGGAGTGTATCTTAGCCTAGCAGAATAGCGAATGAAAGATTAGCAGAATTGCTACTAAATAATTTGCTGCAGTTTCTGAGCAGCTCCAGACCTACTCCTAGACTGCGATCACCTCAGTCCGTTTAGTTCCTGGTTTGACGTCACAAACACGCCCTGCGTTCGGCCAGCCACTCCCCCGTTTCTCCAGCCACTCCTGCGTTTTTACCTGGCACACCTGCATTTTTTAGCACACTCCCTGAAAATGGCCAGTTACCACCCAGAAACACCCACTTCCTGTCAATCACACTACGATCACTCGAGCGATGAAAAAACGTTGTTCGACCTTGTGTAAATCTACAAAGTTTTGTGTGAAAGTACTTAGCGCATGCGCGCTGAGTACCATGCACATGCGCATTTTTGCAATTTTTTTCTCTTAATCGCTGCACTGCAAAAATCGGCAGCGAGCGAACAACTGGGAATGACCACCTTTATGCCATTCACAGCAATAGGTAATACTTTTGCAGTAACGTACATAGAAAATAAAAATAGGAGTGCAACAAATCAATTATCTAGATACTAGCCATTTATTGCATAAACCCTGATCTTCCTACACACAATGTTGCCAGCAGCTTATAAAACTATTCCTTACTCTTGTGTCATTTTTTTATTTGTATTTCAACAAAGTCATAAAAGTGTACTAAACGTTATTCTCCCATTAATAGGTTTTCTCCTTATTATTTAGATATTTCAGATGGTGCAGCTTCATTAATAGCAAATGCAGTTTGTATAAATATTTGAAAATGTCATTTATACTGTATGTTCACTCGGGAACGCATTATGGCCCTCATTCCGAGTTGTTCGCTCGCAAGCAGCTTTGCACACGCTAAGCCGCCGCCCTCTGAGAGTGAATCTTAGCTTATCAAAATTCCTGGTTTGACGTCACAAACACACCCAGCGTTCGGCCAGACACTCCTCCGTTTCTCCAGCCACTCCCGCGTTTTTCCCAGAAACTGTAGCATTTTTTCGCACACACCCATAAAACGTCCAGTTTCCGCCCAGAAACACCCACTTCCTGTCAATCACACTACAATCACCAGAACGAAGAAAAAACCTCGTAATGCCGTGAGTAAAAATCCTAACTGCATAGCAAATTTACTTGGCGCAGTCGCACTGCGGACATTGCGCATGCGTATTAGCGACTAATCGCTCCGTTGCGACAAAAAAATAACGAGCGACCAACTCGGAATGACCACCATTATGTCTTACGACTTGCTGCTAAATTGCTGAATAAGAAGAGGCAGAGAGAATTAAATTATCTTGTAAGATTTTTTGGGCAATACCATCATCATATACTGTACATAAAAGCACAAATGTTATAAAATAAAATCTGTGGGGTTAATCCAATTAGGTGCGAGGAGTGTGAGTTGTCGTTGCCATAGTGTATCAACGCCAGCGACGGTACCGCATCTTGAATCCCTTGCAGCCCGACTGCCCGGCAGTATATCTATATATATATTAAAACCAACGTATGTGTATATATGTGTGTATGCATGTTCCAGCATAACTCTGGAATGCGTGGAGCAATTTACAACAAACTTGGTACACATATGATTTACAATCTGGCAAAAAATACTGTGGGGATAAGACACCCCTAGCAACCCTAGGGGTGGGGGTGGGATGGGGGTGACATGTAAAAATCCATAGCGTTCGCGGTCGTGGAGACGGAGAGAGACACTCCCGATGCCGTTTTTCCCTGTGCTCCTGCTGGGTGACCTGGAACATGTGATCTGATGGGTTGTCTGGAAACTGTGACATTTATTTGCCGCCACCCACTAAGCAGTTATTTTTTAAAAAATATTTGACTCCCTTCTAATCTACACACAATACCCCATAATGACAACTTGAAAAAAGTTTTTTTTAGATTTTGTGTGATTTTTGCAAATTTATTAAAAATAAAAAACTAAGAAATCACATGCACAAAAATGTTTACAGCCTTTGCCATGAAGCTCAAAATTGAGCTCAGGTGCATCCTGTTTCCACTGATCATCCTTGAGATGTTCCCATAGCTTAATTGGAGTCCACCTGTGGTAAATTCAGTTGATTGGACATGATTTGGAAATGCACACACCTATCTATATAAGGTACCACACTTGACAGTTCATGTCTGAGCACAAACCAAGCAAGAATTCAAAGGAATTGTCTGTAGACCTCCGAGACCGGATTGTCTCAAGGCACAAATATGAGGAAGGGTACAGAAAAATATCTGCTTCTTTGGTCCCAATAAGCACAGTGGTCTCAATCATCCATAAATGGGAGAAAATCGGAACCACCAGGAGCTGGCCTGCCATCTAAACTGAGCAATCAGGGGAGAAGGGCCCTAGTCAGGGAGGAGACCAAGAACCCGATGGTTACTCTGTCAGAACTACAACATTCCACTGTGGAGAGAGGAGAACCTTCCAGAAGGACAACCATCTCTGCAGCAATCCACCAATCAGGCCTATATGGTAGAGTGGCCAGATGGAAGCCACTCCTTAGTAAAAAAAAGCACATGGCAGCACGCATGGAGTTTGCCAAAATGCACCTAAAGGACTCTCAGACCATGAGAAACAAAATTCTCTGGTCTGATGAGACAAACATTGAGCTCTTTGGCATGAATGCCAGGTGTCATGTTTGGAGGAAACCAGGCACTGCTCATCACCAGGCCAATACCTTCCCTACAGTGAAGCATGGTGGTGGCAGCATCATGCTATGTGTGGGGATGTTTTTCAGCGGCAGGAACTGGGAGACTATAAATGCAGCCATGTACAGAGACATTCTGGATGAAAACCTGCTCCAGAACGCTCTTGCCCTCAGACTGGGCTGACGGTTCATCTTTTAGCAGGACAACGTCCTTTAGCACACAGCCAAGATATCAAAGGAGTGGCTTCAGGACAACTCTTTGAATGTCCTTGAGTGGCCCAACCAGAGCCCAGAATTGAATCTGATTGAACATCTCTGGAGAGATCTGAAAATGGCTGTGCACCAACGCTTCCCATCCAACCTGATGGAGCTTGAGAGGTGCTGCAAAGAGGAATGGGCAAAACGGGCCAAAAATACAGTTGGTGTGACAAACTTGTGGCATCATATTCAAAAAGTTTTGAGGCTGTAATTGCTGCCAAAGGTGCATCAACAAAGTAGTGAGCAAAGGCTGTGAATTCTTTTGTACATGTGATTTCTTAGTTTTTTATTTGTAATAAATTTGCAAAAAAAGTAAAAAAATGTTCACGTTGTCATTATTGGGTATTGTGTGTATAATTTTGAGGGAAAAAACGTATTAATTCAGTTTTGGAATAAGGCTGTAACTAGTGATGAGCGGGTTCGGTTCCTCGGAAACCGAACCCCCCCGAACTTCACCCATTTTACACGGGTCCGAGGCATACTCGGATTCTCCCGTATGGCTCGGTTAACCCGAGCGCGCCCGAACGTCATCATCCCGCTGTCGGATTCTCGCGAGATTCGGATTCTATATAAGGAGCCGCGCGTCGCTGCCATTTTCACTCATGCATTGGAAATGTTAGGGAGAGGACATGGCTGGCATCCTTTCCATTTGTGCTTATTGCTTAATTGTGGGGACTGGGGAGCAGCTGTATTATATAGGAGGAGTACAGTGCAGAGTTTTGCTGATCAGTGACCACCAGTTTTATCCGTTCTCTGCCTGAAAAACGCTCCATATCTGTGCTCAGTGTGCTGCATATATCTGTGCTCACACTGCTTTATTGTGGGGACTGGGGACCAGCAGTATTATATAGGAGTACAGTGCAGAGTTTTGCTGACCAGTGACCACCCGTATACGTTGTCTGCCTGAAAAACGCTCCATATCTGTGCTCAGTGTGCTGCATATATCTGTGCTCACACTGCTTTATTGTGGGGACTGGGGACTAGCAGTATTATATAGGAGGAGTACAGTGCAGAGTTTTGCTGACCAGTGACCACCAGTATACGTTGTCTGCCTGAAAAACGCTCCATATCTGTGCTCAGTGTGCTGCATATATCTGTGCTCACACTGCTTTATTGTGGGGACTGGGGACCAGCAGTATTATATAGGAGGAGTACAGTGCAGAGTTTTGCTGACCAGTGACCACCAGTATATATAGCAGTACGGTACGGAAGGCCACTGCTCTACCTACCTCTGTGTCGTCAAGTATACTATCCATCTAGATTCTATACCTGTGGTGCATTTTAGTTTTGCAGTTTGTTGACAGTGACCACCAGTATATATAGCAGTACGGTACGGAAGGCCACTGCTCTACCTACCTCTGTGTCGTCAAGTATACTATCCATCTAGATTCTATACCTGTGGTGCATTTTAGTTTTGCAGTTTGCTGACAGTGACCACCAGTATATATAGCAGTACGGTACGGAAGGCCACTGCTCTACCTACCTCTGTGTCGTCAAGTATACTATCCATCTAGATTCTATACCTGTGGTGCATTTTAGTTTTGCAGTTTGCTGACAGTGACCACCAGTATATATAGCAGTACGGTACGGAAGGCCACTGCTCTACCTACCTCTGTGTCGTCAAGTATACTATCCATCTAGATTCTATACCTGTGGTGCATTTTAGTTTTGCAGTTTGCTAACAGTGACCACCAGTATATATAGCAGTACGGTACGGAAGGCCACTGTTCTACCTACCTCTGTGTCGTCAAGTATACTATCCATCTAGATTCTATACCTGTGGTGCATTTTAGTTTTGCAGTTTGCTGACAGTGACCACCAGTATATATAGCAGTACGGTACGGAAGGCCACTGCTCTACCTACCTCTGTGTCGTCAAGTATACTATCCATTCTAGATTCTATACCTGTGGTGCATTTTAGTTTTGCAGTTTGCTGACAGTGACCACCAGTATATATAGCAGTACGGTACAGAAGGCCACTGCTCTACCTACCTCTATGTCGTCAAGTATACTATCCATCCATACCTGTGGTGCATTTCAGTTGTGCGCAGTATATATGGTAGTAGGCCATTGCTATTGATACTGGCATATAATTCCACACATTAAAAAATGGAGAACAAAAATGTGGAGGTTAAAATAGGGAAAGATCAAGATCCACTTCCACCTCGTGCTGAAGCTGCTGCCACTAGTCATGGCCGAGACGATGAAATGCCATCAACGTCGTCTGCCAAGGCCGATGCCCAATGTCATAGTAGAGAGCATGTAAAATCCAAAAAACAAAAGTTCAGTAAAATGACCCAAAAATCAAAATTGAAAGCGTCTGATGAGAAGCGTAAACTTGCCAATATGCCATTTACGACACGGAGTGGCAAG
This sequence comes from Pseudophryne corroboree, assembly GCF_028390025.1. Taxonomy (NCBI): domain Eukaryota; kingdom Metazoa; phylum Chordata; class Amphibia; order Anura; family Myobatrachidae; genus Pseudophryne; species Pseudophryne corroboree. The sequence goes on along the minus strand of NC_086445.1, from coordinate 53,431,559 downwards.
GAACGGCTGAGGCCCTGGCCTATGTTCATGGCTAGTGGTTCAGCTTCACATGAGGATGGAAGCACTCATCCTCTCGCTAGAAAAATGAAAAGACTTAAGCTGGCAAAAGCACAGCAAAGAACTGTGCGTTCTTCTAAATCACAAATCCCCAAGGAGAGTCCAATTGTGTCGGTTGCGATGCCTGACCTTCCCAACACTGGACGGGAAGAGCTTGCGCCTTCCACCATTTGCACGCCCCCTGCAAGTGCAGGAAGGAGCACCCGCAGTCCAGTTCCTGATAGTCAAATTGAAGATGTCACTGTTGAAGTACACCAGGATGAGGATATGGGTGTTGCTGGCGCTGGGGAGGAAATTGACAAGGAGGATTCTGATGGTGAGGTGGTTTGTTTAAGTCAGGCACCCGGGGAGACACCTGTTGTCCGTGGGATGAATATGGCCATTGACATGCCTGGTCAAATTACAAAAAAAATCACCTCTTCGGTGTGGAATTATTTCAACACAAATGCGGACAACAGGTGTCAAGCCGTGTGTTGCCTTTGTCAAGCTGTAATAAGTAGGGGTAAGGATGTTAACCACCTAGGAGCATCCTCCCTTATACGTCACCTGGACCGCATTCATCAGAAGTCAGTGACAAGTTCAAAAACTTTGGATGACAGCGGAAGCAGTCCACTGACCACTAAATCCCTTCCTCTTGTAACCAAGCTACTGCAAACCACACCACCAACTCCCTCAGTGTCAATTTCCACCTTACACAGGAAAGCCAATAGTCCTGCAGGCCATGTCACTGGCAAGTATGACGAGTCCTCTCCTGCCTGGGATTCCTCCGATGCATCCTTGAGTGTAATGCCTACTGCTGCTGATGCTGCTGTTGTTGCTGCTGGGAGTCGATTTTCATCCCAGAGGGGAAGTCGGAAGACCACTTGTACTACTTCCAGTAAGCAATTGACTGTCCAACAGTCCTTTGCGAGGAAGATGAAATATCACAGCAGTCATCCTGCTGCAAAGCGGATAACTCAGGTCTTGTCAGCCTGGGTGGTGAGAAACGTGTGTCCGGTATCCACCGTTAATTCACAGACAACTAGAGACTTGATTGAGGTACTGTGTCCCCGGTACCAAATACCAGCTAGGTTCCATTTCTCTAGGCAGGCGATACCGAAAATGTACACAGACCTCAGAAAAAGAGTCACCAGTGTCCTAAATAATGCAGTTGTACCCAATGTCCACTTAACCACGACATGTGGACAAGTGGAGCAGGGCAGACTCAGGACTATATGACTGTGACAGCCCACTGGGTAGATGTATTGCCTCCCGCAGCAAGAACAGCAGCGGCGGCACCAGTAGCAGCATCTCGCAAACGCCAACTCGTTCCTAGGCAGGCTACGCTTTGTATCACCGCTTTCCATAAGAGGCACACAGCTGACAACCTCTTACGGAAACTGAGGAACATCATCGCAGAATGGCTTACCCCAATTGGACTCTCCTGGGGATTTGTGACATCAGACAACGCCAGCAATATTGTGCGTGCATTACATCTGGGCAAATTCCAGCACGTCCCATGTTTTGCACATACATTGAATTTGGTGGTGCAAAATTATTTAAAAAACGACATGGGCGTGCAAGAGATGCTGTTGGTGGCCCGAAGAATTGCGGGCCACTTTCGGCATTCAGCCACCGCGTGCCGAAGACTGGAGCACCAGCAAACACTCCTGAACCTGCCCTGCCATCATCTGAAGCAAGAGGTAGTAACGAGGTGGAATTCAACCCTCTATATGCTTCAGAGGATGGAGGAGCAGCAAAAGGCCATTCAAGCCTATACATCTGCCCACGATATAGGCAAAGGAGGGGGAATGCACCTGACTCAAGTGCAGTGGAGAATGATTTCAATGTTGTGCAAGGTTCTGCAACCCTTTGAACTTGCCAAACGTGAAGTCAGTTCAGACACTGCCAGCCTGAGTCAGGTCATTCCCCTCATCAGGCTTTTGCAGAAGAAGCTGGAGACATTGAAAGAGGAGCTAAAACAGAGCGATTCCGCTAGGCATGTGGGATTTGTGGATGGAGCCCTTAATTCGCTTAACCAGGATTCACGGGTGGTCAATCTGTTGAAATCAGAGCACTACATTTTGGCCACCGTGCTCGATCCTAGATTTAAAACCTACGTTGTATCTCTCTTTCCAGCAGGCACAATTCTGCAGAGGTTCAAAGACCTGCTGGTGAGAAAATTGTCAAGTCAAGCGGAACGTGACCCGTCAACAGCTCCTCCTTCACATTCTACCGCAACTGGGGGTGCGAGGAAAATGCTAAGAATTCCGAGCCCACCCGCTGGCGGTGATGCAGAGCAGTCTGGAGCGAGTGCTGACATCTGGTCCGGACTGAAGGACCTGCCAACGATTACTGACATGTCGTCTACTGTCACTGCATATGATTCTCTCACCATTGAAAGAATGGTGGAGGATTATATGAGTGACCGCATCCAAGTAGGCACGTCAGACAGTCCGTGCGTATACTGGCAGGAAAAAGAGGCAATTTGGAGGCCCTTGCACAAACTGGCTTTATTCTACCTAAGTTGCCAGTGTGTACTCCGAAAGAGTGTTTAGTGCAGCCGCTCACCTTGTCAGCAATCGGCGTACGAGGTTACTTCCAGAAAATGTGGAGAAGATGAAGTTCATCAAAATGAATTATAATCAATTCCTCCGTGGAGACATTCACCAGCAGCAATTGCCTCCAGAAAGTACACAGGGATCTGAGATGGTGGATTCCAGTGGGGACGAATTAATAATCTGTGAGGAGGGGGATGTACACAGTGAAAGGGGTGAGGAATCGGAGGATGATGATGAGGTGGACATCTTGCCTCTGTAGAGCCAGTTTGTGCAAGGAGAGATTGATTGCTTCTTTTTTGGTGGGGGCCCAAACCAACCAGTCATTTCAGTCACAGTCGTGTGGCAGACCCTGTCGCTGAAATGATGGGTTCGTTAAAGTGTGCATGTCCTGTTTATACAACATAAGGGTGGGTGGGAGGGCCCAAGGACAATTCCATCTTGCACCTCTTTTTTCTTTCATTTTTCTTTGCATCATGTGCTGTTTGGGGACTATTTTTTGAAGTGCCATCCTGCCTGACACTGCAGTGCCACTCCTAGATGGGCCAGGTGTTTGTGTCGGCCACTTGTGTCGCTTAGCTTAGTCACACAGCGACCTTGGTGCGCCTCTTTTTTTATTTGCATCATGTGCTGTTTGGGGACTATTTTTTGAAGTGCCATCCTGCCTGACACTGCAGTGCCACTCCTAGATGGGCCAGGTGTTTGTGTCGGCCACTTGTGTCGCTTAGCTTAGTCACACAGCGACCTTGGTGCGCCTCTTTTTTTATTTGCATCATGTGCTGTTTGGGGACTATTTTTTTGAAGTGCCATCCTGCCTGACACTGCAGTGCCACTCCTAGATGGGCCAGGTGTTTGTGTCGGCCACTTGTGTCGCTTAGCTTAGCCATCCAGCGACCTCGGTGCAAATTTTAGGACTAAAAATAATATTGTGAGGTGTGAGGTGTTCAGAATAGACTGAAAATGAGTGGAAATTATGGTTATTGAGGTTAATAATACTATGGGATCAAAATGACCCCCAAATTCTATGATTTAAGCTGTTTTTGAGGGTTTTTTGTAAAAAAAAAACACCCGAATCCGACAAAAAAATTTCAGAGAGGTTTTGGCAAAACGCGTCCGAATCCAAAACACGGCCGCGGAACCGAATCCAAAACCAAAACACAAAACCCGAAAAATTTCCGGTGCACATCTCTAGCTGTAACATAGCAAAATATGGAAAAAGTGAAGTGCTGTGAATACTTTCTGGATGCCCTGTATATAAGATATATATATATATATATATATATATATATTATATAATATATGTAATATATATATTTTTTAATTATGCATCTTTTGTATTGTCCAGGATGGTTTCAATATCTGTGCTTTGTATTTATATGTCCCATGTATTTTCATTGAATTTATTGAAGTATAAGCGTGAAGGGTAAGCTCATAGCCCTGGCCAGGATTATGCTAAATACCTCTGGTTATTACAGGTTGAGATAGTGTACCTGCATCTTTTTCCCTCTGTGTATTGTATTAAGTCTCAAGCAGAGTAGCACCTCATTACCTAATTATGGTGTGCAAACTAGGCCCCCCTTTAATTTATTGAAGTTACATGATGTTAACCTCTGAACACCCATGTGCCACGGTACATTGATTCCTATATTTTTTGGAGGGTAATTCAGTTCTGAGTGCAGCAGCAAATCTTTTAGCTAATGGGCAAAACCATGTGCACTGCAGGTGGGGCAGATGTAACATGTGCAGAGAGAATTAGATTTGGGTGGGTTATTTGTTTCTGAGCAGGGTAAATACTGCCTGCTTTATTTTTACACTGCAATTTAGATTTCAGTTTGAACACACCCCACCCAAATCTAACTCTCTCTGCACATGTTACATCTGCCCCACCTGCATTTTGCTGCTGCAATCAGATGTGAATTAGGCCCTTTGTTGTACTGTTTTTTCTGCTATTACAGTATATTTTGAGTGATTTTGTCCTATCATGTCTCCTACTCTAATTTTCTGTACCTCACCTCTCCTTTTATACATTTTTAGATGATTTAAACACCATTTTCAACCTCCTTATACATAATAATTTTGCATTTTATTTATATAGCTTATGGGGGTGATTCACTTAAGTGTGATGTGCAGCTGAGTGCACTTTTGGGCATTACGGTCAGGGACTAGAGCCCTCATTCCGAGTTGATCGCTAGCTGCTTTCGTTCGGAGCGCAGCGATCAGGCAAAAAACCAGCACTTCTGCGCATGCGTATGGGGCGCAGTGCGCATGCGCGACGTACTTTCACAAAAGCCATTGTAGTTTCACACAAGGTCTAGAGACGCTTTTCAGTCGCACTGCTGGCCGCAGAGTGATTGACAGGAAGTGGGTGTTTCTGGGAGGTAACTGACCGTTTTCGGGGAGTGTGTGTTAAAACGCAGGCGTGTCAGATAAAAACGCAGGAGTGGCTGGGGAAACGTAGGCGTGGCTGGCCGAACGCAGGGCGTGTTCGTGACGTCAAAACAGGAACTAAACAGTCTGAAGTGATCGCTAGCTAGGAGTAGATCTCGAGCTACTTAGAAACTGCACAATCTTTTTTTGTAGCAGAGCTGCGATCCTTTCATTCACACTTCTGCTAAGCTAAGATACACTCCCAGAGGGCGGCGGCTTAGCGTTTGCACGGCTGCTAAAAGCAGCTAGCGAGCGAACAACTCGGAATGAGAGCCAAAAACCAAAATAAACAATGTTTTAAACCTGCCATATGACCAGGGCCGGTTCCGGGGCTTCTGGCGCTTCGGGCGGCATTAGGGTGTGTGGCTTCATACAGGGGGCATGGTCAGTTACGCCCCCTGTACTGTTGTAGGATGTGCGGTGCGCGATGACGTCATCGCGCACCGCACAGCAAAGGTCCTCTCCACGAAGGTAAACTAGACGCTAAGCGATGACATCAACGCGCACCGCACATCATTACAGTGAAGGTCCTCTCCAGGTAGGGAAATTAGATGCGTAGCGTCTAGTTTCCCTTCACAGCGGGCAGCCCACGCGTCTAGTTTCCCTTCACAACGGACAGCGGGACAGCGGGCCGCGGTAGCGGGGGGCACCACAGCAGCAGCGGATCTTGCCATGGTGCGGCGCCCTCCGGAAGGCGGCGCCCCGGTCAAAAGTCCTGCTTGCCCGTGGCAAGATCCGCTACTGCATATGACACTGCATATGACACAGGTGTAATCATGCAAAATTCCTGTGGAATTCTTCTCCTACTGTATGTCCCACGTCTTCTATGGTCATAATGTCACTATCAGATATTTTTTCTCTGTCTCTCACCTTCATTGGCCGGAATGGACATTTAACCTATAAAGTATCATTTTGGGCATAGACTAATGGTGCCCATACACTTGTGCGATTGTGCGCGATGCGATATCGTGTGTCGATTTCCCTTGAAGCTCCCCGTGCGATAAATCGCATTGAAAGTGCTTTTTGGTGCATTCGATGCAAATACAATCATGCAATTTATTGCATGCCCCCTGCGACCAGAAATCCGGTGATCGAATGGGACCGCATCGCATGCTGCCCAAAGCACACCAGATTTATCTGTGAGATCTGTTGAAGTTTGCATAGAGGGCTGGGCTATCTGGGGGGTATATAGAGTGTCAGCCATTTTAACACTGTGCACTTCTGTTTGTTCTGTGACTAGAGAGGCTTGGTGTATACCTGCTGCTCGTTCCACATTGCTAGCTACTGTGCACTGCTTTGTTCTGCTTGGCATTACAAAGTGCTTCTATCCTACTTTGTGTAGTGATGGATTCTTCTGCTCGTTATCAAGCTCTGATGCCCTATGCCACAGGTTCTCAAACTCGGTCCTCAGGACCCCACATGGTGCATGTTTTGCAGGTCTCCTCACAGATCACAAGTGAAATAATTAGCTCCACCTGTGGATCTTTTAAAATGTGTCAGTGAGTAATTAATACACCTGTGAACTTGCTGGGTTACATGCACTGTGTGGGGTCCTGAGGACCGAGTTTGAGAACCACTACCCTATGCTGTGCTGAAGTTAAGTGCAGACAGGGAGAGGGCCCAGCATAGGAGGAGGATGAGGTCATGCTGGACTAAGAAGTGGCTGCTTCTGCGGCCTACTCGTTCCTACATGCCCCTCCTGGATGAGATTAGGAACAATTGGCCGAGTCAGCCTGCAGGGAGCGGGAAAAGCAGGGACCACCAGGATTGGAGGGGAGCTACGCACGGAAAAAGAAGAGGAGGAGCTCATCGCAAGAGGAGTGTTGACCGCCGCTGCACCAGACCAGAGAAGACGGGGCCATCACCATCACCGGGCAGAAGAGGCACCGCTGCACCCGGGAAGCAGTTGTGAAGAGCAGAGAGATGCATTCTGATACTACAGCATTGAGTGGCACCGCAGACAGGGGCACAATGCACACATGCAGCTTGGGGTAGGAAGATGGTTCCCCGGTTCCATCAACCTGCACCAAGTTGCAAGTGTGCACTGTGCCTCTGGCAGCAGTGCCACTCAACGCTGTAGTATAGGGCAGCATTACATTTGTGAACCGTAAAAAAAAATGGTATATATGTCAAAACATAACTACTTTTATAAATATTTGGCCAACATGGCTGAACTTTCTCAAACACTATATCTTTAGTAATGTATCTTCAAATTTTTATTTTGCATATAAATCTGGTGCAGTATGATATACTGTGTTTTTTGAGTCGCAGTGGTTTCAGGGGCACAATGCACACATGCAGGTAGGCCCGGCTTCAGGCTCCCCAGCACCATCAACCTGACCCAAGCTGCATGTGTGCATTGTCCACCTAAAAGCGGAGCCACTAAAACGCCATATATCATAGTGCACCAGATCTATCACAATATACACTGCTCAAAAAAATAAAGGGAAAGCTTAAACAACACAATGTAACTCCAAGTCAATCACACTTCTGTGAAATCAAACTGTCCACTTAGGAAGCAACACTGACTGACAATCAATTTCACATGATGTTGTGCAAATGGAATAGACAACAGGTGGAAATTATAGGCAATTAGCAAGACACCCCCAAATAAAGTGGTTGTTCTGCAGGTGGTGACCACAGACCACTTCTCAGCTCCTATGCTTTCTGGCTGATGTTTTGGTCACTTTTGAAAGCTGGCGGTGCTTTCACTCTAGTGGTAGCATGAGACGGAGTCTACAACCCACACAAGTGGCTCAGGTAGTGCAGCTCATCCAGGATGGCACATCAATGCGAGCTGTGGCAATAAGGTTTGCTGTGTCTGTCAGCGTAGTGTCCAGAGCATGGAGGCGCTACCAGGAGACAGGTCAGTACATCAGGAGACGTGGAGGAGGCCGTAGGAGGGCAACAACCAAGCAGCAGGACCGCTACCTCCGCCTTTGTGCAAGGAGGAACAGGAGGAGCACTGCCAGAGCCCTGCAAAATGACCTCCATCAAGCCACAAATGTGCATGTGTCTACTCAAACGATCAGAAACAGACTCCATGAGGGTGGTATGAGGGCCCGACATCCACAGGTGGGGGTTGTGCTTACAGCCCAACACCGTGCAGGACATTTGGCATTTGCCAGAGAACAACCAAGATTGGTAAATTCGCCACTGGCGACCTTTGCTCTTCACAGATGAAAGCAGGTTCTCACTGAGCACATGTGACAGACGTGACAGAGTCTGGAGACGCCAAGGAGAACGTTCTGCTGCCTGCAACATCCTCCAGCATGACCGGTTTGGCAGTAGGTCAGTAATGGTGTGGGGTGGCATTTCTTTGGGGGACCACACAGCCCTCCATGTGCTCGCCAGAGGTAGCCTGACTGCCATTAGGTACCGAGATGAGATCCTCATATGCTGGTGCGGTTGGCCCTGGGTTCCTCCTAATGCAAGACAATGCTAGACCTCTTGTGGCTGGAGTGTGTCAGCAGTTCCTGCAAGACGAAGGCATTGATGCTATGGACTGGCCCGCCCGTTCCCCAGACCTGAATCCAATTGAGCACATCTGGGACATCATGTCTCGCTCCATCCACCAACGCCACGTTGCACCACAGACTGTCCAGGAGTTGGCGGATGCGTTAGTCCAGGTCTGGGAGGAGATCCCTCAGGAGACCATCCGCCACCTCATCAGGAGCATGCCCAGGCGTTGTACGGAGGTCATACAGGCACGTGGAGGCCACACACACTACTGAGCCTCATTTTGACTTGTTTTAAGGACATCACATCAAAGTTGGATCAGCCTGTAGTGTGTTTTTCCACTTTAATTTTGAGTGTGACTCCAAATCCAGACCTCCATGGGTTAATAAATTTGACTTCCATCGATAATTTTTGTGTGATTTTGTTGTGAGCACATTGAACTATGTAAAGAACAAAGTATTTAATAAGAATATTTCATTCATTCAGATCTCGAATGTGTTGTTTAAGTGTTCCCTTTTTTTTTAAGCAGTGTATACCAAGGGCAGCAGGAATTTAATATATACCAACAGAGTGGTGCATTCTGATACTACGGTGAGTGTCACCGGTGCCAGGGGCGCAATGCACACATGCAGCTAGGGGCAGGAAGATGGGTCCCTGGTACCATCAAACTGTCCCTAGCAGCATGTGTGCATTGTCCGCCTGAAAGTGGTGACACTCACCGTAGTATCAGAATGCACCACATCTGCTGGTATGTATAATAAGGGCAGCAGTAAATGAGGATCACCCTACATTTCAAAGAGACTTGTCTCCTCCACCTCCTCCTGATCCCCCTCTGCCATCAAAGAGGACAGAATTGCGGAGGGGATGGTGGATGTGTGGCTGGCTGGGTTGAGGAGGGGATTGGATAGTGGAGGAAGGGTGGGTGGATGGGAGCAGGGGTTGACGATAATGGGAAGGGTAGCTGGTTTGAGAAGGAGGGGTTTGAGGAGGAGGATGGAAATTGGTGGGTGGTCCCTGCAGTGGAGTATAACAGTATGGGTAGCTGGGATGCAGAGGAGGATGGCTACTGGAGGAAGGGTCGGTGGGTGGTGGACTGAAGGGAAAAGGATGATGTGGAGCACGTGCCTCAGGTTCTGGTTCCGTAACGTTGCACTCTGGTGTCAGTTGTCCTTTGAGTGCGTTATACAAAACCTGTGACACCAGGCGCTGGCACTCGTGTTGCTGCTCATCGGAAAGCTTTTGCATGGTTTTGCTCAGATATGAGGCAAAATCGTCAATTTTGTCTCGTTTATGGAGCAGCAGTAAATGGGCCTGCATTAGTAAAGGGTCTTCTGCAAATGTGGTTTTTCGTGGATACTTCCTGCCACCAAGGTGCTGCGGAGACGTTTCCTCCAAAGATGAATCTGGGATATCGGGGGTATGGCTTAAGTCTTCTTGTGTCTGTAGGGGGGGGGGGGGGGGGGGGGGGGGGGAAACATATTTATTATTTATTCTTTTTTTTTTCTTTTACAGTTCCCTACAAGTGTCAAAGAATGGCAAGCTTTTACAGAGAAGTTCGAGAGGCAGTGGAATTTCCCAAACTGTGGTGGTGCCATAGACTGGAAACATATGCGCATCACCAAACCCACCAACAGCGGTTCGGACTACTACAATTACAAGGGCTACTTTAGCATTGTTCTCATGGCGGTGGTGAATGCAAACTGTGAAATTATTTTCCTGGATGTTGGGAAAAATGGTCATTGTTCCAATGGTGGTTCCTTGAGGAATACACGGTTCTATGAGAGGCTCTCCTCCAACACCATTAATCTGCTGCCTGTTGAGGAAACAAAGAATGGCCCGGGATTTGTGTTAGTGGCAGATGATGCATTCGCTCTGCACGAACACATAATGAAGCCCTACCCGCAAAGAGTGCTGAACCATGATAGGCGCATATTTAATTACCGCCTTTCAAGGGCCCGTCAGGTTGTTGAGAATGCATTTGGCATTCTCAGCAACCAATTCAGGATATTCCACCGTCCAATCAACTTGCAGCTGCATAAAATTGACAATGTATTAACTGCATGATGTATACTGCACAACATGCTACGACGGAAGGCCAGGAGGCAAATGCATTTGCTCCCAGCAGGACTGGAAGACCCCAACCAGCCAGCGGAGGAACTGGTGATTTCCTAGCTGGGAGCACCAGCAGTGACCTTACGTGGCAGTGCAAGGGCAAAAGAAGTCTGGGAAAATTACAACAAATATTTCAATGGGGAAGGAGCTGTGACATGGCAGGAGTCTTCCATTACATAAGAAAAAAAAGTTTAAAACAACTTACCACTTCGGCCTACTCCACATCCAGACTTTACCCCTCGGACTCGGCCATCACAACCAGGGATGCTTTCGCCATCCTTTTCTCCAGGAGGAAGGTCAGGTCCTAGTAGTACCAGAGCTGGGGAATTGCTGGATTCCTCCACTTTCTTGTTTTCTTTCACATACACTGTGCGTAAGTTTGCAATTTTTTTCCTGACCCAGGTCACCGTGGTCGCAAAGTACGTGGGCTTGGAGCAGTCCACCATGCGGTTATAGGCTGCCTCTCTCTTCTGTTTGTTGGAATACTCTGGTGATGAGGTCAGCCACAAGCACTCTTCATCACGGTAGAGGCTGATGAAGCCTGAGAGAAATTCACCGCTCTCGATGGACATCTGCAGAATGCACAAAAAAAAAAGGCAAAATAGTTAATATGTAAATAGTTGCATTCGATGTGCAAACAATCCAGCGATTTATTGCATCGAAGGGTTGTACCAGATATCTCACAAGTGTATGGGCACCATTAGGTCTGTCTTCTTGACCTCTGCATGCCACTGTCCAGTCACGCCAAATTATCTCCATTATTTTGGAGACTACTGGCTGGATTCAGAATTAGAAGCAAGCTGGATTCAGAAGTACTGCACCTGTAGAAACAAAAAAAAAAAAAGGGCAAAAAAAAGGGAGGCCAAAAGGTTTGCTCCTTGGTGGAACCATGCTGCACTGCCGGTGGGGCGGATTTGAACTGTGCAGAGAGATTTAATGTTTGCAAGGGGCATGTCCTAACTTAACCACTTAACTAGACCATTTAAAAAACAACTCACAAATGGTCTATTTTTTTTATTAATTTTAGGATATAAATATATATTTAAACATTTTATTAAAAAAAACTTACAGCAAGTATGGCTATGCTTAGGGGTTGTCTTCCATTGTAAAATAACCTCCGACCCACAGTACAACAGATCTCCCAGCAGCTATAGATCCCCAGTGGCAGTACCACCCCCCCCCCCCCATGCCCCTTAATGGAGATAGATTGCCAGTGTAACAAGTCACCATCTGTCAGATTCCATAGTTCTTGCGTGTTAGTACTCCTCCATGTGTCATTAATCACTGTGCATATGTGGATAATAAAGAGGTGAGCGGGATCGGATCTCTGAGAACCGAACCCTACTAAACATCACGTCCCGAGCCCGGCTCTAGTTTTCTCGCCTGACTTGGAAACCAGAACGAGGCAAAAGCGTCATCATCCTGCTGTCGGATTCTCGTGGGTTTTAGATTCTATATAAGGAGCCGCGCGTCGCCATTTTCACTCCAGTCCTGGAGAGTGTAGTGAGAGGACGTGTCTCTCTCCTCAGTGTCTGTCTGTGTGGGAAAGTGGTGTGGCAACCTGCTCTGTCTTATGTGTGTGTCATTCCAGTGCTGTGTTGTGCTGCATCAGTCCAGTGGTGGTGTCTTGTGCTGCATCAGTCCATTTACAGTGGTGGTGTCCTCTGCTGCCATATGTCCAGTGCTGCTGTATAAGTCCAGGCCAGTGGTGCTGTGTTGTGCTGCATCAGTCCAGTGATAGTCACAGTCACAGTGGTGGTGTCCTCTGCTGCCATATGTCCAGTGCTGCTGTATAAGTCCAGTCCATTGCGGTGGTACTGTGTTGTCCTGCATCAGTCCATTGGTGGCATCCCTGTACTGCTGTATAAGTCCAGTGATACTGCCGTATATGTCCAGTGATACTGCCGTATATGTCCAGTGGTACTGCCTTATAAGTGCAGTGGTACTGCCGTATAAGTCCAGTGATACTGCCGTATATGTCCAGTGATACTGCCATATAAATCCAGTCCAGTGGTACTGCGGTATAAGTCCAGTAATACTGCCGTATATGTCCAGTGGTACTGCCTTATAAGTGCAGTGGTACTGCCGCATAAGTCCAGTGATACTGCCGTATATGTCCAGTGATACTGCCATATAAATCCAGTCCAGTGGTACTGCGGTATAAGTCCAGTAATACTGCCGTATATGTCCAGTGGTACTGCCGTATAAATCCAGTGATACTGCCGTATATGTTTAGTGGTACTGCCGTATAAATCCAGTGATACTGCCGTATATGTCCAGTGGTACTACCATATAATTCCCATGATACTGGTGTATATTTCCAGTGGTACTGCTGTATAAATCCAGTGGTACTGCCGTATAAATCCAGTCCAGTGATACTGCCATATATGTCCAGTGGTACTGCCATATAATTCCAGTGATACTGCCGTATATGTCCAGTGGTACTGCCGTATAAATCCACTGGTACTGCTGTATAAGTCCAGTGGTACTGCCATAAAATTCCAGTGATACTGCCATATATGTCCAGTGATACTCCAGTATATGTCCAGTGGTACTGCCATATTAATCCAGTCCATTGGTACTGCCGCATAAGTCCACTGATACTGCCGTATATGTCCAGTGATACTGCCATATAAATCCAGTCCAGTGGTGCTGCCATATAAGTTCAGTGGTGCTGTCCTGTGCTTTATATTATTTACTCCAAATAAAGGGGTTATTAATATTTAATCCAAATAATTTTTACAGGGTTTGCCCTGTGTGGTGTAGAGGTACGCTCTCCTGTGCTGCATTTTGTTATATAACTCCAGAAAAATAATGGATATCAAAAATTTTGAGGATAAAATAGGGAAAGATCAAGAACCACTTCCTCCTACTGCTGCTGCCGCTGCTGTTGTTGCTGCTAGGAGTCGATCGTCACCCCAGGGAGTAATTCGGAAGACCACTTGTACTACTTCAACCAAGGAAATGACTGTCCAACAGTCCTTTGCAAGGAAGATGAAATATGACAGCAGTCATCCTGTTGCAAAATGGATAACTGAGGCCTTGACAGCTATGTTGGTGTTAAACGTACGTCTGGTATCCGCCATTATTGCAGTGGGACTGCAGTGCCACTCCTAGATGAGCCAGGTGTTTGTGCCGCACACTTGTGTCGCTTAGCTTAGTCATACAGCTACCTCATTGCACCTCTTTTACTTCTTTGCATGATGTGCTGTTTTGGGGCCTAGTTTTTTTTTAGTGCCATCCTGTCTGTCACCGCAGTGCTACTCCTAGATGGGCCAGATGTTTGTGCCGCACACTACTTGTGTCGCTTAGCTTAGTCATACAGCTACCTTATTGCACCTCTTTTACTTCTTTGCATGATGTGCTGTTTTGGGGCCTAGTTTTTTTTGAGTGCCATCCTGTCTGTCACCGCAGTGCTACTCCTAGATGGGCCAGATGTTTGTGCTGCACACTACTTGTGTCGCTTAGATTAGTCATACAGCTACCTCATTGCACCTCTTTTACTTCTTTGCATGATGTGCTGTCTGGGGCCTAGTTTTTTTAAAGTGCCATCCTGTCTGCCACTGCAGTGCCACTCCTAGATGGGCCAGGTGTTTGTGCTGCACACTTGTGTCATTTAGCTTAGTCATATAGCTACCTCGATTCAACTTTTAGGCCTAAAAACAATATTGTGAGGTGTGAGGTGTTCAGAATAGACTGGAAATGAGTGGAAATGAATGTTATTGAGATTAATAATACCGTAGGAACAAAATTACTATTTTTATGGTTTTTTTCAAAATCATCCAGATCCAAAGCCAAAACCAAACTTTTTGTGGTTTACTGTATGTCTTACACCTGTAACCCCCCCCCCCTCTCCTTCCACCTGCAGTGGAATTTCCTCTCCCTCACATGCAGCAGAGTGTGTTTTATGGGGATCGGGGGCCCAGCGCCATTACCGAGGCCCGGCAGAGCTGTTGCCACCCCTGGGAGCAGGTGGCAATCAATTCTGCACAGGTACAGAACAAATTTCTTCAGTTACAGCTGTCGGATGGACACGGCCTGATTCTGATTTGGGAATATAGAGAAAATAACTGTGCAACTGGGCAATACTATGCTGCACTGCAGGTGGGGGAGATGTAACATGTGCAGAGTTAGATTTGGTATGAGCATGTCCAAACTCAAATCTAAAATGTAGTGTAAGCATGAAGCTATCTGGTATTTGTTAGCTACATGCAAAGCAGCCAGAATTATCCTGCATGCAAATTTTTTAAATATTTGCACCCCTTGTATTGCAACATGTTTGTCCAGGTGCAAAGTTACTGTACTTGCTCATTCTTACGTTATTCCCAAATCAGAATCAAGCCCACGGACAGCACCTATCAGTGAAAAATACCCAGATGACTGCGTTCACATACAGTACAAGTTTTCCAGGTACTGTAAGTGGTTCATTCTAAATTAAAGATGTGCGCCGGCCCAAATCTTGGGTTTTGGGTTTGCATCTGTATCTCGTTCATGTTTTGTAACTGTATTGGTTGTGCCCCAACTGCGCTTGTGGGTTCTGGTTTTGGATCAGTATTTTTTTTTTTAAATCATAAAAACAGCTGAAATCACATAATTTTGGCCTGTGTTTGTTCCTACAGTATCATTAACCTCAATAACATTCATTTCAACTCATTTCCAGTCAATTTTGGCCACCTCACAGCTCACAATATTGTTTTCATCCATTTTAGGCCAAAGGTTGCAGCGAGCTGGCTGGCTACTAACTGAAAGAACAGCAGCATAAACATAAACGGCAGTTTATAGCACATCTACTGTATGAAACATTGCCACACTGCAGTGCAGAAATGAAAAGTGGTGCAAGATGGAATTTTCCTTGGGCCCTCCCTCCCACCCTTATGTTGGATATAAAAAGAACATGCACACTGTAACTAACCAAGCACTTCAGTGACATGGGACTGACACTTTTGTGGCTGAAGTGCTTGATTTGTTTGGGCCCCCACAGAACAACTTTTTGGAAGGGCTACCGTGATTACTAATGATGAGGTTGATGATGAGGGTATTAATTACATTATAAACTTGTAAAATACATTTCAGGAATTCAACGCAAATGACGTAACATAGAGGAGGTGCCTAGATGGCTAACATCCCTACCTCTACTAACTTTGGCCTCACAAATGGAGTAGATGCCTTCACAATCATTGTCAGGATTTGTGGAAAAATAATTCCACACCCAAGAGGTGGCTTTTTTGGTCTTATACCCAGGCAGCACAATGGCTTTCTTTTTATCACCGGCAATAACTTCAGCCACTGGTGGCTGACTTAAACACACACAACATCATCAACATCCTCTGTGTCAGGTAGTAGTAATATACACATATCCCCCTCATCCTGTTCCACTTCCACACATGAATTCTCAATTTCTATTATGCCCTCATCACCCTCTTTACAAGTACTGCTACCCACATGTGCAGATGGTGCAAAAATGGTGGAAGGAGGTGAAAGAGGCTTCTCTAGAAGGAGGTGAAAGAGGCTTCTCTATGAGGACAGTGTGAGAAATGTCAGACTCATACAAAGCTAATGTGGACACACCTAAATGTTCCTCAGGAATTTGTGACGGTTCTGAACCCTGCTTGTTCTAATTCTTTAGCGGTTTTACATTATTTATTTATTTTTTGCACTTCTTCTAGACTCTGAGTGAAAAGTTTTTGTATCGTCATGAGAAGCAGAAGAAGATGCCTCACTGACAGTTGCAGATCCACCACTTATGAAAAGCCTGAGTGTTTCCTTGCCACTTTGTGTGGTAAATGGCATATTGTCAATTTTATCTTTCTCTGTAGTTAACTTTATTTTTGATGTTTTTTTCTTTGCCACTGTAAAATGATATTGCTTCTATGATTTTACATGCCCAGACTTAAGCCTTCTATGCCCTTGAGCATCGGCCTTAGTAGATGAAGTTGACAGACTTTTATCGTCATGACTGGTGGCACAACCTGCAGCACTAGTATGTGCTTCCTGCTCTCTTCTCAATTGTTCGTCCTCCACATCTATCCACAAACACGAATGAAGTGGGGTACTGCACACACCACAATTTGTACAAAAAAATGTACCACCTACAGTGTCACAATATGTGTATAAGTCAGAAATAGTAATCAAACACTGCGATTTAATTTCACCAACAGTGTCGCACAATACATGTACGAGATGAGTACAAGAATATATTACTGTGGTACCACCTTTACACACAGTGTCGCACAATACGTGTATGAGTCAGGAATATTAATCAAACACTGCGGTTTAATTTCACTAACAGTGTTGCACAATATGTGTATGAGAGGAGTTTGAAAATATATTACTGTGGTACCACCTTCACCCACAGTATCGCACAATACGTGTATGAGTACAAAAATAATAATTATATACTGTGGTCTGACCGGCAGTGTCACAGAACTTATGAAAATAAAATTAAAATTGTTTAGTACACTGGGGTACAGCACAAACAAAACAAAAAATGTTTATATGTAATTTTAGGCTTTTTAGCTTTTATTATTTATATTTTACATCTGGGGTGGTGATGGATGGACAGATCATCCATAGGTTGACAAAGCACCCCTTGTCAGATACACCAGATGACAGAAGAGCACCCCTGGAGTGAAACTGATAGGAGTTGGACACACCAGCCCCAGGATGTACACACAGTTTTAACTCTTAACACTGGGACAGAGCCCCTGGATGTGTATGGACAGATCACCCCTTGTCATATACACCACCAGGCGACAGACAGAGCATCTCTTGTCTGATACTGATGCATTCGATGCACTCTCCACAGCCGGAGTGAAAATGGGGCCAATCACCGTGACCTTTATAGAATCCAAACTCATTCCCATCAGACTCATTTTGGAATCCGAGTCTGGTGGGATACCCTCGGATCGGAAAGTTCAGGTGGTCTGGTTCTCAGAGAACCGGACCCACTCATCTCTATTCTAAAATTCAATGTACAAACAAGGTTACCAATACTGTACTTGTTCACTACATGTCAGTATGGTTATTCCAGAAGACAAGTGCTCCTTTTTTGCTATTTTTTTTTTTCTAACTCTGAAGAAGGTCCATAATTGGCCTTTTATACCCCTTTCAGACATAGGACCCGGGAATTTCCCTGCTTCAGACCCGGGATTTTCACCTCTAAAAAATCCTGGAGTTTTGCTGGGACACTAAACCTGAGACCTGGGAAATTCCCGGGTCGACCCCTTTCAGACATAAGCCTGGTCTGCCCTGTCTTATATACACAAACACACAGACATCACACTCGTACATTTACACACACGTCTTACGCATACACATGTCACACTCAAACACACACATACATGTAATATACACACACATGCCAAATTCATATATACATACACACACACTTCAACTACTCACAGCAGCACGGACTACAGCAGCCGGCGCACGCCCCCTCTTCACTCCGGCCTCCTCCAGGCAGCCCCACCAATCAGGTGCGACCTGGGAGCAAATTCCCGGGTCGCACCTTTCAGACCTAAGCCGGGTTGTCTTCCCGGGACTTCAGTCCCGGGAAAAACCCTGGTCAATTGCAGGGTTGGCGACCCGGATCACGTTCCCGGGTCGGTGCCTTTCAGACATACCAAATTCCCGGGTTGATGCGCGTTCATGTGCAAAATCCCGGGAATTTGGAGCATGTCTGAAAGGGGTATTACTGTAAAGGCCCATACACACTTGACGATGCACACATCGTTAACGACCGTCGTTAACGACTTCCCTTGAACAGCTGAGCAAACGACATGAGCATACACACTACCAACGACCAAAGACGAAAGACCAAAGACCATTCATCGTTGAAGCATCCATGCTGAACAGTTTTTTAAAATAATGAGCTGGGAATAATGAGCGACGTCGTTGATGAGGGCTGAAATGAACGACGTCGTTCATTTTATCGTCAAGTGTGTATGGGCCTTAAGTTTTATGCTTAAAACGCCGAGAGCCTTATGAAAGTAGTACAGTAAATAATCCCCATGGTGTTTCTAGGAACAGGGATTTGTATTAGGTAAAGGCAAATAAATTAGCAAATCCAAATCCAATTTTATCATCTGTAACAAACACTGTATTCATAAAAGTTTACCTGTTCTATTCTAACTTTCTGCCTCTAACCGATGTATTAGCGAGAAGACTTTTTAATATATTATTTTTTGGCACTTCTTCTTGTCAAAAGCCAATAAAGAGTAAAACCGTAATAAAACACAGACTCTAGACCTGGAATCAAGAGTTCAATAAGTCTAGAGCAAGAACAGTATCTGAGAAATGCTTGAAATGAATTGGTCTCCAATCATTTGTTTTTATGAAGGTTCTAAGCCCTAGGAAAGAATCCATAAAGGCAAGAGCCCCTCGATGGCAATAATTCAATAATTACTGTTTGCTACAACATATTTCCGTCTCCAACATTTTTTTGTCCTTAAATGACATAATATCAGCGAATTGTAAGAGGAGAAAGGGACAATGTTTTGTCTTCCTCAGATTTATTATTAAACTTTAAAAAGAACAAGCAGTTGGCAGGTGTCCATATTATACTGTATAAGAATAAGGACACTAAAGGACAACGGAATCTTACAAAGGAAACATTAGTTACTAGCTGCAGTGCATGGCTCCGCTTGGGTGGAAGTCAGTGATAACGGAAGTCGGTTACTGTATCTAGGGTTTCTGGATTTTGGTAATACATAGGGTGGGGTGGTGGGTGTTGGGAAGATGTGCTATACGTGAAAAGGTAATGATTGTGCGTATTTTAGCAATTGTTCCTTTGTGTCATAGTGTGTATGCCTGTCGCTGCTGACTTGCTCAGAGCAGTGCAGAGGACCCCTCCCTGCGGAGCCCCGCCCACAGCCCGCTGATGACCAATCATGGTGATACTTAGCCTAAAACCTGCCTGAGAAAATTGCCTACACAATTGTGAAAACTGCATCACAATAGGTTCAGTGGTTTCAGAGTTTATCGCAATCAGCCAAATAAACAAACAAACAAACAAACAAACAAACAGATGTTCTCATTTTAGGATGTATAGATTTCTTATACCGACCTTCCACGTTAGCTCTTTAGAGGGGCAGTTTAACAAATCAGGGGGCTGGTGTGCAACTTTTTGTTTCAATCCTCACGATTAAAAAATTGGTGCCAAATCTTGCTCAGAAGATAGCAAAAACACTGGCACAGGGGGAATTTAATTATTTAACCGGGTGCCTTAACTAATGGGCGCTCAACGGAGCAATTCAGTTGTTAAATCATGTAATTTTTATTGGGTTTTCCAAATAAAAAGAAACCATAAGAAATACTACAATAAAACAACATAATAAACTGCAAAAAAAAATTACATTAATTAAGTGAACAAAGATGAATACACACGGAAATGAGACAAATATCACAGTAGAACATACAGTCTAGGGATAAAAAGAATATAAATGAAGGACAACAAAATAGTACATCAGCACATGCATAAGTGTAGTAAAGGACTTACGGGGTGTGGGCTAAAGCATTCATAGGAAACTGGAGCATGTGGAGGGTTGGATGAAAAAATAAACCACAGATAAATGGAGGAATTAGCATGGTTATCCAATCTGGACTGGCACCATCTTTTCCATTTTTATGATAATTAACCATAGAGTTTTGACTGTTGTGACATAATTTTCCAAGGCTCATCATTAATAAATAACAGGGGGTTCACAAACATACCAGGTCCTAGAAACCATGGCCTTCACAAGGGTAGTGGGACATAAAGTGTATCTATAATGTACTATAGTATGTGTCTCCTCAAGATCGAGGCCAAAGAAGCAGTATCTAGGTTCTAAAGGGGAAAGTGATGGGGCAGTCAGCCTAATATCATCCCACAACATAGCCCAAAAGGGAGAGACTTACTCAGAGGAGATGCCAAAACCCTACCTCTGGTAAGTCACATTTTGGACAATTGGCATTAGCATGTAGACCAAATTTCAAGAGGGAGATAAGAATACGGTAT
Source organism: Pseudophryne corroboree (assembly GCF_028390025.1). NCBI lineage: Eukaryota > Metazoa > Chordata > Amphibia > Anura > Myobatrachidae > Pseudophryne > Pseudophryne corroboree. The sequence continues at coordinate 53,410,973 of NC_086445.1, read as the reverse complement.
GCCCTTTGCAAAACATAATAATGAATCGGCTGGTAGTGAACACGTAGAGTGGTGTACCTAAGGGACATCTGCTCCCACTGGTCAGCTGAGGGCCAAGATCAATTTCCTACTAAATTTTCAATGAGTCTAATTGGTCCAGCATAATATGGCATTAAGATTAGCATAGATAGAGGATATTCGAACCCTATAACCGAGGCACTGAACCATAGATTTATAAAAGGCTGTATTGGGAAGTCCAGATTCCTCCCGCAATTGAGCAAAGGAGTTGAGGACGCAATCCATATAGATTTGACCCAGGGAAGTAACCCCATGCAAAATCCAAACATTATCTGAAGTAGGCATATACAACGCAGGGTACGATGAATTAAACCATAAGGGTCAATCTGTGTCTAGCCAATCGAACAAGGTGTGAACAAAATGCCAAATTAAAAAAGCCTGATGGAGTAGGAGTGGTCATATCTTCTGATACAGAGAATCCAGAGATAAAAAAATTGTAGAGGAGTGAGTACACCGTCTGCTCGGCTAAGAAGCCCAACAAAGTAGGCTCCCCATATGAGGAAGCTCAGCTAGCTAAGTGTATCAATTAACAGACCATGTAATATAAACATAGGTTAGGGAGGCCTAAACCACCAGAGGCCTTGGACCTAATTAAGGAAAGAGTAAATTATACTCTCAATGCCTGAAAAAGGTTTTAGGGAATGTTAATCGGTGAATGCTGGAAAAGATAAAGGTATTTAAGCTGAATAATTATTTTAAAAAGGTTTATTCTTCCCATAAATGTAAGGGGAAGCTTCTTCCACATATGAACCCTCGATTTAAAATTGGATGTTACTGTATAGGGAAAATATTTTCCATAACATAATCTTGAGGTTGAGGTGTGATCCAGAGCCCCAGAAATCTAAACAGTCGGGTTCATTGAAGTGGATAAGCCTGGGAAATGCACAAGGGGATAGAACCAGAACCTGGGGAAAAAAAGGATTTATCCCAGTTAATACTGTAAGTAATCCGGAAAAGCCGCCAAATGTTATAACCACCAGTGACACAGTATCTAGGGCCAGATTTGCGTAAAGAGCTATAATATCCTCAGCCACCCAGTACAGAGGAAATGAACAGAGTCCAGAAGACATGCCAGATGTTCAATAGCCAATGCAAGCAGGGCAGGAGAGAGGAGGCATCCCTGAAGTATACCACTGGCTAGGGAGATGGGAGCCGTGGAGTAAGCGCTGACTGAAGTTCTGGCTTCCAGGGAAGAATACAACAAATGAATCCAATGATTTTATCTAGTCCAGAGCAACTCAATTGTTGCTCTGATCAGGTTCCCATTAGCCGCAGGAAACACATTTCTTCTCGCAGCCTCCTGAAGTGCGAAAACTCAGTGGTTTGGGCGCCCTAACCAGGAATTTAGATGGATTTAGCTCTTATATGCGGCTAAACCCAGTGCTTTTGGGCTTGTGTAAAGTAATGGGTGCCAGATAGGAGCAACAATTGAATTGCTCAGATGAGCACCCATTGATTTGGGCACTCGGTAAAACAATTGAATTCCCCCTACAGAGTCCTTGCATCCATTTATCCATGCACCATATTTATGGCCATTTCTTTGCAGTATCAAAGGAAAAAATGGCGCCAGACTCAGCCCGATCAGTCATTGTTCTGGAGTGCACAGTGCGCAGGCTCCCTTGATTGGCCGTGGTATAGAAGATCTACAGTGTTTAGGTTGGCAGTCAATAGGTTGACACAAAAGGGTCTACATGCAAAAGTTCAACAGGTAAAAAATGTTGACAGGTGCAAAGTTCAACAGATAAAAGGTTGACGAGTACAAAAGTTCAACAGGTTCAAAAGGTCGACATGACAATGGTCAAAACACACAGGGCCCGATTAAGACTAGTGGGGCCCCGGAAAACAAATTTGTGGGGGGCCCACCAATAAAATTGACTCTGTCAATAGTTTGCCACTTAGCAGAGTAGGAGAGAAAGTGAGAGGAGTGAAATACAAAGATGGTGCCAGGGAGAGAGAAAGAGAGAGGGGGGGAGAGAGGGAGAAAGAAAGGGGGAGAACAAGAGAGAGGGGGGTCAGAAAGAGAGAAGGTGTCAGGGAGAGAGAGATACAGAGAGGAACGAGAGAGAGAGAGAGAGAGAGAGAGAGAGAGAGATGGAAAGAGGGTGTCAATGAGGGAGAGAAATACAGAGATAGAGAGAGGGGGAGCGAGAAAGGCACAGAGAGTCGGGGAGAGGGAGACGGGATAGAGAGAGAGCAAGAGAGAAAGAGAGGGTGTTAGTGAGACAGAGAGAAAGAAACAAGAGAGAAAGAGGGTGTCAGAAAGAGAGGGAGCAAGAGAGAGATGTAAAGAGTCAGAGAGGGAAATGCTGGAAAGTGACTGAGAGAGAGCATCAAGAGAGAAAGAAAGGGTGTCAGGGAGAAAGGTAGAGAGAAAGGGTGTCAAGGAGGGAAAGAAAGAGGGAGAGAGAGACATAGAGGGTGTTGGGGAGAGAGAAATGGGGGAGCCGGCATGGGGGCTGATGGGTGCCAGGTGCAATTGTTTACCCCCCGCTGCAGATAAAGCAGAGAGAGAGAGGAGTGACTGCCTCTGCAGCTGTCTCTCTCCCCAGCTCAGCACACAATCAGCTTGTGTGCTTGGCTGGAGAGAGAGGCTACTGCAGAGGCAGTCACTCCTCTCTCTCCCCGCATCCAAGTGTCATCACTATCTACAATGGGGAATGGGGAGGCAGCGGGTCGCAGGACCCCTGGGCCCCTCCAACAGGCACGGGCCCAGGTAAAATGTACCCGCCCCCCTCCTCGGCGCTACTGTCAAGGAGAGAGGGAGAGAGAGACAGAGGGAGAGGGGGAGCAAGGGAGAAAGGGTGTAAGGGGGGGAGAGCGAGAGACAGAGAGGGAAAGTGAGAAAGAGAGAGTGGAGCAAGGGAGAGAGAGTGTCAGGGAGGGAGAGAGAGAGAGATAGAGAGAGCGAGTGGGGGGAACAAGAGAAAGAGGGAGAGGGAAAGTGTCAGGGATTGAGAGGAGACAATGATAGAGGGAGAGAAAGAGGGTGTCAAGTAGAAAGGGGGGGGGGCAGAGAGAGAGAGAAAGAGGGAGGGAGAAATACTGTAGAGCATGATAAATGTTACCTGTTAGGCTCAGCAGCTTCAGGTCACTGATGGGGGCAGCACTTCACAGTGTTAGGCTCCGCACCCTTTCCCATACACCCGTGAATCGCAGCATTATGTCCACGAGGGGGCTGGACTGACTAGAGACAGAGACAAAGCTGTCACCGTCTCAAGATAAAATCCTTCCTGTGCTGCTGGGACTGGGCGGAGGCCATGAAGCGTGTAGGCGGGACCGGTGCAGTGTTTGCCAGAGTGTGGGGGGCCCTGGTCGACCGTACCATCTGCCCCGCCTATAATCCGGCTCTGGAAACACAAATAGTCGACACACGTTTTTTTGGTCAAATCTTGCATGTTTGATAATATCTCACCATCATCAGTCGAAAAAAAAGACCCTTTTTGGCTCGATTCGCTCACCACACTTTGTAGACCCTCGCTCTGCTTTGCTTACCATACGTAGGTTACTTTTCTTAATCGTAGTCCACGTGGATAGTAAATCAAGCAAATGTTGGAAAAATATGTAAAAAAATACCCAAAAAATGTGTCCACCATTTGTGTGTCAATCATTGTCATGACGACTTTTTGAACTATTCGACCTTGGTACCTGTTGACCTTAAGCACTGTCCACCTTTCATCTGTTGATCTTTGTACATGTCAACTTTTTGTACCAGTAGACCTAATGCATGTCGGCCATATACAGTTTTTAAAAATTCCTCTATTTATTGACAAATATTTATTTATATAGCCCACACATATTACCCAGCTATATACAGAGCATATTCCAATAACACCAGTCCCTGCCCCAGTGTGGCCTACAGTCTATATTTTCCATCACATGGATACAGCAGAGTTATTTTTTGTGTCATAAGTCAATCAACTGACCACTATGTTTTTGGAGTGTGGGAGAAAACAGAAGTACCTAGAAGAAACCCATGCTAACATAAGAGAACATACAAACTCCCCACAGACAGTGGCTTGGCCAGGAACTGAACTCATGACCTCAGAGGCACTCATGCTAACCATTACGTCAACTGTGCTGCCCTACATCTACATCCACCCCGAAATACAGCAACGCTAGCAGAGGCACAAACGTGTGAATTCTGGTTTTACCTTCTATAGCGATCATGCTTTGAAAAAATGACTTTGCTTTGCATCTATTATTTATACAGTGTTTAGTTAAAATTTTATGTTACTAAATATGTGGTTTGGATGGTAATGAGCATGAACCGGACTGAACTTGTGTGTAAGCAGTGAAATGGGCTAAGATCCCACAGGGATGACGTCTGCTTTCTACTTAGTTTCGGCTGCAGAGGCTGTTCCTGCTTAGAGGGGTGGCAGAAAGCTCTCCCTGACAAGATTCATTACAGACCTCTGAACCTGATGTGTTTCCTTAATGTTCAACATTACTTTTATTTTTCCTCAGTCAAGTTGACATATGAATCTGGCTATTGAATAATTGAGTGCACTTCCCTTGTAGATATAATATTTATTTTTTGCAGAGTGGAGACTGGATAATAATGCCACCAGTTGTGCAGCAGCCTTCTCCCGAGCCGTTCCACTGTGCTGATGGCCTGCAGATAACAGCCCTGGACTGGGAAAATGACAATAAAATCACTATATAAATACTGTACTTCTGAAATCTCTCTCCGCATATTAACAAGGTTTAAAGGGAAGCTTTCAGCGTGATTTGTTTTTGCTATCTGCATGCATGCCAATGAAACCCTTGTTACTGTATGTATTTTATTAGAAAAAAAGAAAAATACGTTTGAGTATTCAATATGCTAATTATCGTGTGCTGCCTGCTCCCAATAATTACTTTTTTAATTCTCAGGAGGAGGGTCCACTCCAGCGTGAAGACAGCAGATCCGCAAATCAGTTTTTCCTGCAAATCTTTTCACCGGGCAGTGGCGGACGGATCCCTCTTTGCAACCGGGTATTCCTTCCCATATGGAGCAGTGTGCGGGAATAAACACCATCTGGATGTTCATGCAGTTAAGCTCCGAAGGGAACATTCAGATGGCATTTGATACATTTTTTTCTCCCCATACTAGTGTATGGGGACAGGTGACCAGATCAGGGGGTGAAAGGTTAGCAGGAGATTTTTGTGATATCTCTTGCGTTACCGTTTTAATGAATATTCTAATGAGCACACAAACTGTTACTTAGCAGCTCCAAAATTGTGTGTCAGCAATCTCACTCTGTCAGAGTGTTGAATCTGCAGTTACCCACAGGGTGTGATGGCATGGTTGTGTCTATGTTACCTTCGTGATGAGGACCTGGAAGTGACATAATGAGAGGGCAGGATAGAACTTCCGCCCTTACAGCACCTAAATGTTTTCTCCGTTCTCCGTTTGTTTGAAGTAATTTTTTTTCTATGCATCATTGGACCGTCGCGGGCTCGCTTCGCTCACCACGCTTCGGGCTCGGTGTCTCGCTCCACTCCGCTTCGCTTGCCACAGGTTACTATTCCAAATAGTTTGTGACATGGACCCAGGGGCTTATGGGAAAGGTCCTCTCCACGAAGGGAAACTAGACACTACCGCGATGGCATACCATATTTGTATTGTGCAAGGAACTCGTCCATTAATGATCAGAATTTCATTGCCTTTTCGAGTTTGAGTTGTAGAAATTCAGTGGTTTCATGAAATTTCAGATCATGTGTAAGAAGCCTTAACTACTATGGAATTATATACTGTGTATGTGTGTATATATATATATATATTAGAGATGAGCGGGTTCGGTTCCTCGGAATCCGAACCCCCCCGAACTTCAGCCTTTTTACACGGGTCCGAGGCAGACTCGGATCTTCCCGCCTTGCTCAATTAACCCGAGCGCGCCCGAACGTCATCATCCCGCTGTCGGATTCTCGCGAGGCTCGTATTCTATCGCGAGACTCGGATTCTATATAAGGAGCCGCGCGTCGCCGCCATTTTCACACGTGCATTGAGATTGATGGGGAGAGGACGTGGCTGGCGTCCTCTCCGTTAGAATAGATAGAGACACTTGAGTTGATTTACTACTAACTTAGTAATTTTGGGGAGCATTAGGAGTACTCAGAGTGCAGAGTATTGCTGATAGTTACTAGTGACCACCACCAGTTTTATTTATTATTTAATATAATCCGTTCTCTGCCTGAAAAAAAACGATACACAGTCACATACCATATCTGTGCTCAGCCTCAGTGTGCTGCATGATAATATCATCTATGTATATCTGACTGTGCTGAGTGCTCACTGCTCACACAGCTGAATTGCGGGGGAGACTGGGGTGCAGTTATAGCAGGAGTACAGTGCACACTTTTGCTGCCAGTGTGACTTACCAGTGACCACCAGTATATTGTCTGCCTGAAAAAGTTAAACACTCCTGTGGTGTTTTTTTTTTTTACTCTATAAACGCATTCTGCTGACAGTGTCCAGCAGGTCCGTCATTCATTATATTATATAAATATTTACCTGCAGTAGTGTTATATTTTTTTTGTTCATCTCTATCATCTTTATCATCTCTATATTAGCAGACGCAGTACGGTAGTCCACGGCTGTGGCTACCTCTGTGTCGTCAGTGCTCGTCCATAATTGTATACCTACCTGTGGTGGGGTTTTTTTTTCTATCTTCTTCATACTAGTAGTTTAGGAGTCTGCTGACAGTGTCCAGCAGGTCCGTCATTATATTATATATACCTGCAGTAGTGATATATATATATTTTTTATATCATTATCATCTCTATACTAGCAGACGCAGAACGGTAGTCCACGGCTGTAGCTACCTCTGTGTCGTCAGTGCTCATCCATAATTGTATACCTACCTGTGGTGGGGTTTTTTTTTCTATCTTCTTCATACTAGTAGTAGGAGTCTGCTGACAGTGTCCAGCAGGTCCGTCATTATATTATATATACCTGCAGTAGTGATATATATATATTTTTTATATCATTATCATCTCTATACTAGCAGACGCAGTACGGTAGTCCACGGCTGTAGCTACCTCTGTGTCGTCAGTGCTCGTCCATAATTGTATACCTACCTGTGGTGGGGTTTTTTTTCTATCTTCTTCATACTAGTAGTTTAGGAGTCTGCTGACAGTGTCCAGCAGGTCTGTCATTATATTATATATACCTGCAGTAGTGATATATATATATTTTTTATATCATTATCATCTCTATACTAGCAGACGCAGTACGGTAGTCCACGGCTGTAGCTACCTCTGTGTCGTCAGTGCTCGTCCATAATTGTATACCTACCTGTGGTGGGGGTTTTTTTTCTATCTTCTTCATACTAGTAGTTTAGGAGTCTGCTGACAGTGTCCAGCAGGTCCGTCATTATATTATATATACCTGCAGTAGTGATATATATATATTTTTTATATCATTATCATCTCTATACTAGCAGACGCAGTACGGTAGTCCACGGCTGTAGCTACCTCTGTGTCGTCAGTGCTCGTCCATAATTGTATACCTACCTGTGGTGGGTTTTTTTTTTCTCTATCTTCTTCATACTAGTAGTAGGAGTCTGCTGACAGTGTCCAGCAGGTCCGTCATTATATTATATATACCTGCAGTAGTGATATATATATTTTTTTTTATATCATTATCATCTCTATACTAGCAGACGCAGTACGGTAGTCCACGGCTGTAGCTACCTCTGTCGTCAGTGCTCGTCCATAATTGTATACCTACCTGTGGTGGGGTTTTTTTTTCTATCTTCTTCATACTAGTAGTTTAGGAGTCTGCTGACAGTGTCCAGCAGGTCCGTCATTATATTATATATACCTGCAGTAGTGATATATATATATATTTTTTATATCATTATCATCTCTATACTAGCAGACGCAGTACGGTAGTCCACGGCTGTAGCTACCTCTGTGTCGTCAGTGCTCGTCCATAATTGTATACCTACCTGTGGTGGGGTTTTTTTTTCTATCTTCTTCATACTAGTAGTAGGAGTCTGCTGACAGTGTCCAGCAGGTCCGTCATTATATTATATATACCTGCAGTAGTGATATATATATTTTTTTTATATCATTATCATCTCTATACTAGCAGACGCAGTACGGTAGTCCACGGCTGTAGCTACCTCTGTGTCGTCAGTCACTCATCATCCATAAGTATACTAGTATCCATCCATCTCCATTGTTTACCTGAGGTGCCTTTTAGTTGTGCCTATTAAAATATGGAGAACAAAAATGTTGAGATTCCAAAAATAGGGAAAGATCAAGATCCACTTCCACCTCGTGCTGAAGCTGCTGCCACTAGTCATGGCCGAGACGATGAAATTCCATCAACGTCGTCTGCCAAGGCCGATGCCCAATGTCATAGTACAGAGCATGTAAAATCCAAAACACAAAATATCAGTAAAAAAGGACTCAAAAATCTAAAATAAAATCGTCGGAGGAGAAGCGTAAACTTGCCAATATGCCATTTACCACACGGAGTGGCAAGGAACGGCTGAGGCCCTGGCCTATGTTCATGGCTAGTGGTTCAGCTTCACATGAGGATGGAAGCACTCAGCCTCTCGCTAGAAAAATGAAAAGACTTAAGCTGGCAAAAGCACAGCAAAGAACTGTGCGTTCTTCGAAATCACAAATCCACAAGGAGAGTCCAATTGTGTCGGTTGCGATGCCTGACCTTCCCAACACTGGACGTGAAGAGCATGCGCCTTCCACCATTTGCACGCCCCCTGCAAGTGCTGGAAGGAGCACCCGCAGTCCAGTTCCTGATAGTCAGATTGAAGATGTCAGTGTTGAAGTACACCAGGATAAGGAGGATATGGGTGTTGCTGGCGCTGGGGAGGAAATTGACAAGGAGGATTCTGATGGTGAGGTGGTTTGTTTAAGTCAGGCACCCGGGGAGACACCTGTTGTCCGTGGGAGGAATATGGCCATTGACATGCCTGGTGAAAATACCAAAAAAATCAGCTCTTCGGTGTGGAAGTATTTCAACAGAAATGCGGACAACAGGTGTCAAGCCGTCTGTTGCCTTTGTCAAGCTGTAATAAGTAGGGGTAAGGACGTTAACCACCTCGGAACATCCTCCCTTATACGTCACCTGCAGCGCATTCATCATAAGTCAGTGACAAGTTCAAAAACTTTGGGCGACAGCGGAAGCAGTCCACTGACCAGTAAATCCCTTCCTCTTGTAACCAAGCTCACGCAAACCACCCCACCAACTCCCTCAGTGTCAATTTCCTCCTTCCCCAGGAATGCCAATAGTCCTGAAGGCCATGTCACTGGCAATTCTGACGGGTCCTCTCCTGCCTGGGATTCCTCCGATGCATCCTTGAGTGTAACGCCTACTGCTGCTGGCGCTGCTGCTGTTGCTGCTGGGAGTCGATGGTCATCCCAGAGGGGAAGTCGTAAGACCATTTTTACTACTTCCACCAAGCAATTGACTGTCCAGCAGTCCTTTGCGAGGAAGATGAAATATCACAGCAGTCATCCTGCTGCAAAGCGGATAACTGAGGCCTTGGCATCCTGGGCGGTGAGAAACGTGGTTCCGGTATCCATCATTACTGCAGAGCCAACTATAGACTTGTTTGAGGTACTGTGTCCCCGGTACCAAATACCATCTAGGTTCCATTTCTCTAGGCAGGCGATACCGAAAATGTACACAGACCTCAGAAAAAGACTCACCAGTGTCCTAAAAAATGCAGTTGTACCCAATGTCCACTTAACCACGGACATGTGGACAAGTGGAGCAGGGCAGACTCAGGACTATATGACTGTGACAGCCCACTGGGTAGATGTATTGACTCCCGCCGCAAGAACAGAAGCGGCGGCACCAGTAGCAGCATCTCGCAAACGCCAACTCTTTCCTAGGCAGGCTACGCTTTGTATCACCGCTTTCCAGAATACGCACACAGCTGAAAACCTCTTACGGCAACTGAGGAAGATCATCGCAGAATGGCTTACCCCAATTGGACTCTCCTGTGGATTTGTGGCATCAGACAACGCCAGCAATATTGTGTGTGCATTAAATCTGGGCAAATTCCAGCACGTCCCATGTTTTGCACATACCTTGAATTTGGTGGTGCAGAATTAATTAAAAAACGACAGGGGCGTGCAAGAGATGCTGTCGGTGGCCAGAAGAATTGCGGGACACTTTCGGCGTACAGGCACCACGTACAGAAGACTGGAGCAACACCAAAAATGCCTGAACCTGCCCTGCCATCATCTGAAGCAAGAAGTGGTAACGAGGTGGAATTCAACCCTCTATATGCTTCAGAGGTTGGAGGAGCAGCAAAAGGCCATTCAAGCCTATACAACTGACCACGATATAGGAGGTGGAATGCACCTGTCTCAAGCGCAGTGGAGAATGATTTCAACGTTGTGCAAGGTTCTGCAACCTTTTGAACTTGCCACACGTGAAGTCAGTTCAGACACTGCCAGCCTGAGTCAGGTCATTCCCCTCACCAGGCTTTTGCAGAAGAAGCTGGAGACATTGAAGGAGGAGCTAACACAGAGCGATTCCGCTAGGCATGTGGGACTTGTGGATGGAGCCCTTAATTCGCTTAACAAGGATTCACGGGTGGTCAATCTGTTGAAATCAGAGCACTACATTTTGGCCACCGTGCTCGATCCTAGATTTAAAACCTACGTTGTATCTCTCTTTCCGGCAGACACAAGTCTGCAGGGGTTCAAAGAACTGCTGGTGAGAAAATTGTCAAGTCAAGCGGAACGCGACCTGTCAACATCTCCTCCTTCACATTCTCTCGCAACTGGGGGTGCGAGGAAAAGGCTCAGAATTCCGAGCCCACCCGCTGGCGGTGATGCAGGGCAGTCTGGAGCGACTGCTGATGCTGACATCTGGTCCGGACTGAAGGACCTGCCAACGATTACGGACATGTCGTCTACTGTCACTGCATATGATTCTCTCACCATTGAAAGAATGGTGGAGGATTATATGAGTGACCGCATCCAAGTAGGCACGTCAGACAGTCCGTACGTATACTGGCAGGAAAAAGAGGCAATTTGGAGGCCCTTGCACAAACTGGCTTTATTCTACCTAAGTTGCCCTCCCACAAGTGTGTACTCCGAAAGAGTGTTTAGTGCCGCCGCTCACCTTGTCAGCAATCGGCGTACGAGGTTACTTCCAGAAAATGTGGAGAAGATGATGTTCATTAAAATGAATTATAATCAATTCCTCCGTGGAGACATTGACCAGCAGCAATTGCCTCCACAAAGTACACAGGGAGCTGAGATGGTGGATTCCAGTGGGGACGAATTGATAATCTGTGAGGAGGGGGATGTACACGGTGATGAATCGGAGGATGATGATGAGGTGGACATCTTGCCTCTGTAGAGCCAGTTTGTGCAAGGAGAGATTAATTGCTTCTTTTTTGGTGGGGGTCCAAACCAACCCGTCATTTCAGTCACAGTCGTGTGGCAGACCCTGTCACTGAAATGATGGGTTGGTTAAAGTGTGCATGTCCTGTTTATACAACATAAGGGTGGGTGGGAGGGCCCAAGGACAATTCCATCTTGCACCTCTTTTTTCTTTCATTTTTCTTTGCGTCATGTGCTGTTTAGGGAGTGTTTTTTGGAAGGGCCATCCTGCGTGACACTGCAGTGCCACTCCTAGATGGGCCAGGTGTTTATGTCGGCCACTAGGGTCGCTTATCTTAGTCACACAGCTACCTCATTGCGCCTCTTTTTTTTCTTCTTTGCGTCATGTGCTGTTTGGGGAGTATTTTTTGGAAGGGCCATCCTGCGTGACACTGCAGTGCCACTCCTAGATGGGCCAGGTGTTTGTGTCGGCCACTAGGGTCACTTATCTTAGTCACACAGCTACCTCATTGCGCCTCTTTTTTTTCTTCTTTGCGTCATGTGCTGTTTGGGGAGTATTTTTTGGAAGGGCCATCCGGCCTGACACTGCAGTGCCACTCCTAGATGGGCCAGGTGTTTGTGTCGGCCACTAGGGTCGCTTAGCTTACTCACACAGCTACCTCATTGCGCCTCTTTTTTTCTTTGCGTCATGTGCTGTTTGGGGGGTGTTTTTTGGAAGGGCCATCCTGCGTGACACTGCAGTGCCACTCCTAGATGGGCCAGGTGTTTGTGTCGGCCACTTGGGTCGCTGAGCTTAGTCATCCAGCGACCTCGGTGCAAATTTTAGGACTAAAAATAATATTGTGAGGTGTGAGGTGTTCAGAATAGACTGAAAATGAGTGGAAATTATGGTTATTGAGGTTAATAATACTTTGGGATCAAAATGACCCCCAAATTCTATGATTTAAGCTGTTTTTTAGGGTTTTTTGAAAAAAACACCCGAATCCAAAACACACCCGAATCCGACAAAAAAAATTCGGTGAGGTTTTGCCAAAACGCGTTCGAACCCAAAACACGGCCACGGAACCGAACCCAAAACCAAAACACAAAACCCGAAAAATTTCCGGTGCACATCTCTAATATATATACACTGCTCAAAAGAATAAAGGGAACACTTAAACAACACAATGTAACTCCAAGTCAATCACACTTCTGTGAATTCAAACTGTCCACTTAGGAAGCCACACTGATTGACAATCAATTTCACATGCTGTTGTGAAAATGGACTAGACAACAGGTGGAAATTATAGGCAATTAGCAAGACACCCCCAATAAAAGAGTTGTTCTGCAGGTGGTGACCACAGACCACTTCTCAGCTCCTATGCTTTCTGGCTGATGTTTTGGTTACTTTTGAAAGCTGGCGGTGCTTTCACTCTAGTGGTAGCATGAGACGGAGTCTACAACCCCCACAAGTGGCTCAGGTAGTGCAGCTCATCCAGGATGGCACATCAATGTGAGCTGTGGCAAGAAGGTTTGCTGTGTCTGTCAGCGTAGTGTCTAGAGCATGGAGGCGCTACCAGGAGACAGGCCAGTACATCAGGAGACGTGGAGGAGGCCATAGGAGGGCAACAACCCAACAGCAGGACTGCTACCTCCGCCTTTGTGCAAGAAGGAACAGGAGGAGCACTGCCAGAGCCCTGCAAAATGACCTCCAGCAAGCCACAAATGTGCATGTGTCTACTCAAACGATCAGAAACAGACTCCATGAGGGTGGTATGAGGGCCCGACGTCCACAGGTGGGGGTTGTGCTTACAGCCCAACACCGTGCAGGACGTTTGGCATTTGCCAGAGAACACCAAGATTGGCAAATTCGCCACTGGCACCCTGTGCTCTTCACAGATGAAAGCAGGTTCTCACTGAGCACATGTGACAGACGTGACAGAGTCTGGAGATGCCAAGGAGAACATTCTGCTGCCTGCAACATCCTCCAGCATGACCGGTTTGGCAGTGGGTTAGTAATGGTGTGGGGTGGCATTTCTTTGGGGGGCCACACAGCCCTCCATGTGCTCGCCAGAGGTAGCCTGACTGCCAGTAGGTACCGAGTTGAGATCCTCAGACCCCTTGTGAGACCATATGCTGGTGCGGTTGGCCCTGGGTTCCTCCTAATGCAAGACAATGCTAGACCTCATGTGGCTGGAGTGTGTCAGCAGTTCCTGCAAGATGAAGGCATTGATGCTATTGACTGGCCTGCCCGTTCCCCAGACCTGAATCCAATTGAGCACATCTGGGACATCAGGTCTCGCTCCATCCACCAACGCCACGTTGCACCACAGACTGTCCAGTCGTTGGCGGATGCTTTAGTCCAGGACTGGGAGGAGATCCCTCAGGAGACCATCTGCCACCTCATCAGGAGCATGCCCAGGCGTTGTAGGGAGGTCATACAGGCACGTGGAGGCCACACACACTACTGAGCCTCATTTTGACTTGTTTTAAGGACATTACATCAAAGTTGGATCAGCTTGTAGTGTGTTTTTCCACTTTAATTTTGAGTGTGACTATAAATCCAGACCTCCATGGGTTAATAAATTTGATTTCCATTGATCATTTTTGTGTGATTATGTTGTCAGCACATTCAACTATGTAAAGAACAAAGTATTTAATAAGAATATTTCATTCATTCAGATCTAGGATGTGTTATTTTAGTGTTCCCTTTATTTTTTTGAGCAGTGTATATATATGTATAGGGGTGTGCACCTCCCATTTTTCATGTTTTGTATCTGGATTGGTTTTGTCAAAACCACCCTTGCGGGTTTTGGTTTTGGATCTGTAATTTTTCAAAAAAATCATCAAAACAGCTAAAATCACTGAATTTGTTGGTGTTTTTGTTCCTACAGTATAATTATCCTCAATAACATTCATTTCCACTTATTTCCAGTCTATTCTGAACACCTCACACCTCACAATTCATCTCTCCCTGCACAAACTGACTTTACAGAAGCAAGATGTCATCATCATCCTCCGATTTCACACCCCTATCAGTGTGTACATCCTCGTCTTCACAGACTATTAATTTGTCCCCGCTCGGATCCACCATCACGGATCCCACTGTACTTTAACTGCTAGTAAAGGTCTTCCTTGTGGAATTTGTAATTCATTTTGATGAACATAATATTTTCCACATTTCGGGGAAGTAACCTCCTACAGCGATCGCTGACAAGGTTCCCAGCTGTGCTAAAAACTCATTCTAAGTACACACTGGAGGGTGAGCAACTTAAGTAAAAAAGCCAGTTTGTGCAAGGCCCTCCAAATTGCCTTTTTTTTCCTGCCAGTATTGAAACGGACTGTCTGACATGCCTATTTGGATGCTATCACTGAAATAGTCGTCAACCATTCTTTTAATGGTGACAGCATCATACGCAGTGACAGTAGACATGTCAGTAATTGTAGGCAGCTCCTTCAGTCCGCACCAGATGTCAAAACTTGTTCCTGACTGATCTGCGGGTCACTTTGGAAAATTTAGTTTTTTCCTCACAGTCGCAGTTGCTGGAGAAAATGAAGGTGTAGATGTTGCCGTGTCACGTTCTGCTTGAGCTGACAATTTTCTCACCAGCAGGTTTTTGCACGTCTGCAGATTTGTGTCTGCTGGTGGTCAAAATGTAGTGATCTGATTTCAACATATTGACCACCCTAGAATACTGGCAAAGCAAATGAAGAGCTTCATCCACAAGTCTGACATACTTAGCGGAATCGCTCTGTTTCAGCTCCTCCTTCACTTTCTGAAGCTGCTTTTGCAAAAGCCTGATGAGGGGAATGACCTGACCCAAGCTGGAAGTGTCTGCACCAACTTCACGTGTGGCAAGTTCGAAGGGTTTAAAAACTTTGCACAACATGGAAATCATTCTCCACTGCGCTTGAGTCAGGTGCATTCCCACTCCTTTCTCTATGTCATTGATGGATGTATAGGCTTGAATGGCCTTTTGCTGCCCCTCTATCCTCTGAAGCATATAGAAAGTAGAATTCCACCTCGTTACTACCTCTTGCTTCAGGTGATGTGAAGGCAAGTTCACGAGTGTTTGCTAGTGCTTCAGTCTGTGACACGCAGTTGCTGAATGTCGAAAATGGCCAGCAATTTTTTTGGTCACCAACAGCTTCTCCTGCACACCCCTGTCATTTAAAAAAAAATTCTGCACCACCAAGTTAATTGTGTGAGCAAAACATGGTATGTGTTAGAATTTTCCCAGATGTAATGCTCTCACAATATTGGTGGTGTTGTCATATATCACAAATCCCGGGGAGAGCCCAAGTGGAGTAAGCTATTGTGCAATGATGTCCCTCAGTTTCTCTAAGAGGTTGCCAGTGGTGTGCCTCTTACTAAACCGGTGATACACAGTGTAGCCTGCCTAGGAATAAGTCGGCGTTTGTGAGATGCTGCTACTGGTGCCGCTGCTGTTGTTGCTACCCAGTGGGCTGTCACAGTCATGTAGTCCTTAGTTTGCGCTGTTCCACCTGTCCACATATCCGTGGTTTAGTGGACAGTGGATACAACGGCATTTCTGATGGCACTAATGATACTTTTTTTAATGTCCTTGTACAGTCTGGGAATTGCTTGTCTAGTGAAGTGGAATCTAGATGGGATTTGGTACTGTTGACACCGTACGTCCATCTGTCTAAATCCCAATGCACTAATGGCAGATACTGGACGCACGTCTAACACCAGCATAGTTGTTATGGCCTCAGTAATCTGCTGTGCAACTGGGTGACAGCTGTCATACTTCATCTTCCACACAAAGTACTATTGAACAGTCAATTGCTTTGTTACAGTAGTACAAGTGGTCTTCCTGCTCCCCTTCTGGGATGAAGATCGACTCCCAGCAGCAGCATTAGTAGGCGTAGCACTCAAGGATCCTCCGGAGGAATCTGAACTTGACAATGACTTTTGATGAATGCACTGAAAGTGACGTATAAGGGAGGATGTTCCTAGGTGGTTAACGTCCTTACCCCTACTTATTATGGATTTACAAAGGCGACATATGGCTTGACACTTGTTGTCCGGATATGTGGAGAAATAATTCAACACCAAAGAGGTCGATTTTTTTGTATTTTGGGCAGGCATGACAATGGGCTTTTCCATCCCATGGCCAACAACTGTCTCCATTGGTGCCTTATTCAAACAAATCACATCACCATCAGAATCCTCATCGTCAACTTCCTCCTCAGCGCCATCTACATCCATATCCTCCTCATCCTAGCTACAGTAACATCCTCAATCTCAATGTCAGCACGTGGACTGGCGATGCTCCTCTCAGCACTTGCAAAGGGTGGGCACATGGAGGAAGGAGCCTCCTCTTCCGGTACAGTACGAATAGACATGGCAACCGCAGACCCACTTGGACTTTCCTCTGGACTTCGTGGTATTTTTGAAGGCACAGTTTGTTCCTGTGCCTTTACAATTTTCCTTTTTTTAGCTCTTCTAAAGGGAGGAGGGCTTACATGAACATTATGAGCTGCAGAACCACTGCTCATAAACCCAAGCCAATGCCTCAGCCATTCCTTGCCACTTCGTGTAGTGAATGGCATATTGTCCATTTTCCATTTCTCTTCCGCTAACGTGAATTTTTTTTTGGATGTATTGCCATAAAATATTGCTTCTTTGATTATACATGCCCTGTACACCTCTGGGCATCGGCCTTAGCCGATGACGTTGATGGAATTACACTGTTGTTGTCATAACTAGTTGCAGCAGCTTCAGCACTAGTAGAAGTGGTCCCTAATTTTTCACTTGTTTTACCTCCATTTCTTACGCACTGACTGACATACAGCCAATCTAATCATTTGTTTAAGAGTGCGGTGGAACCGCTCTACCAAACCATCAGTTTGCGCGTGGTACACCACAGTCATTATCCTTTCTACCCCCATGAACCGACATTTATTTATTTATTTATTAACAGTTTCTTATATAGTGCAACTTATTCCGTTGCGCTTTACAATTAGAGCAACAGCAATAGAACAAAACTGGGTAAAAACAGACAGTCATAGAGGTAGGAAGGCCCTGCTCGCAAGCTTACAATCTATAGATGAAACATAAGTCTTTCATCAGTTGCTTCATTGCCATACAGGAAGTGTTGTTATACAGGAAATGTTTGGTATACAGAAAGTGCCTTTGCAGCCAGTGTTCAGCATGACTGCAGCTAGTAAAGACACACTTCTGCAACTCTCCAGAATTTTGTGGTCATTTGGACACAGACCACTTTACAGGCATGTAGATAGATAGATAGACAGATAGATAGATAGATAGATAGATAGATTAGGGCCTAATTTAGCAGAATTTGCAATCCTTCTAAACGCATGCTGGCGGCCATCCATCGTAGGGCAAGGCCGCCCAGCATGCTGACCGACGCCTCCCCCTCTTGATGAAGCAGAAATTGCGATCGCATCACAATTTTAGCTTCATCGTAGAAATTAAGGTTGCCTCCTGCCGGCGCAGCCTGGCTGCGCCTGCAGGAGTCCCACCGCCATATTACTGATCGCGCCAGCTGCGCGTGATGTCATGCAGCCACCCGTTTGCCTGCCTCCGCTCCTGCAACGCTCCGTCTCCGCCTAGGAAATGGAGCATTGCCGCCCCCACGCCTGCCTCGCGAATGCCGCAGAAAATACGGGCGCATGCGTTTTGCGATCCAACCTGAACTAGGCCCACAATCTATTAGTAAGCCAAGATAGCTTGTGTGACCAGACGGTCCTGTACGAAAGCCCTCACCGCTTTCGCGACCCATCCCCAGTATACAGAATGGATGTTTAGGTCACACGGAACCTGGCCTCATAGGGGATTCCCCCTTACCGTCAGTAACTGCCTGTTACTGACTCCACCCACTGCGCAGTGGGCGGGTTTACGCTGCCACCACCAAACTCCTAACCTGCCATGTCGTTTGGAACCACGGTTCTGCTCTGTATGCGTCAACACGCCGCCTTACCACACCTGTGTGGTGTTGACGAATCCCCTAACGTTGCTTGCCCAAGCACAGCACGGTAGCAGGCCGAAGGCGGAGCTGGGGGACGCTGGTTACACCCTGGACAGGAGCAAAATGGAGCTAGGTTTCGCCTAGCCCTGCTGGTCACAAGATGAAGCCGTCTTCTTTAGGCAGATGATTTTTATTTGCCAAATACAGCCTTCAAAAAGGCTCAGCAATACAGCAAGATGTTACAGCAGAATGAAACTGGTATAATACACTCTGAAGCTCACAGGCCTCCGCTTTTTATACAGTTATACCACAATGTATCTCAGTGGGTAGTTTCCCCCTGAGTCCTTTCCATCCAATCAGGATAACTTACAAAATATAAATAATTTACATTTTAAAAGGATATAAGTGCATGAAGCAATTTCCTCCTTCCGGTCACACACAACATTTGGGGTCATCTAGACTCCCAATTCCTACCACCTGGGAGTTTACACTTCGCCATTGATACATTTATCCCATAGCTTCAAAATACGGTTTGTATTTGATTCCCCAAATGTTTCTCATCCTTTTCCTGTCACACACAAAGTTCTTGTAATGTAAACATAATCTGCACCCTAGGAAATGTTAGATCAAACTGTTGTTAACTGAAACCCACTCATTTGCATTCATAAAACACAATCTGATTAACATGTTCCTGTCCCATTCACATCTCCATGCAAACCCAGTGTTTGGGATTACAACAGGAAAGACTGGAAACACAACCAGTCTTATTTCCACACCTAGCCTTTACCCGCTGTGCACTGTCCAACATCAAAAGGTTTTGTCATTCCCCCCATCTGCTAGCAGAGGCGATTAGCATGCCATTTCCTAGTCACAGAAGATAGGGGATGCTTATTCAGACAGATATAGTAAGTGCATTTTTCCCTTTAAAATACAGGTGACCACATCTTAAATATAAATAAATTTAAACATGCAATCCTATAATTGTCTACAGAGCGCTACATATGACATGTTAAAATACATCATTAAACATATTTTTAAACAGTCCGCGCCAAGTGCCGTTAGTACGATTAACAGTGACGCCAAGCGCCTATTGTCCTCAAAATGGTGCCGGGCACTTAGGGGTTAACCCCCTTACGTGCGGTGGCTGCCATTAACCATGTGGTCGCCAGAGTCTCCGGCCACAGCTTGGATAGAGAGGGATATATATATATATATATATATATATATATATATATATACTGTATATATATATTTTTTACATTTTTCCGATTGCCCATGTTTTTCTTCTTATGTATTGTTTCCTCAGGTAATGAGCATGCATTTGTAGCCTAGATAGCATTTCTGTGATTAGAACTGCATGAACGGTTTAGAAATAAGCATTAAAATGCAAGGTGTTCCTTTAAATAAATGTAGACGTGTTTCTGTTCCTGACAGGCTGAAATAACTTGATAGAATAGGAATGAAATGAGTGATTATTCCCCTGTTAGACAGTATTTGCATTTCATCCATCACCTATAATACACTGGTCATGTGTAATTGCTCCATTTTAAAAAGATAAATTGAAAATCTAAATATGAAGGAAAGTTTATGTCAAGAATGTAAAACATCCAACCAGGGCTGGTTTTAGACCTTGTGGTGCCCAGGGCAAAAGTTTCCTTTATGACCTCTAGCGTCAGTTCCCACAGTGCCGTGCGGTGCGCAATGACGTCAGGCGCACCGCACAGCACCGGCAGTAGCAGCTCTTGCCACGGCAGTGGCGGTGGTGCCCTCAGAACAGCGGTGCCCCGGCAAAAAGCCTGCTTGCCCATGGCAAGAACCGCTACTGCATCCAACCTAACAAGACAGCTCCATGCAAACACAGTACAGTATTTTACAAACACACACATGAAAAATACATTGGGGTAAATTTACTAAGCTCCCGATTTTGACCGAGATGCCGTTTTTTCATCAAAGTGTCATCTCGGTAATTTACTAAGCAATAATCACGGCAGTGATGAGGGCATTCGTAATATTTTGAAGTCCTAGGAAAAAAATCACGAATGAATACACCATCGGTCAAAACACGGCTGTTTAAGTATGAATCTCGGTCATTTACTAAGAAGTGCAAAGCAAAAAAAAAACAAACACTGCCGTGAAAAATTACAACTCGTAAAAAAGTGCTAAAAAAAAACAGACCTTTTTTTTTTATTCGTGATTGGATAGGCATGCACGGATCCATGAGATCCGTGCATGTATATCAGTGGGAAGGGGTGGGAAAGTGCTTATTTTTTCAAAAAAAATTGCGTGGGGTCCCCCCTCCTAAGCATAACCAGCCTCGGGCTCTTTGAGCCGATCCTGGTTGCAGAAATATGGTGAAAAAATTGACAGGGGTTCCCCCATATTTAAGCAACCAGCATCGGGCTCTGCGCCTGGTCCTGGTTCCAAAAATACGGGGGACAAAAAGAGTAGGGGTCCCCCGTATTTTTAAAACCAGCACCGGGCTCCACTAGCTGGACAGATAATGCCACAGCCGGGGGTCACTTTTATATAGTGCCCTGCGGCCGTGGCATCAAAAATCCAACTAGTCACCCCTGGCCGGGGTACCCTGGGGGAGTGGGGACCCCTTCAATCAAGGGGTCCCCCCCCCCAGCCACCCAAGGGCCAGGGGTGAAGCCCGAGGCTGTCCCCCCCCATCCAATGGGCTGCGGATGGGGGGGCTGATAGCCTTTGTTGTAAAAGAAAAGATATTGTTTTTAGTAGCAGTACTACAAGTCCCAGCAAGCCTCCCCCGCATGCTGGTACTTGGAGAACCACAAGTACCAGCATGCGGCGGAAAAACGGGCACGCTGGTGCCTGTAGTACTACTACTAAAAAATACCCAAAAAAACACAAGACACACACACCGTGAAAGTATAATTTTATTACATACATACACACATACATACATACTTACCTTATGTTCCCACGCAGGTCGGTCCTCTTCTCCAGTAGAATCCAAGGGGTACCTGTTGAAGAAATTATACTCACGAGATCCAGGGGTCCAGGGTCCTCGGGGAATCCAGGTGTAATCCACGTACTTGAAAAAAATAACAAAACGGACACCCGAGCCACGCACTAAAAGGGGACCCATGTTTGCACATGGATCCCCTTTTCCCGACTGCCAGAAACCCACTCTGACTGATGTCTAAGTGGGTTTCTTCAGCCAATCAGGGAGTGCCACGTTGTAGCACTCTCCTGATCGGCTGTGTGCTCCTGTACTGAGTGACAGGCGGCACACGGCAGTGTTACAATGTAGCGCCTATGCGCTCCATTGTAACCAATGCTGGGAACTTTCTGCTCAGCGGTGACGTCACTTTAGGTCAACCGCAGGGCAGAAAGTTCCCAGCATTGGTTACAATGGAGCGCATAGGCGCTACATTGTAACACTGCCGTGTGCCGCCTGTCACTCAGTACAGGAGCACACAGCTGATCAGGAGAGTGCTACAACGTGGCACTCCCTGATTGGCTGAAGAAACCCACTTAGACATCAGTCAGAGTGGGTTTCTGGCAGTCGGGAAAAGGGGATCCATGTGCAAACATGGGTCCCCTTTTAGTGCGTGGCTCGGGTGTCCGTTTTGTTATTTTTTTCAAGTACGTGGATTACACCTGGATTCCCCGAGGACCCTGGACCCCTGGATCTCGTGAGTATAATTTCTTCAACAGGTACCCCTTGGATTCTACTGGAGAAGAGGACCGACCTGCGTGGGAACATAAGGTAAGTATGTATGTATGTGTGTATGTATGTAATAAAATTATACTTTCACGGTGTGTGTGTCTTGTGTTTTTTTGGGTATTTTTTTAGTAGTAGTACTACAGGTACCAGCGGGCCCGTTTTTCCGCCGCATGCTGGTACTTGTGGTTCTCCAAGTACCAGCATGCGGGGGAGGCTTGCTGGGACTTGTAGTACTGCTACTAAAAACAATATCTTTTCTTTTACAACAAAGGCTATCAGCCCCCCCATCCGCAGCCCATTGGATGGGGGGGGGACAGCCTCGGGCTTCACCCCTGGCCCTTGGGTGGCTGGGGGGGGGGGACCCCTTGATTGAAGGGGTCCCCACTCCCCCAGGGTACCCCGGCCAGGGGTGACTAGTTGGATTTTTGATGCCACGGCCGCAGGGCACTATATAAAAGTGACCCCCGGCTGTGGCATTATCTGTCCAGCTAGTGGAGCCCGGTGCTGGTTTTAAAAATACGGGGGACCCCTACTCTTTTTGTCCCCCGTATTTTTGGAACCAGGACCAGGCGCAGAGCCCGATGCTGGTTGCTTAAATATGGGGGAACCCCTGTCATTTTTTTTCCCATATTTCGGCAACCAGGATCGGCTCAAAGAGCCCGAGGCTGGTTATGCTTAGGAGGGGGGACCCCACGCAATTTTTTTTTAAATATTTGACAGTGTTTAATTTAAAAAAAACAAAAAAAATGAACCCCAGCACGGATCACACAGATCCGGCCGAGATTCATTGTAAAAAAGTCGGCAGTGTTTTGCTAATCACTGCCGTAAAAATAGAAAAAAAACCACGAATGACATCGACATCGGAACAAAAGAAAAACCCGAATACGACAGCTTAGTAAATTAGTCGTAATCAATTCAAAAAGTTGCAGTTTTACACTTTCGATGTCATTCGTGATTGAACTTTGACCTGAAACGGGAAAATACGAATCTTAGTAAATTTACCCCATTGTGTATAATGCTAAATAAATCAATTGTTAGAAAAAGAAGGCGGAGTGATACAGTTATGTGTGATTTGTCTTATCAGAGAAAAAATGGCGGAGAGATACAGTTCTGTGTGATTTGTTCTGTCCGAGAAAGAGGGTTGGAGTAATACAGTTCTGTGTGATTTGTCCTGTCAGAGAAAGATAGAGCGGAGTGATACAGCTCTGTGTGATTTGTTCTAATAGAGAAAGAGGGGTGATATATGGAGCTGTGTATTAATTCCTGCAGTCTGATGGGACCCTAATTTATTGGAGAGGGGGTGCCATCCTAAATTATGTTCTGATGAGGAAATGTCACACAAAACAAGGGCAAAGAGTCCATATACTGTATGAAGATGTTAGACTAACCCATGAAAGTAACACATGAAATGGGGGCATAAGCCCAGTGGTGGAGAGAAGGAGTAAGAACCCCACACTCACACTACAGAGGGGTAGAGTCCCCAAATACAGAAGCCCCCAGCGGTCAGTAATGGGGAGAATACGTCACTGTAGAGTCAGACTAAGAACAAGTTCAACTAGCTGTTTGTTTCGTCAATCGAATTGCCGCAGGTTTTTCTTTTTCCTATTCAATTACAAAATACACATTCATTAATTTTGGGTTTCTAATGGAAGTTACTGTAACAGCCATTTATGCTACACTGCCATGCCATCAAATTGTCAGCTTTTTGGGAGTTCAAGGTGAAATCCATACTTTTTCTCTCACTTAACACGGAAATAGCAGGCAAATTGTGCGACCTCCATGATATGCATTATCTCATTGAATATTGCAGGTCGCAAGAGCGCACTTGCTAAAAATACTGCACATATTATGCAACAATGTAACCCACAGTAAAATGTTCATCTAAAGTCGTTAATTGAATTTGGGCCTAGGGCCTAATTTAGAGCTGATCGCAGCAGCAAATTTGTTAGCAGTTGGGCAAAACCATGTGCATTGCAGGGGGGCCAGATATAACATGTGCAGAGAGAGTTAAGGGGGGTACTGACGGGAGAGATGTGTGCTGAGCGATCTTAACACAGACCGCTCGGCACACATCTCTCCCCCCGCTCAGCACAGCGCGATGTGCTGAGCGAGGGGGACGGACGGAGGGGGGGCCGTTCACTTCACACAACGGTGAAGTGAGCGACCCGCTAAATTGAGCCTGCATGCAGGCTTAATCTAGCACCGGCGATAGCCCCGCGCATCGCTATCGCTGGGGGGCATAGACACGGCAGATCCGTGCTAAAATCTAAGCAATCTAGTCAGATTGCTTAGATTTTCAACACGGATCTCTCCGCATGTACCCCCTTTAGATTTGGGTGGGGTGTGTTCAAACTGAAATCTAAATTGCAGTGTAAAAATAAAGCAGCCAGTATTTACCCTGCACAGAAACAAAATAATCCACCCAAATCTAACTCTCTCTGCAAATATTATATCTGCCATACCTGCAGTGCACATGGGGGGTCATTCCGAGTTGTTCGCTCGTTGCCGATTTTCGCTATGCTGCGATTTGTCGCTAACTGCGCATGCGCATGGTACGCAGAGCGCTTGCGCCTAGTTATTTTACTCAAAACTTAGCAGTTTTGCTGTGGTTTCAGTGGCGCTTTTCAATCGCTCTGCTGTTCGGTGAGTGATTGACCGAAAGTGAGTGTTCCTGGGCGGCAACTCAGCGTTTTCACGGCGTTTGCAAAAAATACGCAGGCATGTCAGGGGAAAACGCGGGAGTGGCTGGGGAAACGGGGGAGTGGCTGGCCTAACACAGGGCGTGTTTGTGATGTCAAATCAGGAACTAAACGGACTGAGCTGATCGCAATCTGTGAGTAGGTCTGGAGCTACTCAGAAACTGCAAACAATTATTTAGTAGCAATTCTGCTAATCTTTCGTTAGCAATTCTGCTATGCTAAGATACACTCCCAGTAGGCGGCGGCTTAGCGTGTGCAATGCTGCTAAAAGCAGCTAGCGAGCGAACAACTCGGAATGACCCCCATGCTTTTGCCCAACAGCTAACACATTTGCTGCTGCAATCAACTCTGAATTACCCCCCTAAATAGGTAGCTGGACGTTCCATAATAGAGGAAAAGAGTGGATGAAGCCCTAAGTGATGTCTGGGGCAGTAGAAGAGTTGCAGTGCTGTGATGAAGAGATACAGAGCTCTGATATAGCATAACTTCCAACTGTCACAATTTTCACGGGACAGTCCCATTATTTGGGTGGTCTGGGCGGCTGATGACGTGATTTGCGCTGAATTGCATCATCTTAGCCATGACCCCACTTTATAGCAGGGCGTGGGGCCACAACTATGCAATCATGTCCCGCGCACGCCGTACATGTGATATGCCACGCCTCACGTATGCCCCCCACTGTGCTGACCTGGAGCTAATAAAAGCTTTGTTGGAATACCTCCAGTTAACTCTTAATTTAAAAACTCCTAAATGTATTACCAATATAGGGACTATCATTGGTTAGTGTTAGGACCTCTCTTCACGAGAGCGCAGTGATGTGGTTTGTCGTACTGTATATTTGCCGATGTGTGGTAACTAAGCTTCTACATTCTACTTATGCTCACCTCAGATATAGATGCTGCAGAGATCTTTCACAGGATTGTGCCTCCACCTCAGCCTCCAATGTTTAAGTGGTTCATTGTAGACTTGAGAGTACTCAGAACTTCCCTTACTCTCTAATAGTACTGTAACACCGCACATTTTACCTATTTTAGAAACATATAAAATTGGTCCCTGATAAAAAAAAAAAATGAGGTCCCACGTTAGGTCCCACTGCACATGCCGTGCACACTGGGAGTAACGTGCATCAACAGTACAAAGGTGCGGGAACGAGGTAAGTATAAAGGGAAGGGGCAGGTATGGAATGGGAAGGGATGAGCAGCTGAGGTGAACGTGCAGTTACAGATCCATTTACTAGTAATTCATAAAGATAACTGTCAGTATTTGCATACTTTTAATTAGAATATGTTAATAGCTGCTCCCTCTCACTTCAGTAAGATTAGCTGAAGGCTGCATAAGCCTGAGGCCATATAAGAGCCCAATTTTTTGTGATTGGTTGTCTATGACTAAGCAGTTGGTAGGTAGTTGTTGGTTTCTGTTGAAATTTTCCTATAGGATTGTTGGGCTGTCAGTCAAGGTTTTAGGGGGCGTGGGTTTAGGTCAGTATATAATCCCAGTCATGTTCCTCAGACTTCCTCTTGCCATTTTGAAATGCCCTCCCGCCCTCCCTGACATTCTTTCCTTTGTTCTTGTCCTCTTCAGTTAGCTCTTGACAGCCAGATTGGTGGGAAGTCGCTACCAACCAGCAGTCAGATAGGCATAAGTGGTCATTGTGGGGCACCCTCTTTAGAAAGACGGCAAGTGTGTCCTTACCTTGCGGGTGGACATTTTGACGTTCCCCTGCGGGAACAGAACGTTTGCCAGAGATAAGAGTGGTGAGGCCGGCACAATGCGGGTTATGCAGGGAGGAGGCGGAGTTGTGGTTTAGTCCCCTCCTCAGTTTTGGTTTTTCAATCTAAGTGACTGGAGCTGGTGTCTGGTAGCGACTCTTCCTTTGCCATCCTCCAATATAAAATCAATTCCAATTACAATTATAGTTTAAAGAACAGGTCAGCGATCAATAAATATCGTCTGACCTTTAACTACAGCTAACTGTGTCCGTGTCGTTATTTAGTGTGTCGTTATTTTAGTGGTAAGCTAGCTTCAAGAAGAAGTGTTTATGTTAATCGCAATAAAATTATGGGCGCCTTATACACCTTTTCCACTGACATGAAAATACCGGATTTTTGCACGTGAACGTGCATCAGCCCTGGATTTTTGTCAGTGGAAGCGGCTCCCTCAAAATAAACCCGGGTTGAGTGACCTGGCAATCCTTGCCAGATAGCCGCAGGGGGAACAGGGTTTGTCCCGGGTCTAACCCGAATTGTAACCATGTTTTAAGTCTTGCATGGGATCCGGGACTTTGATGGAAAGGGGTATAAGACTCAGAGGGTTGATTTTGATGACTCTACTTCTTTAAAAACCTCTGCATCAATCTTAACTGCAGTGCAGAGTACACAGGGAATTCTCCAAAGAGAGTAGACAATGAATGTGGGCTTTTTTTTCTGTAGCCAGAATTTGATATGAATCAACAAGCCGCAATGGGGACACTGCCTGTTGTCCTCAGCTGCTCATCAGGTACTTCAATCTCCCTATCTAGCTAGTGGATGAGCCTCCTTTGACATCAACAGCATTACCGCCTCCTGCACCGTTACAAGAACCTCCCCTCACACAAACAAACCAACCATTTACTAAAAAAAACAATCAAATGACTGACTTTAGAACACTTTAGAACATTGGAGCAACACTCAATGTTTTCACATAGAAGAATAGGATCAGCAGATTTACTAATGGTCAGTTTTTAAAACCGAACAAAAACCAACTGAGTTTGCGAGATGAACTGCACAGATCACTATGATAGGTGCAGGTCTCATAAGATGTAAATAAAATGAAAGACTTAAAAAAAAATGCATCCCCCTCCTTCAAATCCACAACCCGCCTGGACCTCTCAGCTTGGCTTGGTATTAAAAAATAGTGGTTATTTTTTCCTATAACCAACAGACGCTACAGTAGGGGAATACATGGCATGGAGTCTTCCCTACCATAACGGGAACCAGCCCCAGAGTGGTTGCTGGCTTGGTCTCTTCAGACTGCTGGAACCTCACCCTGCTCTGCTACTCCACTCCTCAGCATATTTCGATCTCCACTGCTCATGTGCCAAAGATAACTCACTCCTTTTGGGCGGATTATAGCTCCACCTAGTGGCAGTCTCCTAAACTGCAACATCCATTGCTGATCACAAGTGCACTCTATGGAAAATGGACTGCTGTGCCTTCTTCAAGGCATTGATGCATAAAATCTATAAGATCAGTCTCAAGTCCACTTGGAGTTAAGCAGTTGGCATGTAGCGAGGGATAGTCATTGTTGGGGAAAGACAGATTCTCATGGCCTACCCTTTAATGATAACTATCTATGAGACTATCCATCTAACCATGTTCCATCGACCTACAAAAGTTTTCTGCATTATAAAAAAAAAAAAAAAAAGAACTTCTCTTTGATTTAAGGCTACATTTAAAATCCTGGAAGGTAACCATAAAAAATACAAATTCAATCAGTAATTTTATGTATAAACTAAAGTTACATGCAGAGATAAATAACTCCAAGTTTTTGGTTGATGTTGTCCATTGAAACCATAACAAATCCTCCCTAGAGTCCTAAGTATAATTTAAGTCATATCCGTATGACATTTGTCAAAATATGCGAAGCGGAAAATAATGATTTTACTTTACCCGTCTGTTAATGTCTGATTTTTATTTTATGCCATTAAACTCACAGATGTTACATATTCTTGATTTCCTTTCTCATGCCAATTAATATGTCAGTATGTACTATCGTAAAACTGTTTCAGGAACAATGAGCCTGCAATAGCAAGTTCAGTTTTATAAGGGGGGAATTCAAGATTTAAATAAATGAAATATTTCAACAGATGAGTTGGTCCAGGGCCTGACTAAGAGTTGTACAGTAAGCAATGACGAAATTTTCCACAGTTGGGCGATCATCGGTGGTCTACGCATGCATCTGCTCAAGTGTCGTGGTGGTCTTGCAACAGTGGATGCAGAGAGGATTTATTTGCAAAGTGATTGGCAGACAGGGAACCTTTGTGGGCGGTTACGGTCAGTGGCGGCAAAAACTTTGGCATGTTGCAACCGTAGTCCGGGTGTGTTTGCAAGTGACTGTGATATCATACCCAGCTGCAATGTTTCCATCGTCTTACTTCCTGTGACCATGTGACCTGACCATAGAGAAAACTCAGAAGTGTGATAATCTACTGATCTGTAATTCATATTAGTGATCCAGCAGCATTTTAAACCTGCCGACATCACAGCGCCTACCTTCCGGGGTCCACATACTGCTTGGTGACATTTTGATTGACTACAAGCCGTATGTATCTGTATCACTTACCAACTGGAAAAATAGTATTGAGATACTGAAGTAGGGATGACCATCAGTGCACTAGCCATCGATGGATACCATTGATGGTGAACCTGTAAGTGACCATCGATGGTAGCAAACTATGGAATGGAGAACCATCCGTGGTTTCACCCGGCGATGGTCATCCCTGCACTTTCACTCATTAGCATGTGGACCAATCAGAGCCTGGGGGTGGGGCTTTGTGGGTGCAGTAGGGGGTGGAGCTAGGCTCAGTGTCAAGGAAGGGTGTCTATTTATTATGCCTTAGATGGAGATAAAGTGGACAGAACTAAAGTACTAGCCAATCAGCTCCTAACTGACATTTTTCAAATCCAGCCTGAGACATGGCAGTTAGGAGCTGATTGGCTGGTGCTTTGTCTGCATCCACTTTATTTCCTTTCAAAGCTTAGTAAATAGACCCCAAGATAACTAGGAGGGAAAAACATCAGGGGGCTCTGTACCATCCATGGCTGCCGCTAATCTAGTATTGGTGTTAAACTATCGATGATCGATGGCTAACTATATACTGAAGTTTCCTTACCCTGTGCGAAAATGTGGAAACAGGACAGATATTTTATGGCGGGAAGGGTCATCTAATGATTTCATCATATGCGGAGAAAGCTTAACTTGTCATGATGTAGTCAGGAGCGCTGAGGGGTACAGAGTACATAGGCCCTCATTCTGACCTGATCGCATGCTGCAACTTTTTGCTGCCCGTGCGATCAGGTAGACGCCGCCTATGGGGGAGTGGATTTTTCATATCAAGGCTGCGTTCGCTTGTGTAGCCGAGCTATGCAAAAAAGTTGATCTGGACTTACCTGTTGCGATCACTTCAGCGCCTCAGGTCCCGGAATTGACGTCAGACATCCGCCCACCAAACGCCTCGACGCGCCTGCGTTCGGATCTCCACTCCCCGAAAACGGTCAGTTGACACCCCGGAACGCCTTCCTCCTGTCAACCAGGGTGCGATCGTGGCAGCGATCATTTTCTTCTTTAATTCAGTCGCTGCCCGCGTTCCCCGTCGCCGGGCAGCAACGTGCCTGCGCATTGCGTCCGCTGCGCATGCGCATTCCAGACCCATTCGCATGGCTGCGGAAAAAAAGCAGCGTGCGAACGGGTCGGAATGACCCCCATAGGTCTGGACTGTCTGTGGCGCGGCATGTCAGGGAGACGCCTCGCGTCACTAGCATAGCTTCTTCAGAGGGTCTTAATATTCCAAATGGGGAATAGCCACACCCTATGCTTGACCACACCCCTCTCTAGGGGCTTGAGCAATCTCTTAGTAGCCCTGGATTTAGTGAATGGGAGGTAGAACACGTATACCAATGTTGAAGGGTTCAACAAGAATGTCCATTTTCTTTTCCTTTACAGAGATGAGAGACTATGGACCACATAAAAATTGCAGATGTAAAATGTAGCCATAAATAATGATGCAATTGTATACTGTCGCTATTATTTGTGTGCCTCAATGTACTATTAAAAATACATTTGCTGCATATAGATACATTTAAAGCATCTGGAAGGATCTTTGCTCCATGGCTCTCATTCAGGGTTGGATTGATCTTCAGGGGTATAGGGGAAACCACCGGTGGGCCCCACTGCCTGGGGGCCCTGCTCCTCCTCTAGTGATCCAGTTCCAGACTGTGCACATGAATTATACATTATACATATGTTACCTTATACTGGACAGGACTATGATGTATTCTGTACAGTGCGTTCCCAATATTTATCTGGTACATTATCATGCACGCACTAGCAGCATTTATATATTTGTCAAGGGACCCAGCCCATGCACTCACTAATGGTTAGGCAATCTAATGTAATGGCTGGCCACACCCCCTCTGGAAACTGACCACACCCCTAAACATTTGCCCCTACCACTGCATGCCCTAGTCCGACACAGCTCTCATTCAGATGTGGTTGGAGGTGTTACCCCTGCGGCTTACATAGAAGCAGCAGTGATAGCACTAATATGGTAATGCAGTAGGGGGTGTCATCACAGATATCGCCTGCTTACCTTTCTTTCCCGAACTGGCCCGCTGTCCCCATCTGGCCCGCTATCCCTAGTATAGGGACTTACATTCATCAAGTTCTGAAAATATAGACATTATCAGAGCTTGATTGTGGGAACATTCGTCATCTTCAGGTGGTGTTTGTTCCTGCACCCCTACTGCTTACCTATGGGAAGCCGTCCACCACCTCTTGACTCCTTTCCAGAAGTTGTGGGCATGTACAGTAGCATTGCTGAGTCAGACTGAAAGATTTGTGGTGACAGCTGATTTTAGAATCAGCTGTCTCTGTGATGCAGCAATGTTCTGATTTTAGAATCAGCTGTCTTCGTGATGGAGCAGTGTTCTGATTTTAAGATCTGCTGTCTCCATAATGTAGCAATGTTCTGATTTTAAGATCAGCTGTCTCCGTAATGGAGTAATGTTCTGATTTTAAGATCAGCTGTCTCTGGGATGCAGCAATGTTCTGATTTTAAGATCATCTGTCTCTGTGATGCAGCAATGTTCTGATTTTAAGATCAGCTGTCTCCGTGATGGAGCAATGTTTTGATTTTAAGATCAGCTGTCTCCGTAATGGAGCAATGTTCTGATTTTAAGATCAGCTGTCTCCGTGATGCAGCTATGTTCTGATTTTAAGATCGGCTGTCTCTGTGATGCAGCAATGTTCTGATTTTAAGATCAGCTGTCTCCGTGATGGAGTAATGTTCTGATTTTAAGATCAGCTGTCTCTGTGATGCAGCAATGTTCTGATTTTAAGATCTGCTGTCTCCATAATGTAGCAATGTTCTGATTTTAAGATCAGCTGTCTCCGTAATGGAGTAATGTTCTGATTTTAAGATCAGCTGTCTCTGGGATGCAGCAATGTTCTGATTTTAAGATCATCTGTCTCTGTGATGCAGCAATGTTCTGATTTTAAGATCAGCTGTCTCCGTGATGGAGCAATGTTTTGATTTTAAGATCAGCTGTCTCCGTAATGGAGCAATGTTCTGATTTTAAGATCAGCTGTCTCCGTGATGCAGCTATGTTCTGATTTTAAGATCGGCTGTCTCTGTGATGCAGCAATGTTCTGATTTTAAGATCAGCTGTCTCCGTGATGGAGTAATGTTCTGATTTTAAGATCAGCTGTCTCTGTGATGCAGCAATGTTCTGATTTTAAGATCAGCTGTCTCCGTGAAGCAGAAATGTTCTGATTGTAGGATCAGCTGCCACCGTGATGCAGCAATGTTCTGATTTTAGGATCAGCTGTCACCGTGATGCAGCAATGTTTTGATTTAATGATCTGCTCTCTGCATGATGGAGCAATGGGCCTAATTCAGGTTGGTTTGCAATACATGATCCAACTGCAAAACTGCTAAGAGGATGTCAATCAGGCAGAGGCGTTCGTGGGACAGGGGTGGCAATGCTCCGTTTCCAAGGTGGAGACGGAGCGTTGCAGGGGTGGGTGACAGAGAAACGGGGGAGGCACCAGTCAAATAGTGGGCATGATGGGGGCGTGATTGGGGCACCTGCATGATGTCAGATGCAGCCGCTGTGATCAGAAAAATGGCGAAATGCTGGCAGGAGGCTACCTCATTTTTTGCGATCACGCTGAAATTGTGGTACGATCGCAATTTTAGTGTGGTCAGGGGGGGGGGGGGGCAGCGGTTATCATGCTGGGCGGCATTGCCCAGTGATGGGCGGCCCCCAGCATGTGATCCAAAGGATTGCAGATTCTGATACTTAGCAGAATTTGCAATCCAACCTGAATCAGGTGCAATGTTCTGATTTTAAGATCAGCTGTCTCTGTGATGGAGCAATGTTGAATAGCTCCATTGCTTGCTGCAAGATAGAAATTTCATTAGAGGAATCCATCCGGCCCCTGATAATTAAGATAGTGAACATAGCTTTAGATGACAACAACTGCTACTGAGTTCCAATAGGAAAATGAAAATCAGGTGTACTTTATGGTGTTATCAATTACAATTTCTTTTATGCAGAAATATTTTTTCTCATCAAACATATTTTTTGCACTGTAATAAGAACCGGTGACATTTTCACTGTCTTTTCTCATGAGTAAAATCCTCTTTTCCCCCTTTTTCATGTCTGGGATCTGCGGAGCCCTGGGCTGTAACTGAATAAAATCCGTAAGTGTAGTTTATGATTCCGACTGAATAAAATAAGGTGATGCACCTGCTTCTTCTTCAATAAAACCACAGACATATTAATGCAAAAGTTTTTGCTGCATGGAGTTTATTTTAAAAACATTGTAGCTGGCAAAGTTCATGAAATATTAAGCTGAACCATGTTTGCTGACCTGGAATGAAAATGTTATGCAGTAGGAGAAAAAAAAAACTATTTCTTTTATGCTGCCATACATACTAAATCACTGTTCCAGAGAAGACTATGGGGGTAATTCAGAGTTGATCGCAGCAGCAAATTTGTTAGCAGTTGGGCAAAAACATGTGCACTGCAGGTGGGGTAGATGTAACATGCTCAGAGAGAGTTAGATTTGGGTGGGTTATTTTGTTTCTGTGCAGGGTAAATACTGGCTGCTTTATTTATACATTGCAATTTAGTTTTCAGTTTGAGCACACCCTACCCAAATCTAACTCTCTCTGCATGTTACATCTGCCCCACCTGCAGTGCACATGGTTTTGCCCAACTGATAACAAATTTGCTGCTGCAATCAACTCTGAATTACCCCCTATGAGGCTTGAAATATTGCAGCAGGTGTGTTCAGGTGTATCTCTATGGACATTTGCACGGCTAAGTGAGCCTTTTTTTTGCAGCTAGAGTCAGAAATTGTGGGGCCCGGGACTGACAAAATAGACAGGGCCACTCCATCCGCAAAAAAAAGATTCTGTTGCATCGCTCCACCCATGTGTGAAAGCTGATGTACAGGTAAGGCTTGTTTTAAGAAGTCCTCCCTGCGCAACAGTCCACTGTTTCATAGCCTAGTGCAGTTCTCCAGGTATTGGTGGCAGGAGCCATGGGTGAGTCCCACTCTCTCTGTAAGGACCCGGGACACCAGTCCCCACAGTTCCCCCCTGAAGGTTGCCCTGGCTAGAGTACCTGTGCACCAGTTTCAATGCGTTTCATTGAAATCACCCTCTTGCACAGGGCATAGCTATTTCTAATGGGCACCCATAGCAAACTGTCCAGGACCCCCCCCCCCCCCACACCCCCAACCATCACTGTAACCCTCCTGCACCTCCTGCAGAGTGGCAGCCAGCGTAAATGGGTGCCGGGGGATGGCCGGGCCCAGTAGCAGCTGGGGGCATTAAAAAAAAGCTTCCACAGAAAATTTACACAACAGGAACATCGGCAGGACAGTCAGCTCTTCTCAGGAGATATATTATCTCATCTATTACTGATAAGGCGGCCCACAAATTTTTTTATATTGCTATGGTGCGGAGACAGGTGATCCAAAGTCTGTGCGATCCCCATCACTGCTGCTTCTACTCCCTGTCAACGATACTTCTGTAGCAGTGAAACGTAGCACTGCCAAGTCTGACTGTCGTTGCCGATATGCAGGATTAAATTAACAGCTGGTATAAAGGGTTATGAATCGGGAGTCCAAATGCACAAGCCGTGGGCTGTGGAGAGGGATCCTTCAGATCCATCTTTCCTGGGGGGGATTTTGGGTGTAAAGAGGCTGATAGACTTCTATAGGCAATGGAATCTGACAGATGAGAGCAATGAAATCACAGGAGGAACAACTTGTTCAGGGGTGTAGTCAGAACTTTGTGGGCCCCATAGCAACATTTTGAAGCCCCCCCCATCCCAATGTTTCTACAGAGACACTTCTCTGCAGCAGTTGTTAATTTTACGCCCTATAATAGTGCCCTAGTTCATTTTCTGAACCATAGTAGACCCTTATTTAATGTTATGCCCCATAGTAGTGCCCTAGTTTCTTTTATGAATCGTAGTAGTGCTTATGTTCCCCCTATGTCACATTTCAGAGCTGCCAGTACACATTATGCCGCACAGTACCCCCAATTCACATTATGATATATAGTGCTCCTCGTTCATATTGTGCCTCATTAGTGCCCCGACTCATATTATATAACATTAAAATGTCCTCTAGTTCATTTTACACCACACTACAATGAGCAGGCCCAGAGGCATACCTAGATATATTGCAGGCCCCAAGGAAAAAGTTTGAAAGGACCCCTACGTACCACCCAATGGCGAAAAATGTATATAACACATGTGACAGGGAAGGTGGCCTCTCTCAGCTCTGGGCCCCATAGCAGCTGCACTGCCTGCACCTATGGTACCTAAGCCCTTGAACTTGTTCCGCACAGCTGTGAGGCAGAGCGCTCAGTGCAGTCATAGAGTTGGGGGCGGCCGCTGTGCTATAGCGGTGATCGGCCACCTGGAAATGCCACTTTCTCCCCTGCTGTTCTACTACTCAGCATTGATGGTATCAGAAAGCCTGACCAAAAAGGTGAACAACACTCCAAAAAAAAGGTGGCTACACCTACTTCAGAAATTAATTGGGGCAGTTCGATTCAGCACAATAGACGCTTTTTGCTTTTCCAAAATGGTGAAACGCGTCCTTGCACATTGCAAGTTTTCCCTCGCACCGCATGTCGGAGGTATCGTAACTGAACAATATGAGCGCAGCTGAACAGTGCGGCAATGCTCAGCACTTTGGATTTAATCTGCCCCATAGTGTGTCCACTCCCCCATGTGCATGGTCAAAGCTTTTAATAGTGGCCCTAATTTAGGTTATAAAAAAAATTTTTTATTAATTAAGAGGACCCTACTTTTTGATATCTTGAGATCACATGGCTGGTGAATAGGAACCAAGCACAAACAGGAATGCAAATCTGGCCATGAACACTGAATCATTCAGCCCATAGCAGTTCAAGCCCATGTTTGTATTGATTCTTACATTGCTGTAGCTTTCTAATAAGAGTCTGGTCAGCATTCTGTTTAAATACATAGCAAGGACTGCCAGTACGTGGTATGTGTTGTAGCTCATAACATAGGCGTTTCTATAATGGGTGCAGTGTGTGCGGTGCACATGGGGCCCCCGGGAACAAGGTGCGAGCACCATGTTTCCATGTGTCTTCGTATGCACAGTAGACTCTGGCATTAGAGGGGGCCCGCAATGGAGACCAGGGGCAAACGCAGGATTTTCAGGGGGTGGTTTCTATATTTTTTTTCTATTTTGTTTTTTATACACGCACACACACATACATACAGTACACACAGCATACTTGCATTAATGCACATAACACACACACCATACTTAAAAACACCCACAGGGCATACACACACACAGACACACACACACACACACACACACACACACACACACACACACACACATAGCATACATGCACATAACATACTTACTTACACACACAAACATACATAAACATAGACACACACATTCATACGTACACACATAGCATAGTTATACACACACAGCATACACAAACATTGCACTTACAAACACAGGGCAGACAGCATACTTACACAACGTGTCCGTTGTGTGGGCTAAGCTGCTACAGGAGATGCGGACCTCTTTTGTAGCCCTGCCGGGCAACTGGGCGGCACAGATCCTCCCATGTCCCTCTCTGTGATTGCAGCGTGCTGCCCGGCCTCCCACTGCCGGTTCAGCTGTCAGCACTCCACATCAGGTATATGATAGCGGAAGCACTGACAGCTGAGGGCCGCAGCTCTGATCTCAGCTGGGGGCCCGCGGTTGCTGCAGAGATGGAGACAAGACTGTCTTCGTCTCTGAAAAAAAAAAGAGATTGGTCCATCAGGGGGGGGTTCTGGGTACTCAGAAACCCCCCCTGCGTGCGCTACTGTAGGCTGCATGCGGGTCCTCTCCTCTCTTAAAACACCCCGGCTCATACACTAGGGCAGTGGTTCTCAAACTGTGTGCCTAGGCACCCTGGGGTTCCACGAGGCTCTTGCAGGAGAGCCTCGGGTTGGTAGTCCAGAACCAAATGAAACTATTTATGGTCAAATTGATAGGCAAAACCAGTGCTAGTGGATGCCAACAATAAAACACGTGGACAAGCAGAAGCACACCTGTACCCCACCGTGTAACTGACCCTAAGGGTGACAGGTAGGCACAATTTACTTCATTTAATATTTTTGTCCAATTTAGCAATAAAAAACATTAAGCCTAGGGGTGCAGTGAAACAATGCTAAAATAAGCTGAAGGCTGCATAAGCCTGAGGCCATATAAGAGATCAACTTTTTGTGATTGGTTGTTTAAATGACTAAGCAGTTGCTAGGCAGATCAGTTTTCCCTGTTGGTTTTTTCCTATTGGATTAGAAGGTTGTGCTTCAAGCTTAATAGGAGGGTCTTAGGATAGTATATAGGTGGGGGCCATTTTCCTAGACTTCCTCTTGCCATTCATTTTATGGCCCAGGAAGGATAAGTACCTGTTACAGCACTTGCTTTGATTCCTGTTATATTCTCCTTGCTGTTTCTGTACCCTCTCCCCTCTCATTTGTTTCCACTGCTGCATAAGTTGTTCCCACTGCTGCAAGATTTTAATTTTATCCGCTGCTCACCACCCCCCCCTACGATGCCGCGCCCACGCCGCTCTGCCCCTCCACCCCGCCGCCTCATGGAGGCTGTGGGCACCCCCCGCTCCCGCTCCCCTAGTGCTGCTCCCCGCAGGCTGCCTATGACGGCGGCGGCCATG
The DNA here is from genome assembly GCF_028390025.1 of Pseudophryne corroboree. NCBI lineage: Eukaryota > Metazoa > Chordata > Amphibia > Anura > Myobatrachidae > Pseudophryne > Pseudophryne corroboree. The sequence goes on along the minus strand of NC_086445.1, from coordinate 53,373,278 downwards.
CGGTGGGGTCGGGCCGCGACGGCCCGCTGCCCTGCCAGTCGGAGACAGGCGGCCAGCGGCCGCGCGGCGCATGGTGCCGGGACACGCGGCCCGGCCGGGCCGCGGTCATCGGCGTCCACGGCAGCGCAGTCTCCAGCGTCGGCTCCCTCGATGGGTGCGCTGGTCAGCGCCAGGCCTCCCCCGCCTTCCCCGCAAGCGGCTCCCAGCGGCGGCTCGGGCGCCCACGTGGTGCCGGGCGGCCGTGACGGGGCGGCGGAGGGCGGGGTGGGGATGAGTCCTTCAGGGGGGAACTTGGATAGGGGACTGCTGGGTGAGTTGCCCGTGGTCCCCAGCTCTGGCCTCACTGCGCATGTACCCCTCCCTGCAGAGGGGCCTGCGGCGCCCACATATAGAAGTGGGGATGGAGGGATAGTATCGGGGCTCAGTGTACATGGGGCTGGGGGCGTGGTGGGGACCGCCGCAACGCCCGCCCCGTCATTAGTCTCATGGCTGGGGTTCCCGGATGGGAATGCCGGATCAGGGGATTTTGGGTTAGGCCCACGGTCACCCATGGCTACGCTACCCGTAGCGGGGTCCCCGTACGTCGGGCTGCAGACCGTGTCCCCTGGCCCGCCGGGGGCATTTCAGCTGGTGGCGACTTAGGCATCCATAGCGGCGGCTTACCAGCTGCCCGGCCCTGCTCACTCGTTTGCGGCACCGCAAGGCTTCGCTGCAGGCCAATTTTTCCCCGGTGGCCTTGCGGGATCTCTCGCGCCGGCTTTCCCTACAGCTACAGGAGCGCCCTCCGTGGGCATACCGCTGGCGCCCGCTTCACAATTTTACCCGTACTTTGCCGGCTCGGGCGCAGGCGTCCAGACCACGTGGTCGGTCGCCGGCCCCCGGGTCACGGTGCCCCTCCCTGCCTTTGCGGGCTCGCAACCGGGGCAGTCCCTGGTCGGTGGGAATCATTTAGCACGACGTTGGCCACCCCTCCCGGCACCCCCTCGGTTCCTCCCAGTGTCATCCGGATTCACGGGGGCGAGCGGCTACACGCCGCATACTGCATGGCGGCCTGCTTACCCCGTGGGTTTCAGTGCTGGGGGCGGGGCTGCTTTCACACACCCCGTCGGGTACACCTCGCTTGGGAGTCCTCACCTGCAGCTTCCCGCCGGCCCTCCGCCGCGGAGCGGCGGGGCGGGGCCTCCTCCCCCTCAGGCTCACCCCATTGCTAATGAAGCGTTGGTCTCCTCCGCGCCTGTTGTCCCCTCTGTTTCTCCCGCACAGGTACTGGCTGGTGCCGGGCTACGTCCGGTGGGAGGCGACGGTCGCGGACGGCCGCAACATCGACGGGGGAAGTGCGGCCACCAACGGAGGCGGGCGCGACGGACGACGCGGTTCCGGGTCCTTCTAACACAGGTGAGCTAACCCTTCCTTTACACATTTCGACCTGTAGTTCCTCATCATCTAGCAGTGTTTCGTCAGGTTCTCCGCGGCGCCCGCGTAAATTAGCTAGACTCATCGCGCGGCGTATGGCGAAGGAGGCGCAGAAGGTGGCCACGCCTGCGCCGGCGGTCCCGCTTGACCCCCCCGTTATGGGGAGATGGTACATTGCGCCAACACGGCAGTTACGCGGGGGGTTCGTAAGCGCATGCGAGATAAAATCCGGAAGGGGAAGTACGTAGACATATTCACCCTTACGGAGGAAATGCGACAGGGTTTTGACGCTGCCAAGAAGCCGGGTGGCATTGGGGAAAATGCGTTTCGCAATTTTCACCAGTGGTTGCGAGGGTTTTTGGTTTTTACCGCTTGTGACACGGTGGGGGGTTGCTGTCGCCTACCCGAGGATAAAGTGCGTAAGCTTTTGGGTTTAATTACTGACTGTTTAGGCAAACGCAGGGGTCGGCTTAAGCAGGTGCAGTCTTTGCTGGGTTCTATCAATTTTGCGTGCCGGATCATCCCCATGGGTAGGATTTTCTGTCGCAAACTTGAACGGGCCACGGCGGGGACGGTCCGGCAGAATCACACCGTGTACCTTTCCCGCGAGATCAGAGATGATTTGCGGATTTGGGCCTCTTTCCTGGTGTCCTTCAACAGGGAGGTTTTGTGGCCGGCGCCTTGTTGTTCCAGTAAGCAGCTGCAATTGTTCACGGATGCCTCAGGCAGTCAGGGTTTTGGCGCGTTTTTTGCTGGGGCATGGGGCGCTGCTGCTTGGCCGGCCTCTTGGGTAACGCGTGGGTTTACCAAGAACCTCCTTTTGCTGGAATTGTTCCCGATCATAGTGGCGCTTGAATTATGGGCCTGCCAGTTCGCAAATAGGCACATCTCGTTTCGTTGCGACAACTTGGGGGTGGTACATGCGATTAACAATCAGCGTTCATCTTCGCCGCAGGCTCTGAGGCTGCTACGGCATCTAGTGTTAGTTTGCTTGCGGCGCAATATTAATTTCGGTGCCCGCCACGTTCCCGGAATTGACAATGGAATTGTGGATGCATTGTCTCGGTTCCAATTTGACAAATTCAGGGCGTTGGTTCCGGGAGCGGCGGCAGAGGGGTTACAGTGCCCGCCTTCTGTCTGGCAGATTGTCGAGTCGGGTTAGCTGCTTTAGCAAGGTGTGCTCTGGCTCCCTCCACTCTCAGAGCATACGATGCGGCCTGGCGGGATTGGTCGGTTTTTCAGCGTAGGTACGGGGTAGCAGGTGAGTCCTCGGCCGACGCCCTCATGACCTTTGTTTGGGAACATTACCAAAACGGTAGGTCAAAAGCGGCCATGGCATCTGCCCTTGCGGGCATTTCTTTTCACTCGCGGCTCCACGGGATGACGGACCCCACGGGGTCTTTTATCCTTTCCAGAGCGCTGAAAGGTTGGGCTAGGTTGCGCCCGGCGCCTGCGGACTCACGTAGACCCATGACGTTGCAGCTTCTAGCAGAGTTGATGCGTGTGCTGCCCCAAATTGCGTCCTCGGATTTCGAGGTGGCGCTGTTTCGTTGTGCGTATGCCCTAGCCTTTTTTGGGGCTTTTAGAGTGAGCGAGTTGATGGCATGCAGCAAGGCGTCTCGGGAGTCGGGTTTACTTTACGGAAATGTGCGCTTGCAGGAAGGCCTGTTGCTCTGTAGGATTGTGCGATCCAAGACAGATCAAACAGGTCGGGGCCGCTGGTTGTCTTTGGAGGCTCAGGAGGAAACGGGGGTTTGCCCGCTGCGTTTGACGCAGGAGTATGTACGGTTGAGGCCTCCGGGGGGCGACCAGCTGCTGGTGCACGCGCAGGTTGACCCTCTGACAAAATTTCAATTTGCTGCTGTGTTCAAAAAATGTTTGGCGGCATTGGGCTTGCAGGGGGCGGACTTCGGTACCCATTCCTTTCGGATTGGGGCGGCTACTCATGCAGCGGCTACAGGTTCATCACCTGCGGCTATTCGGGAGCTGGGCCATTGGAAGTCGGCCTCCTATAGGTCCTATGTCCGTTTAGATAAGTTATAAGTGCGCCTGTTGCGCTAACCCAAAAACGTGTTTACTCGTCGGTTTCTGAACGCTTATCGTTCAGGAATCGAGGGCGTGAAGTGAATTTTTAAAATTTTTCCTCCGAGGGGGCCTAATTTCAATTGGCTGTTTTATCAAGGTCCACGGGAGGTTTTTTGATTTTTCTCCTTCACTTGGGTTTTTTGTGTTGCGTGTGTTTATGTATTATTATGTCACAATCTGATGTTAGGATATTTTCTTTTGCAGCTATCATCAATTTTGGGGACCATGTATGGCTGGTTGGCCATTCCTATATTTTTTGGGCGGCAAAGCATCCCATGGCACTTAGGGCAGGTGCGGTTTTTGGGTCTAGGCAATTACGATGGTTAGGTGTTCGAGGTATGTTATGGGGCGATTTGTTGCGGCTCCTTTTTCCTCGAGAGCGCCGCTGGGGTCGCCCTAGTTGTATCATCATTCATTTAGGTGGTAATGATCTAGGTCGAGTTAAAGGCATAGACTTGATTTTGTCCGTTAAGGCGGATTTGGTGGCGATCCGTGGTCACTGGCCGGGAGTCTGCATTGTTTGGTCGGAGATGGTGCCACGTTTCCATTGGCGTGGTGCGGTGCGTTTCTCGGCATTGGAGAAGGCACGCAAGAAGGTGAACTCGGTGGTGTCTCTTTTTGTCAGGGCCATAGGTGGAGTGGCGATCAGGCATCCTCTGATGGTGCTTAGGAACAGGCAGTTCTACAAGGAGGATGGGGTTCATCTTTCTCCGGAAGGAGTGCAGTTTTTCCTGGAGGATATTTTTGGTCTTTTTCGGTAGGGATATTTATTTTTCTTAGTTGGTTATTGTTGTGGTTGCGGATGGCGGTGGCGGTTTGGTAAACCTTGGTGGCGGGAAGTCGCTACCAACCAGCTGTCACACAGGCATAAGTGGTCATTGTGGGGCTCCCTCTTTAGAAGGACGGCAGGTGTGTCCTTTTCTTGCGGTTGGACATTTAGACGTTCCCCTGCGGGAACCGAACGTTTGCCAGAGAAAGAGGGGTAAGGCCAGCACAATGCGGGTTATGCGGGAAGGAGGCGGGGTATGTGTACTCCCCTCCTTGGTTTGGTGGTTTTCATCTAGGTGACTGGTGCTGGTGTTTGGCAGCGACTTTCTGTTTGCCATCCTCCAAACTAAATTTAAGTCTATATTCAAAATCAATTCTAATTCGATCACAATTATAGTTTAAAGAGTTGGTCAGCGATTAATAAACATCGTCTGACCTTTAACCCCAGCTACTGTGTCTGTGTCTTTATTTCAGTGTGTGGTGTTGTTTAATTTAGTGATAAGCTAGCTTAAAGAAAAGGTTTATGTTATCACAATAAAGTTATGAGCGCCTTAGATAAGCTGAAGGCTGCATAAGCCTGAGGCCATATAAGAGATCAACTTTTTGTGATTGGTTGTTTAAATGACTAAGCAGTTGCTAGGCAGATCAGTTTTCCCTGTTGGTTTTTTCCTATTGGATTAGAAGGTTGTGCTTCAAGCTTAATAGGAGGGTCTTAGGATAGTATATAGGTGGGGGCCATTTTCCTAGACTTCCTCTTGCCATTCATTTTATGCCCGCCCGCCCTCCCGGATTTCAGCTACGGTTTGTTGATTTTGCAGTTGGCTATTGAAAGCCAGATTGGCGGGAAGTCGCTACCAACCAGCTGTCACACAGGCATAAGTGGTCATTGTGGGGCTCCCTCTTTAGAAGGACGGCAGGTGTGTCCTTTTCTTGCGGTTGGACATTTAGACGTTCCCCTGCGGGAACCGAACGTTTGCCAGAGAAAGAGGGGTAAGGCCAGCACAATGCGGGTTATGCGGGAAGGAGGCGGGGTATGTGTACTCCCCTCCTTGGTTTGGTGGTTTTCATCTAGGTGACTGGTGCTGGTGTTTGGCAGCGACTTTCTGTTTGCCATCCTCCAAACTAAATTTAAGTCTATATTCAAAATCAATTCTAATTTGATCACAATTATAGTTTAAAGAGTTGGTCAGCGATTAATAAACATCGTCTGACCTTTAACTCCAGCTACTGTGTCTGTGTCTTTATTTCAGTGTGTGGTGTTGTTTATTTTAGTGATAAGCTAGCTTAAAGAAAAGGTTTATGTAATCACAATAAAGTTATGAGCGCCTTATACGCTATGCTCCATGATTCAAGAAAGTTTGGGAGCCAACAGGTGGCTTGCAACCAATTATGGTACTGATACAAAATCAAGAGGTGCCTTATACCGTAGGTACCAGGTGCTAATCTGATTTCTAAAAATATTTCGGTTTTCCTATGTTGCTATACATTTATTTTGTATTTTAGCTCTTAGCCAAACTGGTTCTATTCAAGTTAAGGAAGCAATTTTGGTCAACTGCAGAACAAATGTAAAAGTTTCCATCCTTAGCATCCTCCCGCACATAAATGTCGTGATTTACTGTGTGATGGAAGAAAATACCTGCCGAGCAGCTGCACACCACAATATGTTAATGGCTGTTCCATTGCTTCCAGTCTGACATTTATAAATACAGTAGGTGCCGAATTTACTTCTATAAATACGCAAACTCTAAAATATATCACGGCTCTCGGGCTGGCAGAGTGCAGAGCGTCTCATTGATATGACTTGCAGACTGCAAGGCAAAGTTCTGCTAAAATTCCATCGTATTAACAGTTTAGAAAATGCTGATTACATAAAACTTCAATCAAGTTTTAAACAAGATAGGTTAAAGTTGAACGGAGGAATGAATGAACGCTTGGGGGGAGGATGGGGGGGGGGCGCGGAGTTACGATCACTATCACCTTGGAACTAATAATTCAAATGAAGTGAACATCACAAGAGATTAATGTACTTTCATTAATCCGAGCAGCCACTGCGTGGTGGGAGTTTAAAATAAAAACCATCTTTTAAATAAAAAATGATCACCGGCAATTTGCATGAGGTTCCCCCCACACACACGCACACCCCTCCAAATTTAGACAGGTATCAGTCCTCAGAACCAGGCTTTAATGAAAGTTATCAACAGCGATGTTGATCGCATATGTACTAACCTATGCGATCAATATCGCAATGCGGTGACGGAGGCCCCCCGCAATACCTGTGAGATGGTCTGCGGGGGGTCTCCGTCACCTCCCAGGGGTCTCCACACTGCCTACATGCCGGGAAGCAGCAGCAGGCTGCCCCCGGCGCCTCCTCCTCCCCCCTGCAGCCGGAAGGACCTCCGGCTGCGTTGCTAGGGGGAGGAGGAGATTACCTCCCGGTACCAGGGCTACCTGGAAGAAGATATGCCGGGGGGGAGGGGTCTGCGGCGGGGGCGGCGGTCAACAATAAGAAGCCCATAGGCTTCTATAGGGTATCGCCATCCAGAGATGGCGATACCCTGGACACAAAAAAAATGGCGATAGGGTGTTAGTACATTTGAAAATGTGGTAAAACCCCCATTTTTTAGTACATCCCGCCCATGCTGTATACTGTATATTAGTGATGTGCACCGGAAATTTTTCGGGTTTTGTGTTTTGGTTTTGGGTTCGGTTCCGCGGCCGTGTTTTGGGTTCGAACGCGTTTTGGCTAGAGATGAGCGCCTGAAATTTTTCGGGTTATGTGTTTTGGTTTTGGGTTCGGTTCCGCGGCCGTGTTTTGGGTTCGAACGCGTTTTGGCAAAACCTCACCGAATTTTTTTTGTCGGATTCGGGTGTGTTTTGGATTCGGGTGTTTTTTTCAAAAAACACTAAAAAACAGCTTAAATCATAGAATTTGGGGGTCATTTTGATCCCAAAGTATTATTAACCTCAAAAACCATAATTTACACTCATTTTCAGTCTATTCTGAATACCTCACACCTCACAATATTATTTTTAGTCCTAAAATTTGCACCGAGGTCGCTGTGTGAGTAAGATAAGCGACCCTAGTGGCCGACACAAACACCGGGCCCATCTAGGAGTGGCACCGCAGTGTCACGCAGGATGTCCCTTCCAAAAAACCCTCCCCAAACAGCACATGACGCAAAGAAAAAAAGAGGCGCAATGAGGTAGCTGTGTGAGTAAGATTAGCGACCCTAGTGGCCGACACAAACACCGGGCCCATCTAGGAGTGGCACTGCAGTGTCACGCAGGATGGCCCTTCCAAAAAACACTCCCCAAACAGCACATGACGCAAAGAAAAAAAGAGGCGCAATGAGGTAGCTGTGTGAGTAAGATTAGCGACCCTAGTGGCCGACACAAACACCGGGCCCATCTAGGAGTGGCACTGCAGTGTCACGCAGGATGGCCCTTCCAAAAAACCCTCCCCAAACAGCACATGACGCAAAGAAAAAAAGAGGCGCAATGAGGTAGCTGACTGTGTGAGTAAGATTAGCGACCCTAGTGGCCGACACAAACACCGGGCCCATTTAGGAGTGGCACTGCAGTGTCACGCAGGATGTCCCTTCCAAAAAACCCTCCCCAATCAGCACATGATGCAAAGAAAAAGAAAAGAAAAAAGAGGTGCAAGATGGAATTGTCCTTGGGCCCTCCCACCCACCCTTATGTTGTATAAACAAAACAGGACATGCACACTTTAACCAACCCATCATTTCAGTGACAGGGTCTGCCACACGACTGTGACTGATATGACGGGTTGGTTTGGACCCCCCCCAAAAAAGAAGCAATTAATCTCTCCTTGCACAAACTGGCTCTACAGAGGCAAGATGTCCACCTCATCATCACCCTCCGATATATCACCGTGTACATCCCCCTCCTCACAGATTATCAATTCGTCCCCACTGGAATCCACCATCTCAGCTCCCTGTGTACTTTGTGGAGGCAATTGCTGCTGGTCAATGTCTCCTCGGAGGAATTGATTATAATTCATTTTAATGAACATCATCTTCTCCACATTTTCTGGATGTAACCTCGTACGCCGATTGCTGACAAGGTGAGCGGCGGCACTAAACACTCTTTCGGAGTACACACTTGTGGGAGGGCAACTTAGGTAGAATAAAGCCAGTTTGTGCAAGGGCCTCCAAATTGCCTCTTTTTCCTGCCAGTATAAGTACGGACTGTGTGACGTGCCTACTTGGATGCGGTCACTCATATAATCCTCCACCATTCTATCAATGTTGAGAGAATCATATGCAGTGACAGTAGACGACATGTCCGTAATCGTTGTCAGGTCCTTCAGTCCGGACCAGATGTCAGCATCAGCAGTCGCTCCAGACTGCCCTGCATCACCGCCAGCGGGTGGGCTCGGAATTCTGAGCCTTTTCCTCGCACCCCCAGGTGCGGGAGAATGTGAAGGAGGAGATGTTGACAGGTCGCGTTCCGCTTGACTTGACAATTTTGTCACCAGCAGGTCTTTCAACCCCAGCAGACTTGTGTCTGCCGGAAAGAGAGATCCAAGGTAGGCTTTAAATCTAGGATCGAGCACGGTGGCCAAAATGTAGTGCTCTGATTTCAACAGATTGACCACCCGTGAATCCTTGTTAAGCGAATTAAGGGCTCCATCCACAAGTCCCACATGCCTAGCGGAATCGCTCCGTGTTAGCTCCTCCTTCAATGTCTCCAGCTTCTTCTGCAAAAGCCTGATGAGGGGAATGACCTGACTCAGGCTGGCAGTGTCTGAACTGACTTCACGTGTGGCAAGTTCAAAGGGCATCAGAACCTTGCACAACGTTGAAATCATTCTCCACTGCGCCTGAGACAGGTGCATTCCACCTACTATATCGTGCTCAATTGTATAGGCTTGAATGGCCTTTTGCTGCTCCTCCAACCTCTGAAGCATATAGAGGGTTGAATTCCACCTCGTTACCACTTCTTGCTTCAGATGATGGCAGGGCAGGTTCAGTAGTTTTTGGTGGTGCTCCAGTCTTCTGTACGTGGTGCCTGTACGCCGAAAGTGTCCCGCAATTCTTCTGGCCACCGACAGCATCTCTTGCACGCCCCTGTCGTTTTTTAAAAAATTCTGCACCACCAAATTCAAGGTATGTGCAAAACATGGGACGTGCTGGAATTTGCCCATATTTAATGCACACACAATATTGCTGGCGTTGTCCGATGCCACAAATCCACAGGAGAGTCCAATTGGGGTAAGCCATTCCGCGATGATCTTCCTCAGTTGCCGTAAGAGGTTTTCAGCTGTGTGCGTATTCTGGAAAGCGGTGATACAAAGCGTAGCCTGCCTAGGAAAGAGTTGGCGTTTGCGAGATGCTGCTACTGGTGCCGCCGCTGCTGTTCTTGCGGCGGGAGTCCATACATCTACCCAGTGGGCTGTCACAGTCATATAGTCCTGACCCTGCCCTGCTCCACTTGTCCACATGTCCGTGGTTAAGTGGACATTGGGTACAACTGCATTTTTTAGGACACTGGTGAGTCTTTTTCTGACGTCCGTGTACATTCTCGGTATCGCCTGCCTAGAGAAGTGGAACCTAGATGGTATTTGGTAACGGGGGCACACTGCCTCAATAAATTGTCTAGTTCCCTGTGAACTAACGGCGGATACCGGACGCACGTCTAACACCAACATAGTTGTCAAGGCCTCAGTTATCCGCTTTGCAGCAGGATGACTGCTGTGATATTTCATCTTCCTCGCAAAGGACTGTTGAACAGTCAATTGCTTACTGGAAGTAGTACAAGTGGGCTTACGACTTCCCCTCTGGGATGACCATCGACTCCCAGCAGCAACAACAGCAGCGCCAGCAGCAGTAGGCGTTACACGCAAGGATGCATCGGAGGAATCCCAGGCAGGAGAGGAATCGTCAGAATTGCCAGTGACATGGCCTGCAGGACTATTGGCATTCCTGGGGAAGGAGGAAATTGACACTGAGGGAGTTGGTGGGGTGGTTTGCGTTAGCTTGGTTACAAGAGGAAGGGATTTACTGGTCAGTGGACTGCTTCCGCTGTCACCCAAAGTTTTTGAACTTGTCACTGACTTATTATGAATGCGCTGCAGGTGACGTATAAGGGAGGATGTTCCGAGGTGTTTAACGTCCTTACCCCTACTTATTACAGCTTGACAAAGGGAACACACGGCTTGACACCTGTTGTCCGCATTTCTGGTGAAATACCTCCACACCGAAGAGCTGATTTTTTTGGTATTTTCACCTGGCATGTCAACGGCCATATTCCTCCCACGGACAACAGGTGTCTCCCCGGGTGCCTGACTTAAACAAACCACCTCACCATCAGAATCCTCCTGGTCAATTTCCTCCCCAGCGCCAGCAACACCCATATCCTCCTCATCCTGGTGTACTTCAACACTGACATCTTCAATCTGACTATCAGGAACTGGACAGCGGGTGCTCCTTCCAGCACTTGCAGGGGGCGTGCAAATGGTGGAAGGCGCATGCTCTTCACGTCCAGTGTTGGGAAGGTCAGGCATCGCAACCGACACAATTGGACTCTCCTTGTGGATTTGGGATTTCGAAGAATGCACAGTTCTTTGCTGTGCTGCTTTTGCCAGCTTGAGTCTTTTCATTTTTCTAGCGAGAGGCTGAGTGCTTCCATCCTCATGTGAAGCTGAACCACTAGCCATGAACATAGGCCAGGGCCTCAGCCGTTCCTTGCCACTCCGTGTCGTAAATGGCATATTGGCAAGTTTACGCTTCTCCTCCGACAATTTTATTTTAGGTTTTGGAGTCCTTTTTTTTCTGATATTTGGTGTTTTGGATTTGACATGCTCTGTACTATGACATTGGGCATCGGCCTTGGCAGACGACGTTGCTGGCATTTCATCGTCTCGGCCATGACTAGTGGCAGCAGCTTCAGCACGAGGTGGAAGTGGATCTTGATCTTTCCCTAATTTTGGAACCTCAACATTTTTGTTCTCCATATTTTAATAGGCACAACTAAAAGGCACCTCAGGTAAACAATGGAGATGGATACTAGTATACAATTATGGACTGCCTGCCGAGTGCAGACACAGAGGTAGCCACAGCCGTGAACTACCGTACTGTACTGTGTCTGCTGCTAATATAGACTGGTTGATAAAGAGATGTCTATGTAACTATGTATGTATAAAGAAGAAAGAAAAAAAAACCACGGTTAGGTGGTATATACAATTATGGACGGGCTGCCGAGTGCCGACACAGAGGCAGCCACAGCCGTGAACTACCGCACTGTACTGTGTCTGCTGCTAATATATAGACTGGTTGATAAAGAGATAGTATACTCGTAACTAGTATGTATGTATAAAGAAAGAAAAAAAAACCACGGTTAGGTGGTATATACAATTATGGACGGGCTGCCGAGTGCCGACACAGAGGTAGCCACAGCCGTGAACTATCGCACTGTACTGTGTCTGCTGCTAATATAGACTGGTTGATAAAGAGATAGTATACTCGTAACTAGTATGTATGTATAAAGAAAGAAAAAAAAACCACGGTTAGGTGGTATATACAATTATGGACGGGCTGCCGAGTGCCGACACAGAGGTAGCCACAGCCGTGAACTACCGCACTGTACTGTGTCTGCTGCTAATATATAGACTGGTTGATAAAGAGATAGTATACTCGTAACTAGTATGTATGTATAAAGAAAGAAAAAAAAACCACGGTTAGGTGGTATATACAATTATGGACGGGCTGCCGAGTGCCGACACAGAGGTAGCCACAGCCGTGAACTACCACACTGTACTGTGTCTGCTGCTAATATAGACTGGTTGATAAAGAGATAGTATACTCGTAACTAGTATGTATGTATAAAGAAAGAAAAAAAAACCACGGTTAGGTGGTATATACAATTATGGACGGGCTGCCGAGTGCCGACACAGAGGTAGCCACAGCCGTGAACTACCGCACTGTACTGTGTCTGCTGCTAATATAGACTGGTTGATAAAGAGATAGTATACTCGTAACTAGTATGACTATAAAGAAAGAAAAAAAAACCACGGTTAGGTGGTATATACAATTATGGACGGGCTGCCGAGTGCCGACACAGAGGTAGCCACAGCCGTGAACTACCGCACTGTACTGTGTCTGCTGCTAATATATAAACTGGTTGATAAAGAGATAGTATACTCGTAACTAGTATGTATGTATAAAGAAAGAAAAAAAAACCACGGTTAGGTGGTATATACAATTATGGACGGGCTGCCGAGTGCCGACACAGAGGTAGCCACAGCCGTGAACTACCGCACTGTACTGTGTCTGCTGCTAATATAGACTGGTTGATAAAGAGATAGTATACTCGTAACTAGTATGTATGTATAAAGAAAGAAAAAAAAACCACGGTTAGGTGGTATATACAATTATGGACGGGCTGCCGAGTGCCGACACAGAGGTAGCCACAGCCGTGAACTACCGCACTGTACTGTGTCTGCTGCTAATATATAGACTGGTTGATAAAGAGATAGTATACTCGTAACTAGTATGTATGTATAAAGAAAGAAAAAAAAAACCACGGTTAGGTGGTATATACAATTATGGACGGGCTGCCGAGTGCCGACACAGAGGTAGCCACAGCCGTGAACTACCGCACTGTACTGTGTCTGCTGCTAATATATAGACTGGTTGATAAAGAGATAGTATACTCGTAACTAGTATGTATGTATAAAGAAAGAAAAAAAAACCACGGTTAGGTGGTATATACAATTATGGACGGGCTGCCGAGTGCCGACACAGAGGTAGCCACTGCCGTGAACTACCGCACTGTACTGTGTCTGCTGCTAATATAGACTGGTTGATAAAGAGATAGTATACTCGTAACTAGTATGTATGTATAAAGAAAGAAAAAAAAACCACGGTTAGGTGGTATATACAATTATGGACGGGCTGCCGAGTGCCGACACAGAGGTAGCCACAGCCGTGAACTACCGCACTGTACTGTGTCTGCTGCTAATATATAGACTGGTTGATAAAGAGATAGTATACTCGTAACTAGTATGTATGTATAAAGAAAGAAAAAAAAACCACGGTTAGGTGGTATATACAATTATGGACGGGCTGCCGAGTGCCGACACAGAGGTAGCCACAGCCGTGAACTACCGCACTGTACTGTGTCTGCTGCTAATATATAGACTGGTTGATAAAGAGATAGTATACTCGTAACTAGTATGTATGTATAAAGAAAGAAAAAAAAACCACGGTTAGGTGGTATATACAATTATGGACGGGCTGCCGAGTGCCGACACAGAGGTAGCCACAGCCGTAAACTACCGCACTGTACTGTGTCTGCTGCTAATATAGACTGGTTGATAAAGAGATAGTATACTCGTAACTAGTATGTATGTATAAAGAAAGAAAAAAAAACCACGGTTAGGTGGTATATACAATTATGGACGGGCTGCCGAGTGCCGACACAGAGGTAGCCACAGCCGTGAACTACCGCACTGTACTGTGTCTGCTGCTAATATAGACTGGTTGATAAAGAGATAGTATACTCGTAACTAGTATGACTATAAAGAAAGAAAAAAAAACCACGGTTAGGTGGTATATACAATTATGGACGGGCTGCCGAGTGCCGACACAGAGGTAGCCACAGCCGTGAACTACCGCACTGTACTGTGTCTGCTGCTAATATAGACTGGTTGATAAAGAGATAGTATACTACTAATATTATATATACTGGTGGTCAGGTCACTGGTCACTAGTCACACTGGCAGTGGCACTCCTGCAGCAAAAGTGTGCACTGTTTAATTTTAATATAATATTATGTACTCCTGGCTCCTGCTATAACCTATAACTGGCACTGCAGTGCTCCCCAGTCTCCCCCACAATTATAAGCTGTGTGAGCTGAGCACAGTCAGATATATATATACATTGATGCAGCACACTGGGCTGAGCAGTGCACACAGATATGGTATGTGACTGAGTCACTGTGTGTATCGTTTTTTTCTGGCAGAGAACGGATATATTAAATAAAACAAACAACTGCACTGTCTGGTGGTCACTGTGGTCGTCAGTCACTAAACTCTGCACTCTCTTCTACAGTATCACAGCCTCAGGTCAATCTCTCTCTCTCTCTCTCAACCCTAATCTAAATGGAGAGGACGCCAGCCACGTCCTCTCCCTATCAATCTCAATGCACGTGTGAAAATGGCGGCGACGCGCGGCTCCTTATATAGAATCCGAGTCTCGCGAGAATCCGACAGCGTCATGATGACGTTCGGGCGCGCTCGGGTTAACCGAGCAAGGCGGGAGGATCCGAGTCTGCTCGGACCCGTGAAAAAAACATGAAGTTCGTGCGGGTTCGGATTCAGAGAAACCGAACCCGCTCATCTCTAGTTTTGGCAAAACCTCACCGAATTTTTTTTGTTGGATTCGGGTGTGTTTTGAATTCGGGGTGTTTTTTTCAAAAAACCCTAAAAAACAGCTTAAATCATAGAATTTGGGGGTCATTTTGATCCCATAGTATTATTAACCTCAATAACCATAATTTCCACTCATTTTCAGTCTATTCTGAACACCTCACACCTCACAATATTATTTTTAGTCCTAAAATTTGCACCGAGGTAGCTGTGTGACTAAGCTAAGCGACCCAAGTGGCCGACACAAACACCTGGCCCATCTAGGAGTGGCACTGCAGTGTCAGGCAGGATGGCACTTGAAAAAAATAGTCCCCAAACAGCACATGATGCAAAGAAAAAAAGAGGCGCACCAAGGTCGCTGTGTGACTAAGCTAAGCGACCCAAGTGGCCGACACAAACACCTGGCCCATCTAGGAGTGGCACTGCAGTGTCAGACAGGATGGCACTTGAAAAAAATATTTCCCAAACAGCACATGACGCAAAGAAAAAAAGAGGCGCACCAAGGTCGCTGTGTGACTAAGCTAAGCGACACAAGTGGCCGACACAAACACCTGGCCCATCTAGGAGTGGCACTGCAGTGTCACGCAGGATGGCCCTTCAAAAAAATACTCCCCAAACAGCACATGACGCAAAGAAAAATGAAAGAAAAAAGAGTTGCAAGATGGAATTGTCCTTGGGCCCTCCCACCCACCCTTATGTTGTATAAACAGGACATGCACACTTTAAAGAACCCATCATTTCAGCGACAGGGTCTGCCACACGACTGTGACTGAAATGACTGGTTGGTTTGGGCCCCCACCAAAAAAGAAGCAATCAATCTCTCCTTGCACAAACTGGCTCTACAGAGGCAAGATGTCCACCTCCTCCTCATCGTCCGATTCCTCACCCCTTTCACTGTGTACATCCCCCTCCTCACAGATTATTAATTTGTTCCCACTGGAATCCACCATCTCAGGTCCCCGTGTACTTTCTGGAGGCAATTGCTGCTGGTGAATGTCTCCATGGAGGAATTGATTATAATTCATTTTTAATGAACATCATCTTCTCCACATTTTCTGGAAGTAACCCTGTACGCCGATTGCTGACAAGGTGAGCGGCGGCACTAAACACTCTTTCGGAGTACACACTGGAGGGAGGGCAACTTAGGTAGAATAAAGCCAGTTTGTGCAAGGGCCTCCAAATTGCCTCTTTTTCCTGCCAGTATACGTACGGACTGTCTGACGTGCCTACTTGGATGCGGTCACTCATATAATCCTCCACCATTCTTTCAATGGTGAGAGAATCATATGCAGTGACAGTAGACGACATGTCAGTAATCGTTGGCAGGTCCTTCAGTCCGGACCAGATGTCAGCATCAGCAGTCGCTCCAGACTGCCCCGCATCACCGCCAGCGGGTGGGCTCAGAATTCGTAGCCTTTTCCTCGCACCCCCAGTTGCGGGAGAATGTGAAGGAGGAGATGTTGACGGGTCGCATTCCGCTTGACTTGACAATTTTCTCACCAGCAGGTCTTTGAACCTCTGCAGACTTGTGTCTGCCGGAAAGAGAGATCCAAGGTAGGTTTTAAATCTAGGATCGAGCACGGTGGCCAAAATGTAGTGCTCTGATTTCAACAGATTGACCACCCGTGAATCCTGGTTAAGCGAATGAAGGGCTCCATCCACAAGTCCCACATGCCTAGCGGAATCGCTCTGTTTTAGCTCCTCCTTCAATGCCTCCAGCTTCTTCTGCAAAAGCCTGATGAGGGGAATGACCTGACTCAGGCTTGCAGTGTCTGAACTGACTTCACGTGTGGCAAGTTCAAAAGGTTGCAGAACCTTGCACAACGTTGAAATCATTCTCCACTGCGCTTGAGACAGGTGCATTCCACCTCCTTTGCCTATATCGTGGGCAGATGTATAGGCTTGAATGGCCATTTGCTGCTCCTCCATCCTCTGAAGCATATAGAGGGTTGAATTCCACCTCGGTACCACCTCTTGCTTCAGATGATGGCAGAGCAGGTTCAGGTGTTTTTGGTGGTGCTCCAGTCTTCTGTACGCGGTGCCTGTACGCCGAAAGTGGCCCGCAATTCTTCTGGCCACCGACAGCATCTCTTGCACGCCCCTGTCGTTTTTTAAATAATTCTGCACCACCAAATTCAAGGTATGTGCAAAACATGGGACGTGCTGGAATTTGCCCAGATGTAATGCACGCACAATATTGCTGGCGTTGTTCGATGCCACAAATCCCCAGGAGAGTCCAATTGGGGTAAGCCATTCTGCGATGATCTTCCTCAGTTGCCGTAAGAGGTTTTCAGCTGTGTGCGTATTCTGGAAAGCGTAGCCTGCCTAGGAACGAGTTGGCGTTTGCGAGATGCTGCTACTGGTGCCGCCGCTGCTGTTCTTGCAGCGGGAGGCAATACATCTACCCAGTGGGCTGTCACAGTCATATAGTCCTGAGTCTGCCCTGCTCCACTTGTCCACATGTCCGTGGTTAAGTGGACATTGGGTACAACTGCATTTTTTAGGACACTGGTGAGTCTTTTTCTGACGTCCGTGTACATTCTCGGTATCGCCTGCCTAGAGAAGTGGAACCTAGATGGTATTTGGTACCGGGGGCACACTACCTCAAGCAATTCTCTAGTTCCCCGTGAACTACCGGCGGATACTGGACGCACGTCTAACACCAACATAGTTGTCAAGGCCTGAGTTATCCGCTTTGCAACAGGATGACTGCTGTGATATTTCATCTTCCTCGCAAAGGACTGTTGGACAGTCAATTGCTTACTGGAAGTAGTACAAGTGGTCTTCCGACTTCCCCTCTGGGATGACGATCGACTCCCAGCAGCAACAACAGCAGCGCCAGCAGCAGTAGGCGTTACACTCAAGGATGCATCGGAGGAATCCCAGGCAGGAGAGGACTCGTCAGACTTGCCAGTGACATGGCCTGCAGGACTATTGGCTTTCCTGGGTAAGGAGGAAATTGACACTGAGGGAGTTGGTGGTGTGGTTTGCGGGAGCTTGGTTACAAGAGGAAGGGATTTACTGGTCAGTGGACTGCTTCCGCTGTCGCCCAAAGTTTTTGAACTTGTCACTGACTTATTATGAATGCGCTGCAGGTGACGTATAAGGGAGGATGTTCCGAGGTGGTTAACGTCCTTACCCCTACTTATTACAGCTTGACAAAGGCAACACACGGCTTGACACCAGTTGTCCGCATTTCTGTTGAAATAATTCCACACTGAAGAGCTGATTTTTTTGTATTTTGACCAGGCATGTCAATGGCCATATTCCTCCCACGGACAACAGGTGTCTCCCCGGGTGCCTGACTTAAACAAACCACATCACCATCAGAATCCTCCTTGTCAATTTCCTCCCCAGCGCCAGCAACACCCATATCCTCCTCATCCTGGTGTACTTCAACACTGACATCTTCAATTTGACTATCAGGAACTGGACTGCAGGTGCTCCTTCCAGCACTTGCAGGGGGCGTGCAAATGGTGGAAGGCGCAAGCTCTTCCCGTCCAGTGTTGGGAAGGTCAGGCATCGCAACCGACACAATTGGACTCTCCTTGGGGATTTGTGATTTCGAAGAACGCACAGTTCTTTGCTGTGCTTTTGCCAGCTTAAGTCTTTTCTTTTTTCTAGCGAGAGGATAAGTGCTTCCATCCTCATGTGAAGCTGAACCACTAGCCATGAACATAGGCCAGGGCCTCAGCCGTTCCTTGCCACTCCGTGTCGTAAATGGCATATTGGCAAGTTTACGCTTCTCTTCAGACGCTTTTAATTTTGATTTTTGGGTCATTTTACTGAACTTTTGTGTTTTGGATTTTACATGCTCTGTACTATGACATTGGGCATCGGCCTTGGCAGACGACGTTGATGGCATTTCACCGTCTCGGCCATGACTAGTGGCAGCAGCTTCAGCACGAGGTGGAAGTGGATCTTGATCTTTCCCTATTTTTTTAACCTCCACATTTTTGTTCTCCATATTTTAATGCGCACAACTAAAAGCCACCACAGGTATGCAATGTAGATGGATGGATAGTATAGTATTATATTACTTATGGACGACGAGTGCACTGACGACACAGAGGTAGGTACAGCCGTGGCCTACCGTACTGCTATGTATATATATATAATATACTGTATAATAATAACGGACCTGGTGGACACTGTCAGCAGACTGCTAAACTAGTATGAAGAAAAAAAAAGCCACCACAGGTATACAATGTAGATGGATGGATAGTATAGTATTATATTACTTATGGACGACGAGTGCACTGACGACACAGAGGTAGGTACAGCCGTGGCCTACCGTACTGCTATATATATATATACTGTATAATAATAACGGACCTGGTGGACACTGTCAGCAGACTGCTAAACTAGTATGAAGAAAAAAAAAGCCACCACAGGTATACAATGTAGATGGATGGATAGTATAGTATTATATTACTTATGGACGACGAGTGCACTGACGACACAGAGGTAGGTACAGCCGTGGCCTACCGTACTGCTATATATAATATACTGTATAATAATAACGGACCTGGTGGACACTGTCAGCAGACTGCTAAACTAGTATGAAGAAAAAAAAAGCCACCACAGGTATACAATGTAGATGGATGGATAGTATAGTATTATATTACTTATGGACGACGAGTGCACTGACGACACAGAGGTAGGTACAGCCGTGGCCTACCGTACTGCTATATATATATATATATAATATACTGTATAATAATAACGGACCTGGTGGACACTGTCAGCAGACTGCTAAACTAGTATGAAGAAAAAAAAAGCAACCACAGGTATACAATGTAGATGGATGGATAGTATAGTATTATATTACTTATGGACGACGAGTGCACTGACGACACAGAGATAGGTACAGCCGTGGCCTACCGTACTGCTATATATATATATAATATACTGTATAATAATAACGGACCTGGTGGACACTGTCAGCAGACTGCTAAACTAGTATGAAGGAAAAAAAAGCCACCACAGGTATACAATGTAGATGGATGGATAGTATAGTATTATATTACTTATGGACGACGAGTGCACTGACGACACAGAGGTAGGTACAGCCGTGGCCTACCGTACTGCTATATATAATATACTGTATAATAATAACGGACCTGGTGGACACTGTCAGCAGACTGCTAAACTAGTATGAAGAAAAAAAAGCCACCACAGGTATACAATGTAGATGGATGGATAGTATAGTATTATATTACTTATGGAGGACGAGTGCACTGACGACACAGAGGTAGGTACAGCCGTGGCCTACCGTACTGCTATATATATATATAATATACTGTATAATAATAACGGACCTGGTGGACACTGTCAGCAGACTGCTAAACTAGTATGAAGAAAAAAAAAGCCACCACAGGTATACAATGTAGATGGATGGATAGTATAGTATTATATTACTTATGGACGACGAGTGCACTGACGACACAGAGGTAGGTACAGCCGTGGCCTACCGTACTGCTATATATATATATATATATATATATATATATAAAATATACTGTATAATAATAACGGACCTGGTGGACACTGTCAGCAGACTGCTAAACTAGTATGAAGAAGAAAAAAGCCACCACAGGAGTGTTTTTCAGGCAGACAAACGTATACTGGACTGGTGGTCACTGTCAGCAAAACTGTGCACTGTACTCCTGCTATAACTGCTCCCCAGTCACCACAATTAGGCAGTGTGAGCAGAGCAGTGCACTCAGCACAGATATATCATGCAGCAGTGCAGCACACTGAGCACAGATATGGTGGAGCCTTTTTTCCAGGAAGAGAAACAACGGATTAAACTCACTGGTGGTATAATCAAAACCCTGCACTGTACTCCCTAACAGCTGCTCCCCGTCCCCAATCCTCCCCACAATTATAACTAAGTCACTCTTTTCTACTATAACGGAGAGGACGCCAGCCACGTCCTCTCCCTATCAATCTCAATGCACGTGTGAAAATGGCGGCGACGCGCGGCTGCTTATATAGAATCTGAATCTCGCAAGAATCCGACAGCGGGATGATGACGTTCGGGCGCGCTCGGGTCAACCGAGCAAGGCGGGAGGATCCGAGTCTGCCTCGGACCCGTGTAAAAAGGCTGAAGTTCGGGTGGGTCGGTTTCCGAGAAACCGAACCCGCTCATCACTACTGTATATAATACAGATATCACAGTTTTCACTGCTTCTACACTAAGTGGACAGAGATAAAGCACCGGCCAATCAGCTCCCAACTGTCATTTTTTAGACACAGCCTGCAACATGGCAGTTAGGAGCTGATTGGCTGATACCTTTCTCCGTCCACTTTATCTCCATCCAAGGCTTAGTAAATAGACCCCTAAAAGTTCCAAATCATTATGCCCGCTGGGTTAGTACTTTGTACTGCCACCTTTTGCCCTTAATACGGCATCTTATAGGCATGTACTGTATTATTCTACTATCTGTCTGTATATTTTGTGGGAAATATTAACCCAAATGTGATGAATTACATCTCCGTAGTGTTCCCTCTGTCAGCCTGAAGAGCCGTGATGATGCCAGAAGGATCCATGCCTTCCTGCCGTTGTCCTCAAATCCTCACCCTATCATCTGCATAGTGTAACTAATAATGGGGGTAATTCAGACCTGATCGCAGCAGCAAATTTGTTAGCAGTTGGGCAAAACCAAGGGGGTAATTCCAAGTTGATCGCAGCAGGAGATTTTTTAGCAGTTGGGCAAAACCATGTGCACTGCATGGGGGGGGGGGGGGGGCAGATGTAACATGTGCAGAGAGAGTTAGATTTGGGAGGGTTATTTTGTTTCTGTGCAGGGTAAATACTAGAGATGTGCACTTGAAATTTTTCGGGTTTTGTGTTTTGGTTTTGGGTTCGGTTCCGCGGCCGTGTTTTGGGTTCGACCGCGTTTTGGCAAAACCTCACCGAATTTTTTTTGTCGGATTCGGGTGTGTTTTGGATTCGGGTGTTTTTTTCAAAAAACCCTAAAAAACAGCTTAAATCATAGAATTTGGGGGTCATTGTGATCCCAAAGTATTATTAACCTCAAAAACCATAATTTCCACTCATTTTCAGTCTATTCTGAACACCTCACACCTCACAATATTATTTTTAGTCCTAAAATTTGCACCGAGGTCGCTGGATGACTAAGCTAAGCAACCCTAGTGGCCGACACAAACACCTGGCCCATCTAGGAGTGGCACTGCAGTGTCACGCAGGATGGCCCTTCCAAAAAACACTCCCCAAACAGCACATGACGCAAAGAAAAAAAGAGGCGCACTGAGGTAGCTGTGTGAGTAAGCTAAGCGACCCTAGTGGCCGACACAAACACCTGGCCCATCTAGGAGTGGCACTGCAGTGTCACGCAGGATGGCCCTTCCAAAAAACACTCCCCAAACAGCACATGATGCAAAGAAAAAAAGAGGCGCAATGAGGTAGCTGTGTGAGTAACTTAAGCGACCCTAGTGGCCGACACAAACACCTGGCCCATCTAGGAGTGGCACTGCAGTGTCACGCAGGATGGCCCTTCCAAAAAACACTCCCCAAACAGCACATGACGCAAAGAAAAAAAGAGGCGCAATGAGGTAGCTGTGTGAGTAAGCTAAGCGACCCTAGTGGCCGACACAAACACCTGGCCCATCTAGGAGTGGCACTGCAGTGTCACGCAGGATGTCCCTTCAAAAAAATACTCCCCAAACAGCACATGACGCAAAGAAAAATTAAAGAAAAAAGAGGTGCAAGATGGAATTGTCCTTGGGCCCTCCCACCCACCCTTATGTTGTATAAACAGGACATGCACACTTTAACCAACCCATCATTTCAGTGACAGGGTCTGCCACACGACTGTGACTGAAATGACGGGTTGGTTTGGACCCCCACCAAAAAAGAAGCAATTAATCTCTCCTTGCACAAACTGGCTCTACAGAGGCAAGATGTCCACCTCATCATCATCCTCCGATATATCACCGTGTACATCCCCCTCCTCACAGATTATCAATTCGTCCCCACTGGAATCCACCATCTCAGCTCCCTGTGTACTTTGTGGAGGCAATTGCTGCTGGTCAATGTCTCCACGGAGGAATTGATTATAATTCATTTTAATGAACATCATCTCCACATTTTCTGGAAGTAACCTCGTACGCCGATTGCTGACAAGGTGAGCGGCGGCACTAAACACTCTTTCGGAGTACACACTTGTGGGAGGGCAACTTAGGTAGAATAAAGCCAGTTTGTGCAAGGGCCTCCAAATTGCCTCTTTTTCCTGCCAGTATAAGTACGGACTGTCTGACGTGCCTACTTGGATGCGGTCACTCATATAATCCTCCACCATTCTTTCAATGGGGAGAGAATCATATGCAGTGCCAGTAGACGACATGTCCGTAATCGTTGGCAGGTCCTTCAGTCCGGACCAGATGTCAGCATCAGCAGTCGCTCCAGACTGCCCTGCATCACCGCCAGCGGGTGGGCTCGGAATTCTGAGCCTTTTCCTCGCACCCCCAGTTGCGGGAGAATGTGAAGGAGGAGATGTTGACAGGTCGCGTTCCGCTTGACTTGACAATTTTCTCACCAGCAGGTCTTTGAACCCCAGCAGACTTGTGTCTGCCGGAAAGAGAGATCCAAGGTAGGTTTTAAATCTAGGATCGAGCACGGTGGCCAAAATGTAGTGCTCTGATTTCAACAGATTGACCACCCGTGAATCCTTGTTAAGCGAATTAAGGGCTCCATCCACAAGTCCCACATGCCTAGCGGAATCGCTCTGTGTTAGCTCCTCCTTCAATGTCTCCAGCTTCTTCTGCAAAAGCCTGATGAGGGGAATGACCTGACTCAGGCTGGCAGTGTCTGAACTGACTTCACGTGTGGCAAGTTCAAAGGGCAGCAGAACCTTGCACAACGTTGAAATCATTCTCCACTGCGCTTGAGACAGGTGCATTCCACCTACTATATTGTGCTCAGTTGTATAGGCTTGAATGGCCTTTTGCTGCTCCTCCAACCTCTGAAGCATATAGAGGGTTGAATTCCACCTCGTTACCACTTCTTGCTTCAGATGATGGCAGGGCAGGTTCAGGCGTTTTTGGTGGTGCTCCAGTCTTCTGTACGTGGTGCCTGTACGCCGAAAGTGTCCCGCAATTCTTCTGGCCACCGACAGCATCTCTTGCACGCCCCTCTCGTTTTTTAAATAATTCTGCACCACCAAATTCAAGGTATGTGCAAAACATGGGACGTGCTGGAATTTGCCCAGATTTAATGCACACACAATATTGCTGGCGTTGTCCGATGCCACAAATCCACAGGAGAGTCCAATTGGGGTAAGCCATTCCGCGATGATCTTCCTCAGTTGCCGTAAGAGGTTTTCAGCTGTGTGCGTATTCTGGAAACCGGTGATACAAAGCGTAGCCTGCCTAGGAAAGAGTTGGCGTTTGCGAGATGCTGCTACTGGTGCCGCCGCTGCTGTTCTTGCGGCGGGAGTCCATACATCTACCCAGTGGGCTGTCACAGTCATATAGTCCTGACCCTGCCCTGCTCCACTTGTCCACATGTCCGTGGTTAAGTGGACATTGGGTACAGCTGCATTTTTTAGGACACTGGTAACTCTTTTTCTGAGGTCTGTGTACATTTTCGGTATCGCCTGCCTAGAGAAATGGAACCTAGATGGTATTTGGTACCGGGGACACAGTACCTCCAACAAGTCTCTAGTTGCCTCTGCAGTAATGATGGATACCGGAACCACGTTTCTCACCACCCAGGATGCCAAGGCCTCAGTTATCCGCTTTGCAGCAGGATGACTGCTGTGATATTTCATCTTCCTCGCAAAGGACTGTTGGACAGTCAATTGCTTACTGGAAGTAGTACAAGTGGTCTTCCGACTTCCCCTCAGGGATGACGATCGACTCCCAGCAGCAACAACAGCAGCGCCAGCAGCAGTAGGCGTTACACTCAAGGATGCATCGGAGGAATCCCAGGCAGGAGAGGACTCGTCAGAATTGCCAGTGACATGGCCTGCAGGACTATTGGCAATCCTGGGGAAGGAGGAAATTGACACTGAGGGAGTTGGTGGGGTGGTTTGCGTGAGCTTGGTTACAAGAGGAAGGGATTTACTGGTCAGTGGACTGCTTCCGCTGTCGCCCAAAGTTTTTGAACTTGTCACTGACTTATTATGAATGCGCTGCAGGTGACGTATAAGGGAGGATGTTCCGAGGTGGTTAACGTCCTTACCCCTACTTATTACAGCTTGACAAAGGCAACACACGGCTTGACAAATGTTGTCCGCATTTCTGTTGAAATACTTCCACACCGAAGAGCTGATTTTTTGGGTATTTTCACCAGGCATGTCAATGGCCATATTCCTCCCACGGACAACAGGTGTCTCCCCGGGTGCCTGACTTAAACAAACCACCTCACCATCAGAATCCTCCTTGTCAATTTCCTCCCCAGCGCCAGCAACACCCATATCCTCCTCATCCTGGTGTACTTCAACACTGACATCTTCAATCTGACTATCAGGAACTGGACAGCGGGTGCTCCTTCCAGCACTTGCAGGGGGCGTGCAAATGGTGGAAGGCGCATGCTCTTCACGTCAAGTGTTGGGAAGGTCAGGCATCGCAACCGACACAATTGGACTCTCCTTGTGGATTTGGGATTTCGAAGAACGCACAGTTCTTTGCTGTGCTTTTGCCAGCTTGAGTCTTTTCATTTTTCTAGCGAGAGGCTGAGTGCTTCCATCCTCATGTGAAGCTGAACCACTAGCCATGAACATAGGCCAGGGCCTCAGCCGTTCCTTGCCACTCCGTGTGGTAAATGGCATATTGGCAAGTTTACGCTTCTCCTCCGACAATTTTATTTTAGATTTTTTAGTCCTTTTTTTACTGATATTTGGTGATTTGGATTTTACATGCTCTGTACTATGACATTGGGCATCGGCCTTGGCAGACGACGTTGCTGGCATTTCATCGTCTCGGCCATGACTAGTGGCAGCAGCTTCAGCACGAGGTGGAAGTCGATCTTGATCTTTCCCTATTTTTGGAACCTCAACATTTTTGTTCTCCATATTTTAATAGGCACAACTAAAAGGCACCTCAGGTAAACAATGGAGATGGATGGATACTAGTATACTTATGGATGACGAGCGACTGCCGACAGAGAGGTAGCTACAGCCATGGACTACCGTACTGTGTCTGCTGCTAATATAGACTGGATGATAATGAGATAAAATTAAAATATATATATATATCACACTAGTACTGCAGCCGGACAGGTATATATTATGTAATGACGGACCTGCTGGACACTGTCTGTCAGACTCAGCACTGCAGACTCCTAAAGTAAGCTACTAGTATCAAGAAGATAGAAAAAAAAAAAAACACGGGTAGGTGGTATACAATTATGGATGGACGAGCGACTGCCGACACAGAGGTAGCTACAGCCGTGGACTACCGTACTGTGTCTGCTGCTAATATAAACTGGATGATAATGAGATAAAATTAAAAAATATATATATATATATATCACACTAGTACTGCAGCCGGACAGGTATATATTATATAATGACGGACCTGCTGGACACTGTCTGTCAGACTCAGCACTGCAGACTCCTAAAGTAAGCTACTAGTATCAAGAAGATAGAAAAAAAAAAACCACGGGTAGGTGGTATACAATTATGGATGGACGAGCGACTGCCGACACAGAGGTAGCTACAGCCGTGGACTACCGTACTGTGTCTGCTGCTAATATAGACTGGATGATAATGAGATAAAATTAAAATATATATATATATCACACTAGTACTGCAGCCGGACAGGTATATATTATGTAATGACGGACCTGCTGGACACTGTCTGTCAGACTCAGCACTGCAGACTCCTAAAGTAAGCTACTAGTATCAAGAAGATAGAAAAAAAAAAACCACGGGTAGGTGGTATACAATTATGGATGGACGCGCGACTGCCGACACAGAGGTAACTACAGCCGTGGACTACCGTACTGTGTCTGCTGCTAATATAGACTGGATGATAATGAGATAAAATTAAAATATATATATATATCACACTAGTACTGCAGCCGGACAGGTATATATTATGTAATGACGGACCTGCTGGACACTGTCTGCAGAATGCGTTTATAAAAACACCACACGACGAGTGTTTAACTTTTTCAGGCAGACAATCACAATATACTGGTGGTCAGCAGACAATCACAATACTGGTGGTCAGTGGTCACTGGTCAGTCACACTGGCAGTGGCACTCTGGCAGCAAAAGTGTGCACTATACTTAAAATATGTACTCCTGCTATAACTGCTCCCCAGTCTCCCCCACAATTAAGCTGTGTGAGCAGTGAGCACTCAGCACAGTCAGATAATGATATACAGTATTACATATGATGCAGCACACTGGGCTGAGCACAGATATGGTATGTGACTGTGTCACACTGTGTATCGTTTTTTTTCAGGCAGAGAACGGATTAATTAAACTGGTGGTCACTGGTCACACTATCAGCAGCAAGTAGTACTCCTCCTAATAATATGCTCCCCAAAATTTGTGTCTCTCTCTAGTACTCTAGTCTAAACGGAGAGGACGCCAGCCACGTCCTCTCCCTATCAATCTCAATGCACGTGTGAAAATGGCGGCGACGCGCGGCTCCTTATATAGAATCCGAGTCTCGCGATAGAATACAAGCCTCGCGAGAATCCGACAGCGGGATGATGACGTTCGGGCGTGCTCGGGTTAACCGAGCAAGGCGGGAAGATCCGAGTCGCTCGGCCCCGTGTAAAAAAACCTGAAGTTCGGGCGGGTTCGGATTCCGAGGAACCGAACCCGCTCATCTCTAGTAAATACTGGCTGCTTTATTTTTACACTGCAATTTAGATTTCAGTTTGAACACACCCCACCCAAATCTAACTCTCTCTGCACATGTTACATCTGCCCCACCTGCAGTGCACATGGGGGTCATTCCAAGTTGATCGTAACTGTGCTAAATTTAGCAGAGCTACGATCAGGCACTCAGACATGCGGGGGGACGCCCAGCACAGGGCCGCATGTCAGTGCCGCCCCCATCCCCCCCACCCCCCAACCACACACACACAGAAATGCAAAAGCATCGCACAGCGGCGATGCTTTTGCATTTGAGGAATAACTCCCGGCCAGCCCGGGTGGCAGCGGTTGCGTGAGACGTCACGCAGCCGTCACGGCCTGCCCCCCCAACGGTCCGGCCACGCCTGTGTTGGATAGAATGCGCCCCCTAAATGGCCACTTGACGCCGCCGTCCAGTCCCCTCCCGCCCAGCCCCCTCCCGCCCAGCGACCGCCTCTGCCTGTCAATCAGGCAGAGGGGACCTCTAGGCAACGACGGCCTTCGGCTGTCTGGCATGCGTGCGATCAGGTCAGAATGACCCCCATGGTTTTGCCCATTTACTAACAAATTTGCTGCTGCGATTAAGATCTGAATTAGGCCCACTTTTAATAAATAGGCCCCATAGACAACCTGAATGAACATTTTGTTTATTGAAGGCAAAGAGTCATCCAAAGCCTGTAAGGCCTATGTGAAAAATTATTTGAGCCTAAACCTAGTAACTTTGTTTCACCTTTAGCAGCAACTACTGCAATCATATACTTACGGTAACTGTGGATAAATTTTGGGGGTCATTCCGACCTGATCGCACGCTAGTTATTTTTTGCAGCGCAGTGATCAGGTCAAAACTCTGCAAAACTGCACATGTGTATGCACCGCAATGCGCAGGCGCGGCGTACGGGTACAAAGCGGATTGGTGCTGGGTGAAGGATTTAACGAAGAATACATTCGCACAGCCGATCGCAAGAAGATTGACAGGAAGAAGGCGTTTATGGGTGTCAACTGACCGTTTTCAGGGAGTGGTTGTAAAAACGCAGGCGTGTCCAAGCGTTTGCAGAGAGGGTGTCTGACGTCAATTCCGGGACTGGACAGGCTGAAGTGATCGCAAGGGCTGAGTAAGTCCAGAGCTACTCAGAAACTGCACCAACTGTTTTTGTACCGCTCGGCTGCACAGGCGTTCGCACACTTGCAAAGCTAAAATACACTCCCCTATAGGCGGCGACTATCTGATCGCAGCACTGCAAAAAATAGCTAGCGAGCGATCAACTCGGAATGACACCCTTTGCCTCACTCTTCATTGCAGAATTGCTTTAATTCAGCAATACTGGAGGGTTTTTGAGCAGGAACTGCAGATTCTGAATTGGATTTAGTGTTCATTCTAGCACCGTGCACCTTTGAAAACCTGCGCAGTTCCTCTCTCCTACCATTGGTGTCACTCTCTTCTTTGGTGCTTCTAGCACAGTCTGGTCTGTATCTCAGCAAAGAGCGACACCCATGCAAAAAAAAAAGGAACTGCACAGGTTTTGTAGGTGCAGGGTCCTAGAATGAACGCTTGGATTCAAGTCAAGATTTTCATTAGGCCATTCCAAAACCTTCATTTTGTTTCTTTTGAGCCAATCAGAGGTGGACTTGCTATTGTGATTCAGATCATTGTCTTGCTACATAACCCAATTGTGCACAGCACCAGATATACTGGCTGCAGGGTGCCGTCCAGCGATGGTGCAACTACTTAGCTCCCACACCACTAGTTATGGCCATGCCACCAGTTGCCCCTCCCTCACCCTCAACTGCAGTCCTGACATGCAGCAGCCTCCATGATTGCACTGCGCTCTCTATGGGGTTCCTGCTCTACTGAAATGGCCCTTAAGCTTGTCCTGATTATACGATTTTCAGTTTCAGGTCCATTGTACCAGCCCCTCAGTCCAAAAAGTAGCTAAACAATGCCTGTCTACCCTATCATCTTGGATGTCGCCACCGCAAACTCAATATTTCCAAAATAGAATTAATTGTATTCCCGCCAGCCAAGAGTAGTTACCAACCTGATATCTCCATAACTGTTGGCACCGCGACTATCCACCCTACCCCACAAGCTCGCTACCTAGGTGTTATACTTGACTCTGATCTGTCCTTTGTTCCCCACATTCAATCTGTCTCTAAATCATGTTACATACATCTAAGAAACATATTCAAAAAACATCCTTATCTTACACAAGACACTGCAAAAACTCTCATCCATGCTCTCATTATCTCCCGCATTGATTATTGCAATAGTCTTCTTACTGATCTTCCCAAGAAAAAAGACTCTCACCACTACAATCCATTCTGAATGCAGCTGCGAGGCTAATCTTCCTCGCTAGACGTTCATCGTGTGCAGATGCGCTCTGTCAGCCCCTCCATTGGTTACATGTATTCTACCGTATTCAATATAAAATACTTCTACTCTCATATAAAGCTATTAACCAAACTACACCAACATATATCTCTTCCCTTATATCAAATTATCTCCCAACTCGACCTCTTCGCCTTGCACAAGCCCTGCGTCTCTCAACTGCAACATAGGCAAACGCTGGGGGGGGGGGGGGGGGATTACCGGTTGCACAGAAACCCCCCTTCTCTTGGCAAGTAGCTCACATTATGACCACAATAGCAATGGTGTATAATACTATTTCTATAGCTGTCGCCACATCATGCAGTGTAAGGAATAGAGCAGAGCTGCTGCACATGCCCAGTGGTAGCAGCTTCTTCTACCAAGTTTGCTGTGTGTGTGTGGATCTGAGTCCTCAATCAGTGCTCTGGACCAGAGAGTAGCTACCAGGAAGAAGAGACAGGAGCCTTACCGTGAGGTGGGAGAATGTGCGCTTAGAAAGTGCAGTACTTGTTCAATTATGTTTGTGTATTTATTTATTATGGTATGTTTAACCTATTACTATAGACCATCTATAGTGTTAAATATTAACAGCGCAATGTGTACTGAGCGAGGAGGGGGGGGGGGGGGGCAACGACTATGCTCACTTCACCCAGTGGTGAAGTGAGCGATCCTCTAGATTGTGCCTGCATGCAGGCCAATCTAGTGTCGTGATAGAGACATGCGGGGCCGCTCATTCCTATCGCTATGGGGTATACACACGGAGAGATCCGTGCTTAATTTCTAAGCAATCTAGTCAGATTGCTTAGAATTTAAGCACGGATCTCTCCGTGTGTCCCCCACCTTTAGACTGTATTCCATACACTAATCAGTGTATAAAAAGACCAATGTTTGTTTACATTAATGTCCAGGGTCGTTACTAGGTTCTTCTGCCACTCCCCAGACTCCTTCCCTTGCATTAACATTCCGCCGAGTGGGAGAATGTGGACTGACATTTGGAACCCCCCTTCCCCCCCAGAAGTCCTGCGTTTGCCACTGTGCACGGATCACTCGCTCCCATTCACAATTGCAGGACTTTCTTCAGGCAGCACCAACCGTATGGAATGTCCTGCCAGACATGATAAGACTGTCCTCTAGCCTCCAAACTTTCAAGCGTTCCCTGAAAACTCACCTATTCAGGCAAGCCTATCAAATTCCAGAACCGCCCACATAACCTTCAGAAGCATTCATATCTAATTACATACCATCAGGACTGGCTTTGCAACCTGGTGACTGATATGCTATAGATAGAGCCTATCCTTGTGTATCCTTCCTGTTTCCCTATAGATTGTAAGCTTGCGAGCAGGGGCTTCCTACATCTACAGTATGTCTGTCTGTTATTACTCAGTTGTTTTATCACTGTTGATTCCAGTTGTAAAGCGCTACGGAATATGCTGCGCTATATAAGAGACTTGCCCTGATTTATCAATGAGTGATAAATTTCACTGTGAGTGATAAATTGCACCAGCCAATCAGCTCCTAACTTCCATGTCACAGGCTGTGTTTGAAAAATGACAGCTAGGAGGTGATTGGCTGGTGAAATGTATCACTCATTGATAAATAAGGGCTTGTAAATAAATACAAATAAATTCAATAAACATGTTTTTGACACCTGTTTTCAATGGCCAATATACTTTCTAGAGAAACATTGCGAGAGAGACTTCAGAGTGGGGATGGGTTAAGGTGACCAGGCATATGCCTGTTCTATTTACCAGTTAGCTATATTAATCTAGCCCCATTTTACATAAAAATGTAATTAGCCCTGTCATTTCATTTATAAATACTTTTGGCCCCTCTTTCGTGTTCCTCTGGGGGTTTATTCTGCCCCAAAGGATGAACAAAACTATCCATCAAGGGGCAGTGCAAGCCCGGGTTACTGTGTTCAAACCTTTAAACCTTCTATTGGATGAAGTGTGTCTAGTGATGGCCACTGGCCATCGATGGTTTGAAATCATGAATGGTCTATGACCACTGTTGAATACTTTTACCATCGATGGAGGAGAACCAGATGATTTCTTGCCATCGATGGTTCAGTGCTATCAAATTTATTTATTTTTCCCCTCAAAGGGGTATATTTACTAAGTTCCCGATTTTGACCGATTTGGTGTTTTTTCTTCAAAGTGTCATCTCGGGAATTTACTAAACACAAATCTCGGCAGTGATGAGGGCATTCGTATTTTTTTTGAAGTCAAAGCAAAAAAATACGAATGAATACACCATCGGTCAAATACGCCTGTTATTTGATAGAACTCGGTCATTTACTAAAATTTGTATTTCACAAACACTGCCGGCAATAGGCAAACACTGGCATGAATAAATACAAATCGTAAAAAAATGCAGTTTTAAAATAGACCTGCTTTTTTTTTACCGTGTTCTGATAGGCATGCACGGATCCGTGAGATCCGTGCCTGTTTATCAGTGGTAAGGGGTGGGAAAGTGTTACATTTTGGGGAAAAAAATGTGTGGGGTCCCCCCTCCTAAGCAAAACCAGCCTCGGGCTCTTTGAGCCGGTCCTGGTTGAAAAATATGAGGAAAAAAATGACAGGGGTTCCCCCATATTTCATCAACCAGCACCGGGCTCTGCGCCTGGTCCTGGTGCAAAAAATACGGGGACAAAAAGCGTAGGGGTCCCCCGTATTTTTTAAACCAGCACCGGGCTCCACTAGCCAGGTACATAATGCCACAGCCGGGGGACACTTATTGTGGTTTCGGCGGCCCTGGCATTACATACCCAACTAGTCACCCCTGGCCGGGGTACCCTGGAGGAGTGGGAACCCCTTAAATCAAGGGTCCCCCCCTCCAGCCACCCAAGGGCCAGGGGTGAAGCCCGAGGCTGCCCCCCCCCCCATCCAAGGGCGGCGGATGGGGGGCTGATAGCCTTGTGAATAAAAGAGAATATTGTTTTTAGTAGCAGTACTAAAAATCCCAGCAAGCCTCCCCTGCAAGCTGGTACTTGGAGTACCACAAGTACCAGCATGCGGTGGAAAACCGGGCCGCTGGTACCTGTAGTAGTACTACTACTACTAAAAAAATACCCAACAAAAAACAGGACACACACACCGTGACAGTATAAGTTTATTACATACATGCACACCTCCAAACATACATACTTACCTATGTTCACACAAGGCTCGGTCCTCTTCTCCATGTAGAATCCCCGGGGTACCTGTGAAAAAAATTATACTCACATAATCCAGTGTATCCTCTGTTCTTTGTATAATCCACGTACTTGGCAAAAAAAAAACGGAAACCCGACCACGCACTGAAAGGGGTCCCATGTTTACACATGGGACCCCTTTCCCCGACTGCCAGGACCCCCCCTGACTCCTGTCAAAGAGGGTCCCTTCAGCCAATCAGGGAGCGCCACGTCGTGGCACTCTCCTGATTGGCTGTGTGCTCCTGGTGGAACTCCATGGTGGAACTTTGCGGTCAGCGGTTGACCGAAAGTAACCTCACCGCTGACCACAAAGTTCCCACCATTGGATACAATGGAGCGCATAGGCGCTACATTGTATCTCTGCCGTGTGCAGCCTCACAGACACTACAGGAGCACACAGCCAATCAGGAGAGTGCCACGATGTGGCGCTCCCTGATTGGCTGAAGGGACCCTCTTTGACAGGAGTCAGGGGGGGTCCTGGCAGTCAGGGAAAGGGGTCCCATGTGTAAACATGGGACCCCTTTCAGTGCGTGGTCGGGTTTCCGTTTTTTTTTTGTGCCAAGTACGTGGATTATACAAAGAACAGAAGATACACTGGATTATGTGAGTATAATTTTTTCACAGGTACCCCGAGGATTCTACATGGAGAAGAGGACCGAGCCTCGTGTGAACATAGGTAAGTATGTATGTTTGGAGGTGTGCATGTATGTAATAAACTTATACTTTCACGGTGTGTGTCCTGTTTTTTGTTGGGTATTTTTTTAGTAGTAGTACTACAGGTACCAGCGGGCCCGGTTTTCCACCGCATGCTGGTACTTGTGGTTCTCCAAGTACCAGCTTGCAGGGGAGGCTTGCTGGGATTTGTAGTACTGCTACTAAAAACAATATTCTCTTTTTTTCACAAGGCTATTAGCCCCCCATCTGCTGCCCTTGGATGGGGGGGGACAGCCTCGGGCTTCACCCCTGGCCCTTGGGTGGCTGGAGGGGGGGACCCCTTGATTTAAGGGGTTCCCACTCCTCCAGGGTACCCCGGCCAGGGGTGACTAGTTGGGTATGTAATGCCAGGGCCGCCGAGACCACAATAAAAGTGTCCCCCGGCTATGGCATTATGTACCTGGCTAGTGGAGCCCGGTGCTGGTTTAGAAAATACGGGGGACCCTTACACTTTTTGTCCCCCGTATTTTTTGAACCAGGACCAGGCACAGAGCCCTATGTTGGTTGATGAAATATGGGGGAACCCCTGTCATTTTTTTACCCAGATTTTTTCAACCAGGACCGGCTCAAAGAGCCCGAGGCTGGTTTTGCTTAGGAGGGGGGACCCCACGCATTTTTTTTTCTACTTTTACACTATTTTTAATTTTTTTTAAAACATGCACAATAAAACCCTGCACGGATCTCACAGATCCAGCCGAGTTTCATTGTTTTAATGTCGGCAGTGTTTTACTATTCACTCCCGTAAAACACTGCCAAAAAATACGAATGACATCGACATCGGAAAACACGAAAATGTAAAATACGGCAGCTTAGTAAATGAGGCGTAATAAATTCAAAAAGTTGCAAAATTACTAGAGATGAGCGGGTTCGGTTCCTCGGAATCCGAACCCCCCCGAACTTCAGCCTTTTTACACGGGTCCGAGGCAGACTCGGATCTTCCCGCCTTGCTCGTTTAACCCGAGCGCGCCCGAACGTCATCATCCCGCTGTCGGATTCTCGCGAGGCTCGTATTCTATCGCGAGACTCGGATTCTATATAAGGAGCCGCGCGTCGCCGCCATTTTCACACGTGCATTGAGATTGATAGGGAGAGGACGTGGCTGGCGTCCTCTCCGTTAGAATAGATAGAGACACTTGAGTTGATTTACTACTAACTTAGTAATTTTGGGGAGCATTAGGAGTACTCAGAGTGCAGAGTTTTGCTGATAGTTACTAGTGACCACCACCAGTTTTATTTATTATTTAATATAATCCGTTCTCTGCCTGAAAAAAAACGATACACAGTCACATACCATATCTGTGCTCAGCCTCAGTGTGCTGCATGATAATATCATCTATGTATATCTGACTGTGCTGAGTGCTCACTGCTCACACAGCTGAATTGTGGGGGAGACTGGGGTGCAGTTATAGCAGGAGTACAGTGCACACTTTTGCTGCCAGTGTGACTGACCAGTGACCACCAGTATATTGTCTGCCTGAAAAAGTTAAACACTCCTGTGGTGTTTTTTTTTTTTATTCTATAAACGCATTCTGCTGACAGTGTCCAGCAGGTCCGTCATTCATTATATTATATAAATATTTACCTGCAGTAGTGTTATATTTTTTTTGTTCATCTCTATCATCTTTATCATCTCTATATTAGCAGACGCAGTACGGTAGTCCACAGCTGTGGCTACCTCTGTGTCGTCAGTGCTCGTCCATAATTGTATACCTACCTGTGGTGGGGTTTATTTTTCTATCTTCTTCATACTAGTAGTTTAGGAGTCTGCTGACAGTGTCCAGCAGGTCCGTCATTATATTATATATACCTGCAGTAGTGATATATATATATATTTTATATCATTATCATCTCTATACTAGCAGACGCAGTACGGTAGTCCACGGCTGTAGCTACCTCTGTGTCGTCAGTGCTCGTCCATAAATGTATACCTACCTGTGGTGGGGTTTTTTTTTCTATCTTCTTCATACTACTAGTTTAGGAGTCTGCTGACAGTGTCCAGCAGGTCCGTCATTATATTATATATACCTGCAGTAGTGATATATATATATTTTTTATATCATTATCATCTCTATACTAGCAGACGCAGTACAGTAGTCCACGGCTGTAGCTACCTCTGTGTCGTCAGTGCTCGTCCATAATTGTATACCTACCTGTGGTGGGTTTTTTTTTTTCTATCTTCTTCATACTAGTAGTTTAGGAGTCTGCTGACAGTGTCCAGCAGGTCCGTCATTATATTATATATACCTGCAGTAGTGATATATATATATTTTTTATATCATTATCATCTCTATACTAGCAGACGCAGTACGGTAGTCCACGGCTGTAGCTACCTCTGTGTCGTCAGTGCTCGTCCATAATTGTATACCTACCTGTGGTGGGGTTTATTTTTCTATCTTCTTCATACTAGTAGTTTAGGAGTCTGCTGACAGTGTCCAGCAGGTCCGTCATTATATTATATATACCTGCAGTAGTGATATATATATATATTTTTTATATCATTATCATCTCTATACTAGCAGACGCAGTACGGTAGTCCACGGCTGTAGCTACCTCTGTGTCGTCAGTGCTCGTCCAGAATTGTATACCTACCTGTGGTGGGTTTTTTTTTTCTATCTTCTGCATACTAGTAGTTTAGGAGTCTGCTGACAGTGTCCAGCAGGTCCGTCATTATATTATATATACCTGCAGTAGTGAAATATATATATTTTTTATATCATTATCATCTCTATACTAGCAGACGCAGTACGGTAGTCCACGGCTGTAGCTACCTCTGTGTCGTCAGTCACTCGTCATCCATAAGTATACTAGTATCCATCCATCTCCATTGTTTACCTGAGGTGCCTTTTAGTTGTGCCTATTAAAATATGGAGAACAAAAATGTTGAGGTTCCAAAAATAGGGAAAGATCAAGATCCACTTCCACCTCGTGCTGAAGCTGCTGCCACTAGTCATGGCCGAGACAATGAAATTCCATCAACGTCGTCTGCCAAGGCCGATGCCCAATGTCATAGTACAGAGCATGTAAAATCCAAAACACAAAATATCAGTAAAAAAAGGACTCAAAAATCTAAAATAAAATCGTCGGAGGAGAAGCGTAAACTTGCCAATATGCTATTTACCACACGGCTGAGGCCCTGGCCTATGTTCATGGCTAGTGGTTCAGCTTCACATGAGGATGGAAGCACTCAGCCTCTCACTAGAAAAATGAAAAGACTTAAGCTGACAAAAGCACAGCAAAGAACTGTGCGTTCTTCGAAATCACAAATCCACAAGGAGAGTCCAATTGTGTCGGTTGCGATGCCTGACCTTCCCAACACTGGACGTGAAGAGCATGCGCCTTCCACCATTTGCACGCCCCCTGCAAGTGCTGGAAGGAGCACCCGCAGTCCAGTTCCTGATAGTCAGATTGAAGATGTCAGTGTTGAAGTACACCAGGATGAGGAGGATATGGGTGTTGCTGGCGCTGGGGAGGAAATTGACAAGGAGGATTCTGATGGTGAGGTGGTTTGTTTAAGTCAGGCACCCGGGGAGACACCTGTTGTCCGTGGGAGGAATATGGCCATTGACATGCCTGGTGAAAATACCCAAAAAATCAGCTCTTCGGTGTGGAAGTATTTCAACAGAAATGCGGACAACAGGTGTCAAGCCGTGTGTTGCCTTTGTCAAGCTGTAATAAGTAGGGGTAAGGACGTTAACCACCTCGGAACATCCTCCCTTATACGTCACCTGCAGCGCATTCATCATAAGTCAGTGACAAGTTCAAAAACTTTGGGCGACAGCGGAAGCAGTCCACTGACCAGTAAATCCCTTCCTCTTGTAACCAAGCTCACGCAAACCACCCCACCAACTCCCTCAGTGTCAATTTCCTCCTTCCCCAGGAATGCCAATAGTCCTGCAGGCCATGTCACTGGCAATTCTGACGAGTCCTCTCCTGCCTGGGATTCCTCCGATGCATCCTTGCGTGTAACGCCTACTGCTGCTGGCGCTGCTGTTGTTGCTGCTGGGAGTCGATGGTCATCCCAGAGGGGAAGTCGTAAGACGACTTTTACTACTTCCACCAAGCAATTGACTGTCCAACAGTCCTTTGCGAGGAAGATGAAATATCACAGCAGTCATCCTGCTGCAAAGCGGATAACTGAGGCCTTGGCATCCTGGGCGGTGAGAAACGTGGTTCCGGTATCCATCATTACTGCAGAGCCAACTATAGACTTGTTTGAGGTACTGTGTCCCCGGTACCAAATACCATCTAGGTTCCATTTCTCTAGGCAGGCGATACCGAAAATGTACACAGACCTCAGAAAAAGACTCACCAGTGTCCTAAAAAATGCAGTTGTACCCAATGTCCACTTAACCACGGACATGTGGACAAGTGGAGCAGGGCAGACTCAGGACTATATGACTGTGACAGCCCACTGGGTAGATGTATTGACTCCCGCCGCAAGAACAGCAGCGGCGGCACCAGTAGCAGCATCTCGCAAATGCCAACTCTTTCCTAGGCAGGCTACGCTTTGTATCACCGCTTTCCAGAATACGCACACAGCTGAAAACCTCTTACGGCAACTGAGGAAGATCATCGCAGAATGGCTTACCCCAATTGGACTCTCCTGTGGATTTGTGGCATCGGACAACGCCAGCAATATTGTGTGTGCATTAAATCTGGGCAAATTCCAGCACGTCCCATGTTTTGCACATACCTTGAATTTGGTGGTGCAGAATTATTTAAAAAACGACAGGGGCGTGCAAGAGATGCTGTCGGTGGCCAGAAGAATTGCGGGACACTTTCGGCGTACAGGCACCACGTACAGAAGACTGGAGCAACACCAAAAACGCCTGAACCTGCCCTGCCATCATCTGAAGCAAGAAGTGGTAACGAGGTGGAATTCAACCCTCTATATGCTTCAGAGGTTGGAGGAGCAGCAAAAGGCCATTCAAGCCTATACAACTGACCACGATATAGGAGGTGGAATGCACCTGTCTCAAGCGCAGTGGAGAATGATTTCAACGTTGTGCAAGGTTCTGCAACCTTTTGAACTTGCCACACGTGAAGTCAGTTCAGACACTGCCAGCCTGAGTCAGGTCATTCCCCTCATCAGGCTTTTGCAGAAGAAGCTGGAGACATTGAAGGAGGAGCTAACACTGAGCGATTCCGCTAGGCATGTGGGACTTGTGGATGGAGCCCTTAATTCGCTTAACAAGGATTCACGGGTGGTCAATCTGTTGAAATCAGAGCACTACATTTTGGCCACCGTGCTCGATCCTAGATTTAAAACCTACCTTGGATCTCTCTTTCCGGCAGACACAAGTCTGCAGGGGTTCAAAGAACTGCTGGTGAGAAAATTGTCAAGTCAAGCGGAACGCGACCTGTCAACATCTCCTCCTTCACATTCTCCCGCAACTGGGGGTGCGAGGAAAAGGCTCAGAATTCCGAGCCCACCCGCTGGCGGTGATGCAGGGCAGTCTGGAGCGACTGCTGATGCTGACATCTGGTCCGGACTGAAGGACCTGCCAACGATTACGGACATGTCGTCTACTGGCACTGCATATGATTCTCTCTCCATTGAAAGAATGGTGGAGGATTATATGAGTGACCGCATCCAAGTAGGCACGTCAGACAGTCCGTACGTATACTGGCAGGAAAAAGAGGCAATTTGGAGGCCCTTGCACAAACTGGCTTTATTCTACCTACAGATGTAGCCACCTTTATCTTGAGTGGCCGCGGCGTTTGTCCCGTTCGACCATACGCAGCGTACTGTGGCGTAGCGAGGCGCGCCTAGCCACAGAGAGGCTATCTAATCGCACGGAGACAGACATTTGACGTTTGGCGTTACCTTTACGTGTAATACCTGCGATCAGCCACCAGATGTCGCTTTTTACAATCACCACTGCGCATGCGTGTGGTCTCCCGTAAAATACAATACTGACATACATAATAAGGACTACTTTACTAAGGCGTCTCATTACGCTGCATACAGTAAATACTGTACTCATTACGCTGCATTATTTAATACAGTACTGTATATACAGTACGACACCGACGCAAATACAGTAGTACAGCATACAGTATATGATCCATCTACAATACTTTATGAATACTGTATGTGAGCGTCCAAGTCCCGCAGACAAAACACAGTACTGTAAAACCAGTAGTGTACACTGTCGCAAATGGATGTGTGTTACAAGTTCACTATTGCCTCTCAAGATTAGGAATTTTCTACAGTATGTTATCGTCCTAATCCCGTAGCCATTACAGCATAATCAAAACCAACGGATTTATACATTTGTCTGCGGCGAAGTGGTGAAGTGTTTCGCTTCCTATACTCAGAGTCCAGGGTTCGATTCCTTAAGTACGAATGCATGTTACTGTAGTTTTTTTCAGACACTTTATTATTTTTTTTATTCACATACTGTAAACCAGGGCATACAGTAGCTGCATGAGCGGTTCTATGCGATCGAGTCCGGTGTACCATAATGTGCAGGTTCTATGCAGGTTAAGGTTCTATGCTCCGTACACAGTACACATACAATTCTGTAGCTGGGCAGACTGAATAGAAATGGCTACCACCTATGACTCCTTGCCCCACAGAGGCCCTAGGCTACGGAGCAAGTAATAGTCCAGATTGTACAAACTATGGGGCAATGCTGAAGGAGCGTCACAATCCCCTAGCTAAAATACACAGTATGCATATTATGGTACACCGGACTCGATGACATACTGTAGCACACTGGCAAAATGGCCGCCGCCCCTGAACCCTTGTGCAGGTTATGGGGCAATGCTGAAGGAGCGTCACAATCCCCTAGCCAAAATACACAGGGGAGGGATAAGCTACTGTAGGATTGCATACAGTATTACGGTACACCGGACTCAATCGCATAGCACACTGTCAAAACGACCACTACCCATGAACCCCCACCTCCTGAACCCCCACCTCGTGGCAGGCAGCAGTTGGGTATGGAATGAGAAATGGCATAAGCTGTGCAGGCTACGGGGCGATGCTGAAGGAGCGTCACAATCCCCTAGCCAAAATACACAGAGATACTGTAAGCG
Organism: Pseudophryne corroboree; assembly: GCF_028390025.1. Classification (NCBI taxonomy): domain Eukaryota; kingdom Metazoa; phylum Chordata; class Amphibia; order Anura; family Myobatrachidae; genus Pseudophryne; species Pseudophryne corroboree. The sequence goes on along the minus strand of NC_086445.1, from coordinate 53,332,462 downwards.
AGGTCTATGCACATTACAGTACTGTACGTTACACCGGGCTCGGTCGCATAGCAAACTGACAAAACACAAGTTTTACAGTACATACAGTAAAGCAGGCCAAAGCTGCAGGAGAGTTTCTACTGTAAAGGTTCTATGCACCGTACGGTAATGTACACATACCTGTACAATTCTATAGCAGGGCAGACTCAATTGAAATGGCTACCGCCTGTGACTCCTACAGTAGCTCCTAGGAGGCACTCAGCTATGGAGCAAATAACAGCACAGATTTTGCAGGCTACGGGGCAATGCTGAAGGAGCGTCACAATCCCCTAGCTACAATACACAGGGGTGATAGAGATAATCGAGTGGCTGGAGGGGGGTCCCCTTGATTTAAGGGGCCCCCACTCCTCCAGGGTACTCCGGCCAGGTGTGACTAGTTGGGTATTTAATTCCATGGCCGCAGGGACCGGTATAAAAGTCTCCCCCGGCTGTGCATTATCTGTCCAGCTAGTGGAGCCCAGTGCTGATTCAAAAAATATGGGGAACCCCTACGCTTTTTTTGTCCCCCTTATTTTTTGCACCAGGACCAGGCGCAGAGCCCGGTGCTGGTTCTAAAAAGATGGGGGATCCCGTGTCCATTTTTTCCGTATTCCTGCCGGAATTCGACTGCAATTGCATATACAGTACTGTACCCCTTAATGTCACTGCTTACAGTATACAGTATTTAGACATGAGCTTGTGTACAGTATCTGTCATGAGGTGCTTTTTTCACTGACACTATAACTTTTTTCTATTGTGATATACTGTACAGAGGCGGCAAACTAGCCAAACGGGAATAATCAGCTTCTGCAGAATAAAATGAGATGCTACAGTACATGCCTATATTCTGTGAGTGACTGCGGCTCTATGAAATTAAATCAGAAAATTTAAATATGAAATGCATTACTAATGTGTGGCATTACTGTACTGTATGTGTATAAGGTGTACTACAATATTTTCTGGTGTAACATAAGGAAAGGGCACTACTGCATGGTCTAATGCAGTGGTTCTCAAACTTGGTCCTCAGGACCCCACACAGTGCATGTTTTGCAGGTAAACCAGCAAGTGCACAGATGTATTCATTACTAACTGACACATTTTAGAAGGTCCATACAGTAGGTGGAGCTAATTTTTTCACTTGTGATTCTGTGAGACCTGCAAAACCTGCACTGTGTGGGGTCCTGAGGACTGAGTTTGAGAACCTGTGGTCTAATGTAAATAAAGATGAATGTGGTGGGGTGTAATGTGAATAAGGGGCATTACTGTTAGGAGTAATGTGGTACTATGATATGATGTCATGAGAATAAGAGACACCACTGCATGATATAATGTGAATAAAGTTGCAGTACTGTGTTGTGTCATTTCATCTTCGGGTATTATTGTGTTACCATGCCCCTTCCCAGCAAGAACATACTGTACACTGTTTTGGGCTGGCACTAAATGTGCACATTGTTCTTATTTAGATTATAGGGGGTAGGAGCGCCAAAATGGGTGATGGTGCTGGGAAAGGGGTGCAGGGTTAGAGGCGGAACTACGTAGCATCTGTGCAAGAGGGCATCAGCCAAAATCTAGCCTAGGGCATCATGTTGGTCAGGTTTGGCTCTGATAATACTGTATACTGTACTCTTACTGTACTTTGCATTCAATACAGATACTGTTTGCACACAGGTTTTACATGAATCATTGGCAATGCTGCAGGAGTGTCTCATTAGGCAATCTAAAATATACCACGACTATGGGTGGGGATACAGTAGGGAAGTTCTGTCACCATAAGCTGTCTGCTGTGTATAGCATATTTCCATCTGAGATGCATTTGTGTGTTTGTAATAAGAAAAAAACATTTTACTGTACATTTAGTGGATACAGTATTTCTCCCCCATAATGACGTATCATACTGTACAGGTACCCTCATGTACTGTACCGTACCATACTGTAAAATTGAATATTTATTGGAAAAACATCAATATTAATGTAAAAATAAAGTATTACAACATCCGATTCCATGTACTGCACTGATCAAAATGTACAGTACTCTTATTCAGGACTTATAAAACTGAAAATAACTGTTCATACAGTACACATCAATAACATTACTACTGTATAATATTCTACATTAGTTTATGCAATAATCAGACAAAGGCAATTTTATCATTTTTTTTAATAATGCACCAATTTAAAATTTTAAACAGAAAATACAGAACTACATATTTGTGGCTTGACCATTTCTTTCAACTACAACAGGTAATACTTTATACAGGTGATTTATATAATTATTACAATGTTCAGGTGTGAGTACTTCTAGCCAAAATTTCTTTATCCCATCCACCAGTTGCTGTTTTGTTGTTGGCTTTGCAACACTCCTAACGTACCTCTTCAATTGAGCCCACACTAATTCGATTGGGTTCATGTCTGGTGATCTATATAAAAATAAAAAAAAAGCGTATAGAAAAAATTAATTACATTACAGTAAATAGAGAAAATTAAACATACAATATTGTACTGTTTATTAAACAAAAATTTTTTTTACAGTACTAGAGTGCTATCCAAAATTTTACTTGTACACTGTTGAAAGAATACTCACTCTGGTGGTGTGCGTTCCCAATTCATACCTTTCTCTTCCATAAATTTGGCTGAGGCGGAGTGTTTAGGATCATTGTCTTGGAATATCCTATGGTGAGTTGGGTAATATTTATTCACAAATGGCACCATACATTTCTCTACTATTGTTTCTTGGAAAAATTTCTTATCCATGATTCCTACAGAAATCAAAAAATGTTGTTCATTAATAAGCAACTCCTTTTATTGTGCAGTTACACGTACTCTACAGTACAAAAGAAAAAGAGGCAATTTGGAGGCCCTTGCACAAACTGGCTTTATTCTACCTAAGTTGCCCTCCCACAAGTGTGTACTCCGAAAGAGTGTTTAGTGCCGCCGCTCACCTTGTCAGCAATCGGCGTACGAGGTTACTTCCAGAAAATGTGGAGAAGATGATGTTCATTAAAATGAATTATAATCAATTCCTCCATGGAGACATTCACCAGCAGCAATTGCCTCCACAAAGTACACAGGGAGCTGTGATGGTGGATTCCAGTGGGGACGAATTGATAATCTGTGAGGAGGGGGATGTACACGGTGATGAATCGGAGGATGATGATGAGGTGGACATCTTGCCTCTGTAGAGCCAGTTTGTGCAAGGAGAGATTAATTGCTTCTTTTTTGGTGGGGGTCCAAACCAACCCGTCATTTCAGTCACAGTCGTGTGGCAGACCCTGTCACTGAAATGATGGGTTGGTTAAAGTGTGCATGTCCTGTTTATACAACATAAGGGTGGGTGGGAGGGCCCAAGGACAATTCCATCTTGCACCTCTTTTTTTCTGTCATTTTTCTTTGCGTCATGTGCTGTTTGGGGAGTGTTTTTTGGAAGGGCCATCCTGCGTGACACTGCAGTGCCACTCCTAGATGGGCCAGGTGTTTGTGTCGGGCACTTGGGTCGCTGAGCTTAGTCATCCAGCGACCTCGGTGCAAATTTTAGGACTAAAAATAATATTGTGAGGTGTGAGGTGTTCAGAATAGACTGAAAATGAGTGGAAATTATGGTTATTGAGGTTAATAATACTTTGGGATCAAAATGACCCCCAAATTCTATGATTTAAGCTGTTTTTTAGGGTTTTTTGAAAAAAAAACACCCGAATCCAAAACACACCCGAATCCGACAAAAAAAATTCGGTGAGGTTTTGCCAAAACGCGTTCGAACCCAAAACACGGCCACGGAACCGAACCCAAAACCAAAACACAAAATCCGAAAAATTTCCGGTGCACATCTCTAAAAATTACACATTCGATGTCATTCGTGTTTGAACTTTAAACTCATTCTGAAAAATACGAATTTTAGTAAATATATCCCAATGTGTCAGGGCACAGAGCTTAGCTCTGCCCTCTGACACTCACGAAGTCCTGCCCCTGGGCTCTAATTGGCCCGCAGTTCACTTTACAGAATGCTGGGGTGACCATCGATGGGTAAAACCATAGATGGTTCCCTTACAGATGGTTTTACACCATTGAGGTTATCCATCAATGGTACCATTAATGGTGACCATCAATGGATAATCCACCAATGGCTATCCCTAAGTGTGTCATACAGCAAATCACTCTACTATATAATAATAATAACAATAATAATAAAGACACAGAGATAATTTGGCAGAAAAAAACTGTCGGCGACAATGGACGGCCAGAATAAGCACAATCCACAATGCACAATAACAACCATCAACATGCATTACACGCAGTAAGGCTATCCACTCAACCTTCTAACGGGACTACCCTAACACTGCACTCATTAGGGTGATACAGGCAACTACCAGTCAGCAAAGAGAGCACACCCAAAATAAATGATTGCACTCGGGCCGGTGATCTGCCTTTCTCAGAATAGCCAACCAAGAATACTATAAGGTAGGGTGAGAAGACTGGAACAAAGAGGCTTCGGCCTACAGCTCAAACCTTTAAATAAAATTTTACATAGACACACCCCTGCCACACCATAGGTAGGCTAAGTCATGTGATCTTCCTTTATGCCTGCCCCATCCTGGTGGTTTAAATTACTTCATTCTTATAGCAATCACAGAGTTGCTCTTTTGCATGGAATTAGGTAAACATTCTACTTTATGTTATAGGTGCTGACACTGGAGGTAATTCCAAGTTGATCGCAGCAGGAATTTTTTTAGCAGTTGGGAAAAACCATGTGCACTGCAGGGGAGGCAGATATAACATGTGCAGAGAGAGTTAGATTTGGGTGTGGTGTGTTCAATCTGCAATCTAATTTGCAGTGTAAAAATAAAGCAGCCAGTATTTACCCTGCACAGAAACAAAATAACCCACCCAAATCTAACTCTTTCTGCACATATTATATCTGCTTCCCCTGCAGTGCACATGGTTTTGCCCAATTGCTAAAAAAATTCCTGCTGCGATCAACTTGGAATTACCCCCACTGTGCAACACTAACAAATAAAGTATATGTTCCCTTTATGTAACACTGGGGCATCCTGTCCTTATGGAAAGTGCTGTCCGTCCTGCCCCAGGTGGCAAAGTCAGGTGGAACCGGTTTGCATCCTAAGACTCCATACCATTTTAATCGTCTAAAGTTTTGGCAGAATATCCACAGAAAATAAACTCAGAGGAAAAGGTGAGCACAGGATGATGAATTGATTCTGACAGATGTGTGATGCTTCAAAGTCAAAATAGCTAAGACTCCCATAACACTTCCGTGAAACAATCACCTCTACAGGCTGCTTAAATAATGGAGGTGAATAGATTCTGCAGCATGGTACAAGGTTGTGTTTTGTCACCATTGGGACAATACTGTACATTTTTTTAAGAGAATAAAAAAACAGAAAATAATACACCAATAAACACAGACTGTCAGTGTATAGGTAAATTATATATTCTATTAACAAGAGCAGATGCTAGAAACTCACTAATCAGGCCCTCATATGCCATGTCATTCCGTGTTTAGCCTTATTTTTCAAGTAATTAATTTAACACAGTAGTATGCAGTTACCCAAAGACTTTGTAGAATATGAACAATGGTGATTGGTCAGTTGCAAATGTTGGAAATATGTGTGTATAGGTTGAGAATATAGCAGAGTTGCTGTACACATCAGCGGATGCCTTACATCTACAAACAGTGCAGTTGCTTAACCAGTGGGGTGGTTTTATTGGAAATAAATAAGGTACAGCTGTACTCACTGTTATATACACCGGTAGATGGAGAAGAGCAGGGCATCCTACAGCTCACCAGCCGGTGAGTGTATGTAGGTACCGGGTAACGGTGCAGGATGCATGAACAGCGTCTATATTGCAGGTAAACTGTTGGCAGAGTGTTCTGGGCTATCTGGTGCAGTGACGTCACTATGTGACTTAAACAGTAATGCAGGTTTATTTAGTGTACACAGGTGACTCAGATGTAACACTGATATCGGTAATCAGGAGCCCATATATCACACAAGGTAACAGCATTAGGTAGCGGTACTTATCAGGAGATGTCTGTGGTGGTGAGGGATGGAGGACTGCACAGCCGTGCAGTCTGACTCCCAAAGTAGAGATGATGATGCATGCACTGGAAACACTGTGAGTCTCTGTAGCTGAGATCTGCTCCCAGTCTCAGCTCTGCACACAGTCTCTGTGTGTATGTCGCACTCTCCTCACTCTCTCTCTCTCTGAGATGGAGAAACAGGAACTACATCACATGACTGAGCCTCCGAGTGACTCCTGGCACTAGAGCTCTAACACTAGGGGATGCTCCCATAGACTGGTACACAGAAGGAGACAGGTACAGACCGTGACTTTTTAACAAACAAATCATTAAAGTCACTCCTGTAACTGAAAACATAATTTGAAGCAAAAACAGAAGAATAAATCTACTTTTAACCATATTCTAGTCCACATTCCATCAGGAATACACGTAACAAGTGTGATGACAGTCCTTTTGTCAACATGTCGGCAGATTTTCTTCACTTGCAACATATTCCACATTGACAGACTTGTTTTCCACCAACTCACGAATGAAATAATATCTTATAGCAATGTGCTTAGACCGTCCATGATGCTTTGTGCTACAAGAAAGATCAATTGCTCCCTTGTTATCACACTTTATGTTGATGATCTCACTGTGGTAAGGAAGACCTAATTTGCATAAAGTCTCTCTTATCCAAAGCGCTTCTTTTGAAGTTTCTGTGAGCGCCATGTACTCTGCCTCTGTTGTAGAAAGAGCAACTGTGGGTTGTTTCCTACTTGCCCAGCCTACGGCTGCACCTGCCAGTGCAAACAGGTATCCAGTATAAGAACGTCCATCATCCTCATCTGATCCCCAGTCGGCGTCACAGAATACTTTTAAGCTGGTATCTGATGATCTTGTAAATTTCAGCTTTAGTGAATTTGTACCTTTGAGGTACTTTAGTATTCTCTTTACTGCAATCCGGTGTTGTCTCCCAGGATTATTTGCGAATTGGCTTGCCCGACTCACTGCATGTGTGATGTCAGGACATGTCTCAATGCTTGCATACATCAAACTACCAATGGCATTTTGATAAGGGATTTCACGCATTTCCTCTATCTCCCTTTTGCTGCTTGGTGACATGGCCTTGACCATCTTTGTACTTTTATCAATGGGAGTACTTACTGGTTTTGCATCTGTCATTCTGTATTTGGAAATTATTGCCTGAATTTATCTTTGTTGGTCAATTGTGACAGTTCCCTCTTGCAGGTTTTGTACATACCTAATAGATGATTTGCAGGGCCTAGATCTTTCAACTTGAATCTTTGTTTAAGCTGGTGCTTGACATCAGTGATGTGATCTTCTTGACCTGCCAAAAGTAAATCATCCACATAGACAGCTTTGATGGTTTTTGTGGTATAGGCAGTGATCAGTCTCTGACCTAACAAAGTAAATTTCTAGTAACAGTGCATCCAACTTTACATACCAGCAACGACCACTTTGCTTGAGACTGTATAGCAACTTCTTTAAGAGACAGACTTTTCCAGTCTGGAATATGTCCATATCATAATGTTCAGGTGGTTCCATATAAATTTCCTCAATCAATTCTCCGTTTAGGAATGGGAATTAAAGTCTAGTTGATATAACAGTAGATCATGTAGTGCTGTCAGTTCTGTATCAATTGCTGACTTCCACTCTATCCAATCACTGCTTGACTTTGCTTCCTGTATGTTTTGAGGTTCACAGTAAGCTATGTTTGCAGACTCCTCACTGTATTTCTTGGCTGGAATACCTTTGTTAGCAAAGTTCATGCTGTGTCCTGTGCTATACATCCTTTCTGCACTTGTATAAAATGTCACTTTAAACTGTGTCACTGTAATTATTCAACAGCACTCAGGGGGTTAATCTTCAAGTACATGCGGGTCTGGGTGGGGGACTGGGCCCATAACCTGTTGGCAGAGTGTTCTGGGCTATCTGGTGCAGTGACGTCAGTCCACACACTTAGTGACTTAAACAGTAATACAGGTTTACTTAGTGAACACAGGTGACTCAGCTGTAACACTGATAGCGGTAATCAGGAGCCCATATATCACACAAGGTAACAGCATTAGGTAGTGGTACTTATCAGGAGATGTGTGTGGTGGTGAAGCATGGAGGACTGCACAGCCGTGCAGTCTGACTCCCATTGTAGAGAAGAAGATGCAGTGCCCAGCTCAGTGCCAGCTCTGTAGCTGGGATGCATGCACTGGAACACTGTGAGTCTCTGTTTCTGAGATCTGCTCCCAGTCTCAGCTCTGTACACTATCCATGTATCTAATAGCTCCACCCCCAGACCTGCACTTCTTGAACCTATTTTTCTAGAAAAATAGTACTTCAAAAGACTAATATTGCCAATTGATAGTATCTGATACCAGTTCCTCAGTTCTGCACCTGGGGCCATGCTAAGGGGTTCATTATGATTTGCCGATGGATGGGATTCCAGCTGTCAGTATACCGACAGCGGCATCCTGTCAATCATAATCCCATTCAGCCCCATAACCCTCACCTTTTCCTACCCTAACCCTCCCTTCTGGGTGCCTAACCCTCCCCGGTGGTGCCTAACCCTAACTCTCCCCGCTTGGTGCCTAACCCTAACTCCCTTCTCCACTGCCTGAACCAACCCTCCCCGCTTAATACCTAACCTCCCCCCTCTAAGTGCCTAACCCTAACCCTCCTTCTGCCTAAACATAACTCCCTCTGCCCAAACACCCCCCTCCCCCGTGTGAGGACGATCGGGATGCCGGCTGTCGGTATGTTGCTTCCCATGTTAAGGGGTCATACAGCAGCATCATTAGGAGGCTATCATGTCTCAGCCGCCCCTCTCTCACTGCCCAGAGAGAAGCCAATAGTGTTGGGATCTACAACTCCCCCTGAACCTCCCCCTTCTCACTGCTGGTCTGTCCCTCTATGCCCCCACCTGATCTTCCTGTCCCCCTCTCTGCTGCTCTGTCCCACGCTGATGCTTACCCTAATTGTCAGTACAAACCAACTCCAGCATCAAAAATGATTCTTGCCTATCAATGTTCTAAAGAGTGTACAAGTGGAGAAGTTTCCAATAGCAACCACTCACTCAGCTTCTACCTATTTTTTTGTAGAATGTACTTGATAAATGCTAGTGTAATCCCTGGTTACTATTAGGAAGCTATATCAGTATATGTGTATGTGTAATGTTAATAATGTTAATTTTTATGCTATAATACAGTGGAGGGGGAAGAAGCTGCTAGAATGTCCCCACGGCAGCATCATCCGCATGCCATAGCCGGGGAGCAGGAGTCACGAGCGGTTAGAGAGGAGGTTATAAAAATAAGAATTTACTCACCGGTAATTCTATTTCTCGTAGTCCGTAGTGGATGCTGGGAACTCCGTAAGGACCATGGGGTATAGACGGGCTCCGCAGGAGACTGGGCACTCTTAAAAGAAAGATTAGGTACTATATCTGGTGTGCACTGGCTCCTCCCTCTATGCCCCTCCTCCAGACCTCAGTTAGGGAAACTGTGCCCGGAAGAGCTGACATTACTAGGAAAGGATTTGGAATCCAGGGTAAGACTCATACCAGCCACACCAATCACACCGTATAACTCGTGATAACTATACCCAGTTAACAGTATGAACAATAACTGAGCCTCTCTCAACAGATGGCTCATACAATAACCCTTTAGTTAAGCAATAACTATATACATGTATTGCAGAGAGTCCGCACTTGGGACGGGCTCCCAGCATCCACTACGGACTACGAGAAATAGAATTACCGGTGAGTAAATTCTTATTTTCTCTGACGTCCTAGTGGATGCTGGGTACTCCGTAAGGACCATGGGGATTATACCAAAGCTCCCAAACGGGCGGGAGAGTGCGGATGACTCTGCAGCACCGAATGAGCAAACTCAAGGTCCTCCTCAGCCAGGGTATCAAACTTGTAGAATTTTGCAAAAGTGTTTGAACCCGACCAAGTAGCAGCTCGGCAAAGTTGTAAAGCCGAGACCCCTCGGGCAGCCGCCCAAGAAGAGCCCACCTTCCTCGTGGAATGGGCTTTTACTAATTTAGGATGCGGCAGTCCAGCCGCAGAATGTGCAAGCTGAATCGTGCTACAGATCCAGCGAGCAATAGTCTGCTTTGAAGCAGGAGCACCCAGCTTGTTGGGTGCATGCAGGATAAATAGCGAGTCAGTTTTTCTGACTCTAGCCGTCCTGGAAACATAAAGTTTCAGGGCCCGGACTACGTCCAGCAACTTGGAATCCTCCAAGTCCCTAGTAGCCGCAGGCACCACAATAGGTTGGTTCAAATGAAACGATGATACCACCTTAGGGAGAAATTGGGGACGAGTCCTCCATTCTGCCCTTTCCATATGTAAGATCAGATATGGGCTTTTACATGACAAAGCCGCCAATTCTGACACACGCCTAGTCCAAGCTAAGGCCAAAAGCATGACCACTTTCCACGTGAGATATTTTAGCTCCACGGTCTTAAGTGGCCCAAACCAGTGGGATTTTAGGAATCCAACACACGTTAAGATCCCAAGGTGCCACTGGAGGCACAAAAGGGGCTGAATATGCAGCACCCCTGTAACAACGTCCGAACTTCAGGCAGTGAAGCCAGTTCTTTTTGAGAGAAAAAGGGATAGGGCCGAAATCTTGGCCTTTATGGATCCTAATTTTAGGCCCATAGTCACTCCTGACTGTAGGAAGTGCAGAAATCGACCCCCCTGGAATTCCTCTGTATGGCCTTCCCGGCCACAAACCAAGCAACCTATTTTCGCCATATACAGTGAAAAAGTCTTGCTGTCACGTCTTTCCTAGCCTTTATCAGCGTAGGAATAACTGCATCCGGAATGCCCTTTTCCGCTAGGATCCGGCGTTCAACCGCCATGCCGTCCAACGCAGCCGCTGTAAGTCTTGGATCAGACAGGGTCCCTGTTGCAACATGTCCTGACTGAGAGGCAGAGGCCATGGGTCCACTGAGAGCATTTCTTGCAGTTCCGGGTACCGAGTCCTTCTTGGCCAATCCGGAGCAAAGAATATTGTTCACACTCCTCCGTTTATTACAATTCTCAGCCCTTGGGTCTGAGAGGAAGAGGAGGGAATATATAGACCGACTGGAACACCCACGGTGTTACTAGTGCGACCACAGCTATCGCCTGAAAGTCCCTTGACCCAGCGTAAAACCTTTTTTATCTTTTTATTGAGGTGGGACGCCATGTAGTCCACCTGAGGCAGTTTCCATCAATTTGCAAAACTGCGTGAAGACTTCCTGATGAAGTCACCACTTTCCCGGGTGGAGGTCGTGTCCACTCCCGAAATGAACACTGCTGACAGTGCGCTTACTTGATTCTCCGCCCAGCGAAGAATTCTGGTGGCTTCTACCCTCGCCACCCTGCTCCTTGTGCCGCCCTGGCGGTTTACATGAGCCACTGCGGTCTGATTGGATCAGAACCGGTTGGTCGCGAAGCAGGTACTCCACTTGACTTAGGGCGTTGTATATGGCCCTTAGTTCCAGGATATTGATGTGAAGGCAAGTCTGTTGGCTTGACCACAAACCCTGGAATTTTCTTCCCTGTGTAACTGCCCCCCACCCTCGGAGGCTTGCATCCGTGCTCACCAGGACCCAGTCCTTAATGCCGAATCTGCGGCCCTCGAGAAGGTGAGCACTCCGCAGCCACCACAGAAGAGACACCCTGGCCCTGGGGGATAGGGTGATTAACCGATGCATCTGAAGATGTGATCCGGACCACTTGTCCAGTAAGTTCCATTGTCCTTGCATGGAACCAGCCGAAGGGGATGGCCTCGTATGATGCCACCATCCTTCCCAGGACTCGAGTGCAGTGATGCACTGACACCGGTTTTGGTTTTCAATGGATTCCTGACCAGTGTCATGAGCTCCCGAGCTCTCTCTATCGGGAGATAAACCCTCTTCTGGTCTGTGTCTAGGATCATGCCTAGGCGAGGCAGATGAGCTGTAGGAACCAACTGCGACTTCGGAATATATAGAATCCAGTCGTGTTGCCGTTTCACTTCCAGAGAAGGTGATACGCTGTCCAGCAACTGCTCTCTTGATCTCGCTTTTATGAGGAGATCATCCAAGTATGTGATAATAGTGACACCTTGCTTCCGCAGGAGCACCATCATATCCGCCATTACCTTGGTGAAATTGGTAATGACAATCCCGTACCGCAATTCTGAGGTACGCCTGATGAGGTGGATAAATGGGGACACGAAGGTATGCATCCCTTATGTCCCGATTCATTTCAGGCTTGCAATGACCGCTCTTAGCGATTCCATCTTGAACCTGAACCTTTTCAGGTATATGTTCAGGGATTTTAATACAATATGGGTCTAACCGAACCGTCTGGTTTCGGGATTATAACATGGTCGAATAATAACACCCTCTTGTTGAAGGAGGGGACCCTTGACCACCACCTGTTGAAGATACAATTTACGAATTGCAGTTAACACTGGCTCCCTCTCTTGGGGGGAAGCCCGCCGGGTCCTCGGTGAGGGGGCATCTTCTCACAGTCCAGCCTGTATCCCTGCGATACAATTTCTATTGCCCAGGGATCTAACAGGGAGTGAACCCACTTGTGGCTGAACTTACGAAGGCGTGTCCCCACCGGGCCTAGCTCCGCCTGTGGAGCCCCAGCGACATGCGGTGGATTTTTGTAGAGGCCGGGGAGGACTTCTGTTCCTGGGGACTAGCTGTGTTGTACAGCTTCTTTCCTCTGCCCCCGGCTCTGACAAGAAAGGACGCACCTCATACTTTCTTGTTTCTTTATTCGAAAAGCTGCATTTAATAATGTCGTGCTTTCCTAGGCTGTGCAGGAATATAAGGCAAAATATCAGAATTACCAGCTATAGCTGTGGAGACCAGGCCCGAGAACCTTTCTCCACACAATCCTCAGCCTTCCATATGCCTCTTAAGTCGGCATCATCTATCCAATGTATATTCTACAGGACACGTCAAGCAGAAATCGACATAGCTTTTGTCTCTAGGACCCAGTATACTCATGTCCCTTTGGGCATGCTTTATAATTATATATCTATCACTTAAGACAGCATCTTAAAATATTTATATGCATACTAGGGTCTCAATCTCTGCTGATAAGGTACCTGTCCACGCTGCCACAGCGCTATAAACCCATGCCGACACAATCGCCGGTCTGGGTAGTATACTAGAATGTGCACACTATCTGCAGGATCCCTGAGAATAGCTAGTGCAAACAGGACACCCAAGGGGAAGATTCTCAACACATCCTGGCCCTAGTGGGGAAAGGATACAGCCAGAGAATTCTCTTGTGGGAAGCTGCCGTCTCTTGTCTGGAGATTCCCGCTCTTTTTCCTCATGAGAGGAGGGAAATTTACCTCAGCATTCTTCCCCTTAAACATGTGTACTCTCGTGTCAGGGACAGATGAGTCATCAGTGATATGCAAATCATCTTTTATTCCAATAATCATATATTGAATATCTTTTAGCCCTCTTGGCTGTAACTTTGCATTATCGTAGTCGACAGTGGAGTTAAACTCAGTGTCGATACTTTGTTATTTTGGATAGTGAACATAGAGAGACTCTGAAGGACTCTGTGACATAGGGACAGACCAGGGTAGATTTCCTTTCTGTTCCCTAACCTTTTGTGCAATAATTTTACCTCAGCACTTACACATATCCAAAGAGGTGTCGGCGTTGTCGACGGAGACACCCTCCCACACACATATCCGCTCTATCACCTCCTTAGAGGAGCCTTTTACCTCAGACATGTCGACACACACGTACCGACACACCACACACAGGGGATGCTCTATTTGAAGACAGTTGCCCCACCAGGCCCTTTGGAGACAGAGAGAGAGTATGCCAGCACACACCACAGCGCTATATAATACAGGGATGTACACTATACTGAGTGATTTTTCCCCTATAGCAGCTTATATACACAGTTTTTGCGCCTAAATTTATGTGCCCCCCCCCCCCTCTCTTTTTTGCCCTTTGTGTACCAGGATACTGCAGGGGAGAGCCTGGGGAGCTTCCTTCCAGCTGAGCTGTGAGGAGAAAATGGCGCCGGTGTGCTGAGGAAGAAGGCCCGGCCCCCTCAGCAGCGGGCTTCTGTCCTTTTATGTACTTTAATGGCGGGGGTTAATGCACATATACAGTTTTTCAGACTGTATTATGTGCTTTTCGCCAAGTAAGGTAATCTAATTGCTGCCCAGGGCGCCCCCCCCCAGCGCCCTGCACCCATCAGTGACCGGAGTGTGTGGTGTGCTAAGGGAGCAATGGCGCACAGCTGCAGTGCGGTGCGCTACCTTAATGAAGACCGGAGTCTTCAGCCGCCGATTTTCAACTTCTCTTCGTTCTTCTGGCTCTGCAAGGGGGACAGCGGCGCGGCTCTGGGACCGGTCGACCGGGGACTGGGCCTGTGTTCGATCCCTCTGGAGCTAATGGTGTCCAGTAGCCTTAGAAGCCCAAGCTAGCTGCAAGCAGGTAGGTTTGCTTCTCTCCCCTCAGTCCCACGTAGCAGTGAGTCTGTTGCCAGCAGATCTCACTGAAAATAAAAAGCCTAACAAATACTTTCTTTTCTAGGAAGCTCAGGAGAGCCCCTAGGGTGCATCCAGCTCTGGCCGGGCACAGATACTAACTGAGGTCTGGAGGAGGGGCATAGAGGGAGGAGCCAGTGCACACCAGATATAGTACCTAATCTTTCTTTTAAGAGTGCCCAGTCTCCTGCGGAGCCCGTCTATACCCCATGGTCCTTACGGAGTACCCAGCATCCACTAGGACGTCAGAGAAAGGGTCTGCTGGTGCAGCAGTTAGGGGAGAGCTGGTAGCCTTGGAAACAGTGAGGAGCAGTGACAGAGGACAGGGGGATCTCTTACCAGTAAAGGAGGTGACCCCCATCGAAATTGGTTCAGTGAAGTGTGGGAATCGCTGACACCGGGAGCCGCCGCAGTGGTAGACGCGTGGGTGAGGAGAGACTACAGTCCAGGATGGACAGTGCCTTACCTCTCTCTGCCAGCACTGATTGCATAGGAGGCCAGGAGAGTGATAGTGTGGAGCGCCGGTCAGGCAAGTCAATCCTCCAAATTCAGCGGCTGGTAGAAGTAGGGACAGCCTCACTTAGGAATCGAAGGGGCTAGGCTACAGCACAGACCCATAGACCCAAATTTGGTGTGGTATGACTGGGTGAGTGACCATCCCTCCGGAGCAGCCATTCAGCATAGAGTTAGGGTAGTGGCCTAGTCGCAGAGGGAGCGCAGCAGCTGAGAAGTGGGGTTAGTAAATTCCCACTATGCACTATACAACCCCAGCAGCATGACACTTATCAATGTAGCTACAGGAGTGGGACATATAACCTTAGCTACAGGCATTGCTTATAGCAGAACCAGTTATACAGCTGCTGAATTCAATTATACAGTATTATAAAATGCTGCTGATATTTAGTGAAAGGATTGAATGACATTAATAGCAGCCGTTATATAGAATGTTGGCTGAGATACCATACAAGGGACTGCTGAAGCCTTTGCTACAGTATATGTGACATATTGGACAATTGTAAGCAGTGTCGGACTGTGGCATGAAGGGCCCACCGGGGGAATGCAGTTATAGGGGCCCATACTTAGGGGTGTGGCCAGCCTCCACACAGGCTTGAAATACACAATAGACTTGTGCAGTGTAATGCAACATATCTACCATGTATAATACAAGTGCACAGTCTGGAGCCTGATCCCTAGAGGAAGGAGTGGGCCCTCAGGCAGTGGGGCCTACCGGTGGTTTCCCTGGTACCCCTGTGGGACAGTCCGACCCTGATTGTAAGACATATTAAAGGTTACAGCGTCCCATATAGATACTACTGTATATGTTATTTATATCATCTGTTGGAGGCTGCTTAGAACAGAAGAGGACATCTGCTGCAGGGGATCCGGTCTGAAGATCGACAGTGTCTAGGTCGACAATGTTTAGGTCGACCACTATAGGTCGACAGTCACTAGGTCGACATGGATGGAAGGTCGACAGGGTTTCTAGGTCGACATGTGCTAGGTCGACAGGTCTAAAGGTCGACATGAGTTTTTCACATTTTTTTTCTTTTTTTGAATTTTTTCATACTTAACGATCCACGTGGACTACGATTGGAACGGTAAAGTGTGCCGAGCGAAGCGGTAGTGGAGCGAAGGCACCATGCCCGAAGCATGGCGAGCGAAGCGAGCCATGCGAGGGGACGCGGTGCACTAATTTGGGATCCCGGTCACTCTACGAAGAAAACGACACCAAAAAAGAAAAAATCCTCATGTCGACCTTTAGACCTGTCGACCTAGCACATGTCGACCTAGAAACCCTGTCGACCTTCCATCCACGTCGACCTAGTGACTGTCGACCTATAGTGGTCGACCTAAACATTGTCGACCTAGACACTGTAGATTTGATGAACCACACCCCTGCTGCAGTCACCAGTCCGTGAGAAACAATTTGGTTACTAGTTAGACAGAAGACTTTGAAACATATAAAACTTCCCTTTGGACAGCTAGAAAGGAAACATAAGTAGCAGTCGCAGTCTAGCAGACACTGAATTCTACATAGCTGCAAGTCATCATTTATTGGATAGAAAATGCTACAACAGTAAACAGAGGCTCGTATTATCCTTTCTGTACCAGGGAGAACTGATACTTTAAAGACAGCGCCGGAAATTAATAAGGGGAAGTATCTACAGTCTATTCAGTCCACAGTTAGAGCAACAGACGGGAATATCGGACCCATGGATCCAATTAATATTCAGTAAAGACTACCTGATTTGCTATTTATAGCAGGATTGCAACATTGTAATGAAAAGCTATACTTCCAGATACTTACTACTACAGGTTGAGTATCCCATATCCAAATATTCCGAAATACGGAATATTCCGAAATACGGACTTTTTTGAGCGAGAGTGAGATAGTGAAACCTTTGTTTTTTGATGGCTCAATGTACACAAACTTTGTTTAATACACAAGGTTATTCAAAATATTGTATTAAATGACATCCAGACTGTGTGTATAAGGTGTATATGAAACATAAATGAATTGTGTGAATGTACACACACTTTGTTTAATGTACAAAGTTATAAAAAATATCAGCTAAAATTACTTTCAGGCTGTGTGTATAAGGTGTATATGTAACATAAATGCATTCTGTGCTTAGATTTAGGTCCCATCACCATGATATCTCATTATGGTATGCAATTATTCCAAAATACAGAAAAATCCGATATCCAAAATTCCTCTGGTCCCAAGCATTTTGGATAAGGGATACTCAACCTGTATAACTCTAACTCAGGAACCCCAGGGCCCCAAAGAGTGCACTATAAGGACAAGGGTACCCGGGTTATTTGTTGCCTAAGAGAAGGTGGAGAGTTTTTTTGTGTTGCATGCATTTATAATTGTATAGGCACACTAATACCCCTTTCAGACATATGACCCAGGAATTACCCTGCTCAACTCCCGGGATTTTCTCTCCAGCAAAAACCCGGGTTTTTCTTCAGACCCCCTTTCACACTACACCACAGACTCGGGAAATTCCCGGGTTGGCCCCTTTCGGACATAAGCTGGATTTTCCAGTTTTTAAGGCAGTGTCATCATTTTAAGGGGACGGTTTGCAGGCACACAATAATGAGGTCATGCAAAGGGGAGGGCAGGCTATGAATGGTCTGGGTGTGGTGCCCATAATGCATTGCTGGATTGCTGGATTCATGGCTCACATGCATTTGTGTAGCATGGAGAGTTTGATTGCTGTGGTGGAGTTAATTTAAATTCCATGTTAGGAATACAGTAATCCCATATTTATATACCAATAAATAGAACACCAGTTTTTCTTTTCCAAAAATGTTTATTTTAGAAAGAATAAAAGTTTTTTTTCAAGTTGTAAAATGTGTGTGCACATCTTTTACATCTTTAATGAGATCCTCCCAATTATGAGGACCTATATGGTATAGTACAAAAACTTTTTAGGAATGACAGGCGCATGACACCCACTTTAGCCATAACATAAAAGTGCTGCGGTATTGTAGTGCAAAAAAGTAGTTTTGCCGAAGGGCATGGTGTATCACAAGGGTCTTAAACCTTTGCCCTGCAGCTGTTATGGAACTTTAGTTCCCAGCATGCCCATCCACATTTAAGATTTTAGGCCCCATGCTAAACGGTGGCAGAAAATGCTGGGAAGTGTAGTTCCATAACAGCTGCAGGACAAAGGTTGAAGACCCCTGTTCTACATAAAAAAAAAGTGCTGCGGTATTGCAGTGAAAAATACAAACGAGATAATCATAAGACCAAGGTGTATGATGTACTCATAATTATGAGCGTATGCGCAATACCTGAATTTTTGAAGACCAAAATACGCATTTTAAACATACGTATTTCACAAACAAAACATTAAACAAAAATAAAGTTCTGGGCACAATACCCAACCAATAAACATAGAATAATAAGAATTTACTCACCGGTAATTCTATTTCTCGTAGTCCGTAGTGGATGCTGGGAACTCCGTAAGGACCATGGGGAATAGATGGGCTCCGCAGGAGACTGGGCACTCTAAAGAAAAGATTAGGTACTATCTGGTGTGCACTGGCTCCTCCCTCTATGCCCCTCCTCCAGACCTCAGTTAGGGAAACTGTGCCCGGACGAGCTGACATTACAAGGAAAGGAAATTTGAATCCAGGGTAAGACTCATACCAGCCACACCAATCACACCGTACAACTTGTGATAACCTTACCCAGTTAACAGTATGAACAACAACTGAGCCTCACTCAACGGATGGCTCATAACAATAACCCTTATTTAAGCAATAACTATATACACGTATTGCAGAAAGTCCGCACTTGGGACGGGCGCCCAGCATCCACTACGGACTACGAGAAATAGAATTACCAGTGAGTAAATTCTTATTTTCTCTGACGTCCTAGTGGATGCTGGGAACTCCGTAAGGACCATGGGGATTATACCAAAGCTCCCAAACGGGCGGGAGAGTGCGGATGACTCTGCAGCACCGAATGAGCAAACACAAGGTCCTCCTCAGCCAGGGTATCAAACTTGTAGAACTTTGCAAATGTGTTTGAACCCGACCAAGTAGCCGCTCGGCAAAGCTGTATAGCCGAGACCACTCAGGCAGCCGCCCAAGAAGAGCCCACCTTCCTTGTGGAATGGGCTTTTACTGATTTTGGATGCGGCAATCCAGCCGCAGAATGAGCTAGCTGAATCGTGCTACGGATCCAGCGCGCAATAGTTTGCTTTGAAGCAGGAGCAGTCTTCCTGACTCCAGCCGTTCTGGAAACATATATTTTCAAAGCCCTGACTACGTCCAGTAACTTGGAGTCCTCCAAGACCCGAGTAGCCGCAGGCACCACAATAGGTTGGTTCAAATGAAACGATGATACCACCTTTGGGAGAAATTGGGGACGAGTCCTCAATTCTGCCCTGTCCATATGGAAGTTCAGATATGGGCTTTTACATGACAAAGCCACCAATTCCGACACATGCCTAGCCGATGCTAAGGCCAACAGCATGACCACTTTCCACGTGAGATACTTTAGTTCCACGGTCCTAAGTGGCTCAAACCAGTGGGATTTCAGGAAATCCAAAACAACGCTAAGATCCCAGGGTGCCACCGGTGGCACAAAAGGGGGCTGAATATGCAGCACTCCCTTAACAAACGTCTGAACCTCAGGCAGTGAAGCCAGTTCTTTTTGAAAGAAAATGGATAGGGCCGAAATCTGGACCTTTATGGACCCCAATTTTAGGCCCATAGTCACCCCTGACTGTAGGAAGTGCAGGAATCGACCCAGCTGGAATTCCTCTGTAGGGGCCTTCCTGGCCTCACACCAAGCAACATATTTTTGCCATATACGGTGATAATGCTTTGCTGTCACGTCTTTCCTAGTCTTTATCAGTGTAGGAATAACTTCATCCGGAATGCCTTTTTCAGCTAGGATCCGGCGTTCAACCGCCATGCCGTCAAACGCAGCCGCGGTAAGTCTTGGAACAGACAGGGCCCTTGTTGCAGCAGGTCCTGTCTGAGAGGCAGAGGCCATGGGTCCTCTGTGCGCATTTCTTGCAGTTCCGGGTACCAAGTCCTTCTTGGCCAATCCGGCACAATGAGTATTGTTCTTATTCCTCTCTTTCTTACTATTCTCAGTACCTTGGGTATGAGAGGAAGAGGAGGAAACACATATACCGACTGGTACACCCACGGTGTCACTAGGGCGTCCACAGCTATCGCCTGAGGGTCCCTTGACCTGGCACAATATCTTTTTAGCTTTTTGTTGAGGCGGGACGCCATCATGTCCACCTGTGGCAGTTTCCATCGCTTTGCGATCTGTGTGAAGACTTCTTGATGAAGTCCCCACTCTCCCGGGTGGAGGTCATGTCTGCTGAGGAAGTCTGCTTCCCAGTTGTCCACTCCCGGAATGAACACTGCTGACAGTGCTTGCACGTGATTCTCCGCCCACCGAAGAATCTTTGTGGCTTCCGCCATTGCCATCCTGCTTCTTGTGCCGCCCTGGCGGTTTACATGGGCGACCGCCGTGATGTTATCTGACTGAATCAGTACTGGCCGGTTTCGAAGCAGGGGCTCTGCTTGACTCAGGGCGTTGTAAATGGCCCTTAGTTCCAGTATATTTATGTGTAGAGAAGTCTCCAGACTCGACCACAGCCCTTGGAAGTTTCTTCCCTGAGTGACTGCCCCCCACCCTCGGAGGCTTGCATCCGTGGTCACCAGGACCCAGTCCTGTATGCCGAACCTGCGGCCCTCGAGAAGGTGAGCACTCTGCAGCCACCACAGAAGAGACACCCTGGCCCTTGGGGACAGGGTGATCAGCCGATGCATCTGAAGATGCGATCCGGACCACTTGTCCAACAGATCCCACTGAAAGATCCTCGCATGGAACCTGCCGAAGGGAATGGCTTCGTATGAAGCCACCATCTTTCCCAGGACTCGCATGCAGTGATGCACCGATACCTGTTTTGGTTTCAGGAGGTCCCTGACCAGAAATGCTAATTCCTGGGCCTTCTCCACCGGGAGAAACACCTTCTTCTGTTCTGTGTCCAGAATCATGCCCAGGAAAAGCAGACGCGTCGTAGGAATCAGCTGCGACTTTGGAACATTCGGAATCCAGCCGTGCTGTTGCAACACTTCCTGAGAGAGTGCTACGCTGATCAACAACTGCTCCCTGGACCTCGCCTTTATGAGGAGATCGTCCAAGTACGGGATAATTATAACTCCCTTCTGCCGAAGGAGTATCATCATTTCGGCCATTACCTTGGTAAATATTCTCGGTGCCGTGGACAGGCCAAACGGCAACGTCTGGAACTGGTAATGACAGTCCTGTACCACAAACCTGAGGTACTCCTGGTGAGGTGGGTAAATGGGGACATGCAAGTAAGCATCTTTGATGTCCAGCGACACCATAAAATCCCCCTCTTCCAGGCTTGCAATAACCGCTCTGAGCGATTCCATTTTGAACTTGAATTTCTTTATATAAGTGTTCAAGGATTTTAAATTCAGAATGGGTCTCACCGAACCGTCCGGTTTCGGTACCACAAACATTGTGGAATAGTAACCCCTTCCCTGTTGAAGGAGGGGGACCCTGACAATCACTTGCTGGAAGTGCAGCTTGTGAATTGCCGCCAGTACTACCTCCCTTTCCATGGGGGAAGCTGGCAAGGCTGATTTGAGGTAACGGCGGGGGGGAGTCGCTTCGAATTCCAGCTTGTATCCCTGAGATACAATTTGTATAGCCCAGAGATCCACCTGTGAGCGAACTCACTGGTTGCTGAAGTTTCAGAGACGCGCCCCCACCACACCTGGCTCCGCCTGTGGAGCCCCAACGTCATGCGGTGGACTTAGTGGAAGCAGGGGAGGACTTTTGTTCCTGGGAATTGGCTGCATGGTGCAGCTTCTTACCTCTACCCCTGCCTCTGGCAAGAAAGGATGCGCCCCTGACCCTCTTGCCTTTTTGGGAACGAAAGGACTGCATTTGATAATACGGTGCTTTCTTAGGCTGTGAGGAAACCTGAGGCAAGAAAGTCGACTTTCCAGCTGTCGCTGTAGACACGAGGTCCGACAGACCGTCCCCAAACAATTCCTCACCCTTGTAAGGCAAAACCTCCATGTGTTTTTTAGAATCAGCATCTCCTGTCCATTGCCGAGTCCATAAGACCCTTCTGGCAGAAATGGACATAGCATTAATTCTAGAGCCCAGCAGGCAAATGTCCCTCTGAGCATCCCGCATATATAAGACGACGTCTTTGATATGGCCCAGGGTTAGCAAAACAGTATCTCTGTCAAGGGAATCTATGTCGTCTAACAGAGTATCTGTCCACGCTGCTACAGCACTACACATCCAGGCTGAAGCAATAGCAGGTCTCAGTAGAGTACCAGAGTGTGTATACACTGACTTCAGGATAGCTTCCTGCTTTCTATCCGCAGGCTCCTTTAGGGCGGCCGTATCCTGAGACGGCAGGGCCACCTTTTTAGATAAGCATGTCAGTGCCTTGTCCACCCTAGGGGATGTTTCCCAACGTAACCTGTCCGTTGGCGGGAAAGGGTACGCCATCAGTAACCTCTTAGAAATCACTAATTTCTTATCAGGGGAACTCCACGCTTCTTCACACAATTCATTTAATTCATCAGATGGGGGAAAAGTCACTGGCTGCTTTTTCTCCCCAAACATATAAACCCTCTTGGTATTAACAGGGTTAATCTCAGAAATGTGTAATACATCTTTCATTGCAATAATCATGTATCGGATGGCCTTGGTCATTTTAGACTGTAAATGTGCCTCATCATCGTCGACACTGGAGTCGGACTCTGTGTCGACATCTGTGTCAACCATCTGAGATAGAGGGCGTTTATGAGCCCCTGACGATTTCTGAGTCGCCTGGGCAGGCGCGGGCTGAGACCCCGGCTGTCCCAAGGCTGCAGCGTCATCAAACCTTTTATGTAAGGAGTTTACATTGTCATTTAAGACCTTCCACATATCATCCAATCAGGTGTCGGCCCCGACGGGGGCGACACCACACTTATCTGCCCTTGCTCCGCCTCCACGTAACCTTCCTTATCAAACATGTCGACACAGCCGTACCGACACACCGCACACACACACAGGGAATGCTCAGACTGAGGACAGGACCCCACAAAGTCCTTTGGGGAGACAGAGAGAGAGAGAGTATGCCAGCACACACCACAGCGCTATATAACACAGGGATTCTCACTGATAATAAGTGATTTACCCAATAGCTGCTTTATATGTCTTATTTGCGCCTAAATTTATGTCCCCCCCCCCCCCTCTCTTTTTAACCCGTCTTGTACCTGGATACTGCAGGGGAGAGCCTGGGGAGCTGCTTCCAGCGGAGCTGTGAAGAGAAAATGGCGCTGGTGTGCTGAGGAAGAAGGCCCCGCCCCCTCAGTGGCGGGCTTCTGTCCCGCTTTCTGTGAGGAAAAATGGCGGGGGTTTTTACATATATACAGTGCCAGACTGTATATATGTATTTTTATGCCAAAAGGTACTTCAATTGCAGCCCAGGGCGCCCCCCCCCCGGCACCCTGCACCCTGCACCCTACAGTGACCGGAGTGTGTAAGTGTGCTGGGAGCAATGGCGCACAGCTGCGGTGCTGTGCGCTACCTTAATGAAGACAGGAGTCTTCAGCCGCCGATTTCGTCGTCTTCAAGCTTCTGTTCTTCTGGCTCTGCGAGGGGGGCGGCGGCGCAGCTCCGGGAACGGACGATCGAGGACAGGTGCCTGTGTTCGAACCCTATGGAGCTAATGGTGTCCAGTAGCCTAAGAAACACAAGCTAGCTGCAAGCAGGTAGGTTTGCTTCTCTCCCCTTAGTCCCACGTAGCAGTGAGTCTGTTGCCAGCAGAAGCTCACTGGAAATAAAAAAACCTAATAAATACTTTCTTTACTAGTAAGCTCAGGAGAGCCCACTAGGAGCACCCAGCTCTGGCCGGGCACAGATTCTAACTGAGGTCTGGAGGAGGGGCATAGAGGGAGGAGCCAGTGCACACCAGATAGTACCTAATCTTTTCTTTAGAGTGCCCAGTCTCCTGCGGAGCCCGTCTATTCCCCATGGTCCTTACGGAGTTCCCAGCATCCACTAGGACGTCAGAGAAAAACATTTACTGTATGTGCACAGTATACATTATAGAATTTGGTACTGTGGCTTATTGCTGGGAGTAGATTCCTCTGGAGTTGTACTAGATAATGAATCTCCAAATTCTGGACCTCTCGGTCTCTTCTTCAGTGTATTCGAGGTCGAATGAAAGGATGTTGGAGACTGGGATTCCCGCACAAACTGGTGAGTATCCCCAAAAGTGGTGGGAAAGTGGGATTGCTGCGCAAACTGGTGAGTATCCCCAAAAGTGGTGGGAGACTGGGCTTGCTGCGCAAACTGGTAAGTATCCCCAAAAGAGGTGGGAGACTGAGCTTGCTGCATATACTGGGATCTAGGCCCAAAATATGGTGGAGACTGGCCTTGCTGGGCATACCGTGTTTTTGGACCAAATGTGGTGTGAGAATGCATTGTAGGTCAGAATGAGTGTTTGTAAATTGTGGTGTAGAGGTCATTTTTGAAACAAGCTGACCAAGGAATTCACGATTCTCGCTGCTGATCTTATCCTGCACAGCTACCATTTGTGTTAGCAAATTCCTCTGCAGTTCACGTTCATTGTCCATGAATTTTTTTTGCAATCTTGCATCCTCTTGACCCTACCTCTTGACCCTACCCTGTGGTAGGGAATCTTCCCCCGTGCTCTGCGACGATGCTGTCACATCTGTGGCCTTGTTTGGATCGATGATGATGGTGACATCTGAATCAACATCTGGATCATCATCAAATAGGCTCTGCGATGATGCCGGGCTCTGCTGGCTGCACTCTGGAGACGATGTAGCCGCGGCTGATGGTATAGCAGACAGCGTGCCAGCATCACTAGATGAGGATAGGGCAACGGGATTGCTAAGTGCTGTATGGCCAAACACGTTGCTGCACAGTTCATATAAGGGCCACTCCATCCTTCCCATACCACTGCGATTTCCATTGTGGTCATGGACCTTGGTATATTGTTTCTTAAGGGACTTTAGTTTGTTAAGAACTTGCTGTTGTGTCTTCACAATACCTCTGCTGGACAGGATCTTTGCAATGTTGCCACAGATCATGGCATCCTTAACAGTCCCTGTTATTTGTGATTTAATTTCCTCCTCACCCCTCACATATAGTAGCTCCAGGACCTCCTCCTCCTTCCAGTGAGCCATTATGAACAAAATGGCAGTCTCTTCACTGGCACCCTCTGGCACACTTCTCTGCACACTTCTGCAGACTTTTCTGTGTTACTTTGGCACCCTCTGGCACTGGCACACATACATGCACAGCTCTGTGTACCTTCTGCACTCTGGCACTGCCACACTTCACAGCAAAGCTTTGTGTTTCCACCCATGCTGCTGTGGCGTCTGTTTCCCTCCGTCTGCCGCTGATGAGGTCATCAGCAGGCATCAGGTGGCCCTTTCTGACCAATGAAAACCTTTTTCATGCAGCCAGAGAGCAAATTCCTGGGTCACGCCTTTTAGACTTAACATGGGAAGCCAACCTGGGAAGAAAGACCCAGTAAAATCCCAGGTCAGTTGCAGGGTTGGCAACCCGGATCATATTCCCGGTCGGTGCCTTTCAGACATACCAAATTCCCGGGTTGATGCGCGTTCATGTGTAAAATCCCGGGAATTTAGAGCATGTTTGAAAGGGGTTTAAGGCAAATAGTTTAGAAAGGGAAAAAGGAGTATATTAAGAAATATATTTATATATTCATATATGGCTATGTAATGTTATTAACTATTTAGTACTGTGACATTAAAACTACTATACTTACCATTCTTCCTGGTGTTGCTGGAAGTCATACGGAGAGAGCTGGAAAAGAGAACAGGTATATTAAAGTCAAAGGGAAGTTGTATTCACATGCACATGAATGTATATTGAAGAATCACCTTATTAGAGGATAGGGCGTACCCAAGTAAGCCCAACCAAAATAATCTCATAGCTTGGATGGAGGCACATTTAGGGTAATCAATCAATAGATCAGTGTGAAAAGAGGGTTACACTATCTAAACACTGGTTGGTTACTATATAAGTGCCCCCCCCCCCCCCCCCCGACATAAAAAAAAACTACTTTGCGCACTCCCGGTAAGGGGGTATGACCTCGCTAAAATGGGTGTGGCTTCATTAAAATAGGTGTGGTGTCACAGTAATGGACAACCTTACACCCTAGTTTTTAACCCTGCACCAACAGGCCTTGGCCACCACAGGAAAGAAAAAAAAAATCCACCATATTAAGCCCCACACAGTAATGCCCCCTACACCATATTATGTCACACACCACAATGCCTGTGATACATTATGTCTTACAGTAAGGGTTCTAATTGCTCTTAAATTACCTGCTCATTGCCAGGTGTTTCATGCTCTGGGTTCTATGCTTGTTGCCAGGGGTTTCATGCTCTGGGTGTCATGCTCATTGCCAGGGGTGCAATGCTCATTGCCAGGGGCTTCATTCACTAGGTGTCATGCTAGTTGCCAGTAGTTTCATGCTCTGGGTGTCATGCCCGTTGCCAGGGGTTTTCATGCTCTAGGTTTCATGCTCGTTGCCAGGGGTATAATGCTTGTTGCCAGTGGTGCAATGCTTGTTGGCTCCAGGAATTACTGCTATTACCTGCTCCCCCTCCTCCTGCCCATAGTACTCCACTGGCTTAGCAGAGTTTCACAAAATGATGTGGTTGCGTCGTGACGCCACAATGCAGCAGTGTGGGCGGGAGGAGGGGGAGCAGGTAATAGCAGCCAACAGGTGTCGCAGCGGATGACTCGCGTGATTGCACAACTCGCCCACTGGTAGAAACGGCACTGGGTCTAAAAGTGAGAACATCTAGTGCCTGATACAAAGGTACATTGTGAGGCCTCACTGTGTGCTCAGAAATAAATGCAGATATTTGCCTGTATTGGCCACTACTTTGAGGCCTCACTGATCCAATCCATCTCATGTGAAAGTGTCCACTGCATAAATGTGCAACAGCAAGAGATCCATCCCAAACCCTAACCCAATGGTAACCCCAAAACCATCTGAGGATCTCTGTATGCTCATCTCTGAAGAGACCGCAATTCCTGCTACACGCACATGACATGCACTCAGAACACTTAGCCTATGTGTAAATGCCCACCAGTTACACCCACTCAGTCACATGTAGGGATGCAGCTTAGATGTATACTACCCTAGTTGACCATACTTGTTCATAGTTTTGTAAGCAATTTCCATCCTCAAAACGGGCTTGCGTGCAACTCTGAATCCAGCCCTTTGGTTCCACGTACTCACGTGTAAAAGGAAGTGCTTCAATATGCCCCCAAAATTCATAACCTACATAATCAAATTAATAAAAGTGGTCATGACCTTAATGTGACGCGTTTCATCATATGAATAGACCACAATTCTGCTAAATGTGTTCCTATTTAATCAATGGCTCTGGTTCAGCGAATAAAATACAGCAATTTATTTATCTAAAGTGCTGGTCCTTATTAAATAATTTTAATAACATTTTAAGTTTAATAGTATTTGGAAATGTAATTACTAAATAAGGTTTTCCATTTTTCCCCCCCAAAATATTCAAATCTCATCTCCTAAAGTTATTTTTTTTTTTTAATCTTCTAATTCATAGAGCTGCTTCAAACTGGCTTGTCTGAAAGGTGGAAATGGAAGGATTGCTTTGTTTAGTAAGGATGTAGCATTCTAAGACACACATGCTTCTGATTGTCAAACATTCAGCCCCTGCAGGCAGCTTTTTATTTCCTGGAAAAAACAATATTCCAAGTGTTACATTTTGATAAAACAAATCGTACTTTCCAAGATAGCGTTGTTTGGCCCTCAGGGGCCAAGAATGTTAAGTTATGGTGGCCAGATAGATTCTTACAAACCAACATTAATTTTAAAATCAAACACCAGGGTAATCCTATTATAATAAATTGGCCACACTTTACCTGCAGGTTATATGGTATTATATATATATATATATATATATATATATATATATATATAATGTATAGCATATATATATTTTATATATTTTATTGTACGCCTTTTCACTGTTTTTTATTCTATAAATTATTACTTCATGACGGTGCATTTAGTTCAGCTATTTATGTTACACTGGTCATCACTTTCTTTATTGTCAACCATGTTAGAGAGATTTTGGGATAATTGCTGATTCCGAAGATGACATTGGTTGTGCTAGTTTGGCTATAATTTTTTACATAAATGGACAACAAACAAGAAAAACACAAAGACAACGCAAACTGCGCAACATCCAGCTGATCACTTATATATGGAGGTGGGTCTCACCTACTAGAATGTTTCAGTAGATTCCCATACTGTACTGTATGCACACGTTACCGCTAATTTCCCCATTAATTGAGGGTATACTGTACATTATCTCAAGAACTACAGCCCATTTGAAAAATATACTGTCAGTTTTGAATTCAGCAACCCCCAAAATACCCTAAATGCATTCAAATATCTTTGGCAACTAACTCATATTTGGTTTTTGGTCTATAGTATTATTATTATTATCATTATTAATATTATTATACTTTACTGTAAAATCTGCAGCATAGTACTCAGTGATGTACAATAACATACAATGGCATGCAGAACTTTAGGGACCAAGGCAGTGAAGAGGCCTTTTCACGATATACCTTATTTGTATATTGGAACTGACCTAGCAGGTATATGGCTGTGTAATGGGGTCCAGTTTGGCCCCATGGTATGCCAATACCTATGTATATAGCCAACAGAAAACATTTAATTTTGTATCCTAATATATGGAGTGTGATTTATTTCTACCTTCGATATATTGATGATCTGTTTATCGTCTGGTCTGGTAATGAGGAGGCCTTGTGTACCTTTCTGATAACCAAAATAGTTCAAACATCCCCATTAAGTTCGTTTTTCTCATTGTTCCAGTTACGGTTCATTATCAGGATGTTAAGATCTCTTTAATGGATCCATATGAATGACTTCACTGCAAACCTACAGATAGGAGCATAATACTGAATTCCACCAGTTTCCACTCCAGACAACGAAAGCCTGGTATTCCTTATTCCCAATTTTTGACCTAGGAGCAGGGGTGTAACTAGAACTTTATAGGCCCCGTGGAAACATTTGAAGAGCAACCCCAATGCTTCCAGAGAGACACCTCTCCGCAGCGTTCCACCAAGAGTGGGCATGCCTAATACTGGAGGTATCTTGCATTCTTGTTACAATCACCACCTTGAACAAAATGAAAGTTTTTGTTTGAGGTGGAAAAACTAGCATCTGTTAAACATAGATATGTAGAATTATATCTCCATGGTAGAGTCCTTAGGTCATTATATGCCCCAAAGTAACGCCCCCTGATCATTATATGCCATAGTGCCAACAACTTAAAGTATGCCCCAAAGTAGTGCTGCAAGGTCACTTCATGCCACACACTATCGTAGTGCCTGCTCAGTAATAATATGATTTACAGTAGTACCTCCATATATAATATGCCATGCTGTATTGCCAACAACTTATATTATGCAGCATAATTGTGCCCATAACGTGTGCCTTGTATAATTTACAGTATGAACTATTAGTACAGTGCATACTGTAGACTAAATGAATATTAGTATTGGTTTAAGACAAAACTGGAACCTCCTGCAATATCCCCTGCCCTTTGCTATGTGTATTAAATTAAACTGGAGGTATGGGCAGCTAAGTGGAGTATGAGGTTTAATATAGAGAAATGTCAAGTTATGCATTTTGGGACCAAAAACAAACATGCAATCTATAAATTAAATGGGGTAAATCTAGGGAAATCAGAAATGGAGGATTTGGCGGTGCTTATTGACAGTAGATTCAGCAGTAGTGCCCAATGTCAGGGTGCAGCAGTAAAGGCCAATAAGGTATTGGCATGCATAAAACGGGGGATAGAGACAAGGGATGAAAGTGTAATCCTGCCACTGTATAAATCATTGGTACGGCCGCATCTAGGCTACAGTGTACACAGTGTTCTGGGCACCACACTATAAATAAAAACATCATAGAACCTGAAAAGGTTCAGAGAAGAGCTACAAAACTGATTAAAGGCTTAGAGTCAGTGGACTATGAGGAAAGGCTATCTAGGCTAGATATGTTTACACTAGAAAAAAAGGCATCTTAAGGTGTGTACACATGGTGAGATCCTTGCTATGCCCGATTTTGACTATGCGATTTCCCTTGTACTCCCCCAGAGCCCAGATAGCACAGATTTTAACTATCTGTACTTTCGATTTTGTCTATGTACGATTTTGACTAAGTGCCAATTTGACTATACTTTGTACTAGATTGTACACTAGATAGTCAAGAGTGACTTGCCTGCACAGTCTATCTAGCCTTACGATACCGTCCCCACGGAAGCGTGCATCAGGATCGAAATGGTGTTGCAAGCTGCCTAACACCTTGAGATGTGCACTAACTTTCCTTAAGGTTTTGACTACAGTATATAGTCAAAATCTTACAGATTTATCTCACCGTGTGTACACACCTTAAGAGGAGACATGATTAATATTTACAAATATATTAAGGGTCAGTACATGGAACTGCCAGGCGATTTGCTTATCGAAAGATCTGTGCACAGGACACACGGTCATCTCCTAAGGTTAGAGAAGAGGAAGTTTCATACCCAGCGAAGGAAGGGTTTCTTCACAGTAAGGCAGTAAGGATATGGAATTCTCTGCCGGAGAAGGCTGTAATGGCTGACTCAACTGATGTGTTTAAGAAAGCGTTAGACAAATTTTTTAGCCAAAAAAGGCATCTACGGATATAACCAGTAATAAAAAAGCATGGCAGTATCTGGGTCAGTGAAAGTAAATCGATGAATAGTAGTAGATCAAAATATAGGTTGAACTCGATGGACAAATTGTCTTTTTTCAACGTCGACAACTGTGAAACTATAAAACTTAGTAGCTAGGCTTTCCTTGCAGCTATTGTGTTAGCAAAAATATTTTATTGCACCAGGATTTACAACACTGTGTGGCAACATGAGCATATATGGCGGTAGTGAGCTATGGATTCTGTGTGGGGCTGGAGGGTATTCACCCGCCCGGGAAGAAAAAGCAGGTGTGACCACACCTGCTGTAAGTGCTGCAAAGTACAGACAGTCTGGAAGAAACTGTTGCAGCCAGGTGAGGCTGCTACCTGTGTATACACAGTGGCATCACAAGGGAGGTGCAAGGAGTGTGGGCCACACTGCTTGTCACCCGCCAAGGGTTGACACCAAAATGCCAGTTCCTGCTCAGTGACAGGAGCTGGGTGCTGCACCGAGGGGAGCCCCCCGCATCTCCCGAACCCCCCGGAGTGCAGAAAACGGGGCTATTAGTGTGCAAGGACACTCCCCTCCCTCTAAGGTATGCCCCCTCATACGAGACCATGCCACTTTTTCACGGCTGGCCACCACGGGTGTCATCAGGGGAAGTGATGCCCCTTTGTATACAGCCCAAGTAGGGGTTGTGAAAAACAATAAGGCTGCAGTAGCAGTCGAAAAGCTTTGTGTGCCAGGAAGCCAGTGTCTAAACCTGCAGGAGGCAGGGAAGACCATAAATCTCTGTGCTTCTGTTGTTGAGAAGAAGCCAGGCCAGTGGGCCTTGAATTTGAGAAGGCCAGGAGGCCATATCTAAACCTGAAAGAGGCAGGGAGGACTTTGAGAAGGCCCGGAGCTGCCATACCTGTGAGATACAGGACTGAGACTTTTGAGTCTTTGGGGGAGGCTTAGTATATCTTCTCCTTTGTGAAGAAGACTAGTTGCCTAGTATAGTGAGGGGCGAAGAAGTGAGGTAGTGCCCTGAGGGGCTTCAATGTTTGTTACCCCAGATTTGCCACACCTGCCGTGGTGCTAGGTTACGTATAATAAAAACAACAGCACAATACTTACCTTTCACCAGTTGCACCAAGCAGCACGTAGGGAAGGGTCACTTAAATCAAGGCCATTGTCACCAATCCCTGAAGCTCTGAGACATCAGCTTGATGAGAATCTAAAACCTTGTTGAAATCTTGCTCCTCTCTACGTTCCCTTTAACGTCAGTCCATTGCAAGCAATAATGTATGATTCTAATTCCGTTTAGAATTATTGATATAATTACCCATAATGTCAAAAAATACTGTAGTGAGGCAAAAGCAAGGCAGTATCATCTGGCTTACATAAAAGACCCTGGACGTTTTGGTAATTGTTTTAAAATACATAATTAGAATCATCTTCACATTAGTGCAAGAAGGATCTGCCATACATGGAATACGTGACCCAGGGTTGCAGCAGCTAATAGTGTTAATGGCTTGTAAACTACTTAGAAGCATTCGCAGAGGGTGGTATTTTAAAACTAATACACTGCCTGAAGTTAGTGGAAGGGGATTATTGTGTTCTATTCCAAGCTATTAACCCTTGAACTCGTAGCTCAAGAGCCGGTAGCACAGTCATTAAGAAAAACAGAGCCTACACAATGTAGCTTCTAATATGCTGTAATGGAGTTTGCTGGAGAATTAGTACTCAGCCTCATCCACAATAGTTTTATTAAACATTCTCATTCCATACTCTTCCTCTCTGCTCGCCTTAGCAATTACCCTGTAATGGAAATTGCATCTTGTTTTGCATTGTCCAAAAACACAGGGGGCTCGATAATAATAATAATAATAATAATAATCCTATATAATAAAAGGCTAACACTGCTCCTCACCTCTATGGGGGGAATTGAATTGTTTTGCACGCAAGCGGCCACTAGATGGCACCCGACGGAGTAATTCAAGTGTTGCTCCGTTTGGGCACATACAGCTGCCAGAACTGACATTACTCTTATGTTGTTACAGTGACGAATTATAGGATTTCTCATATTTCTACTGTTGTCTAGTAAGATGGAATGTGGTTGGTTGTTATTGGCATCCATGTGCTAGCTATCCTAAATGATCCCCTTTTCTGTTCTAAACAGAGCCTTTTGGGGACCTCATGGGATACTAGGAAAGTTACTGGTGTAGGGCACTCAGAGGCATTGCTCTGCCTCTTTACACCCAGTGCAGCGGGTTTAAAAAGAGGCGTGGCTTTGCTGGATGGGGTGTGGCTTCACGGAATGAGGGTGTGGCTTCACTGGGCGGGGCGTGGCTAGCCGTCCCGACCACCGTTTTCATCACGCCGGGGGTCCGGGAAGAGCGGGCTGCCCTGGGGAGTTCTCTTTCTGCAGTGAGGGCTCCTGCTCAGTGACAGGAGCCAGGTTGCTGCAGTGTAATGTTATGTTATCTTGTCACCAAGCAGGAGCCGTCACTTTGGTGTCACGCCTCGGTGGGTGACACCCAGGTGCGGGCCGCACCCCCCTTCTGACACCAGTGGGGCACCTCCTTGTTTGTCAAAAATGACCACATGTGGTGGAGATGTTCTAAGCTAACAAAAAAGTGGAGAGAGATAAAGTACCAGCCAATCAGCTCCTAACTGCCATGTTACAGGCTGTGTTTGAAAAATGGCAGGAACTGATTGGCTGGTACTTTATCTCTCTCCACTTTATCACTCTCTAAGACTTTGCACATGATGTACTAACCTCTCACGTTGTGATATCAGGGTTATCTCTGCACTCCCTGTGTGTTCTCTGCAGTTACTGGTCTCCTCCCGTTGCCCAGCGCTCCCCCTTGTTTTCTCCTCTCACTGCGATCTGCCTCATCACTGCCGTGGCCACTCAGTCCTGCACTCTCCATAGCGCTTGTACAGCGCTGCGCTCCCCCTGTCCCTTTGCTTGCCCCGTATGCTCTAACGGACAGAGCCAGTAACCTCCCTGCGCGCAGGCACATGCCAGTATGCACACGTCAGGAACCAGAGACTACTGCGCATGCGCGACTGGAGTGGCAGTGCTGAACAACCGCTACAGAGAGATCAATGGCCGCGGCAGTGAAGCGGCGGACCGCAGTGACGCCTAGGGGTCTATTCATGAAGCAGTGAAAAGTGTGGAGAAGTGAGCCAGTTGAGAAGTTGCCCTTGGTGACCAATCAGCTGCTACGTATCATTTTATAGAATGCACTTTATAAATGTTATCGCAACACTGATTGGTTGCCATGAGCAACCTCTCCACTGGCTCACTTCTCCGCTCTTTTTACCTCTTCGTGAATAGACCCCTTAGTGTGACGCGGAAACTACAGGGAGCGTTGGGCAGCGGGAGGAAATCAGTTAACGAGTAGTAGACACCGGTAGTGTAGAGAATACCCTGATACCGCAGCGGGAGAGGTTAGTACATCCCGCCCACAGTCATTGTTATTGTCGAAGGCCAACATTTACACAAAACAAGATTCCCCACACAGTATAATGAAACGTCAGGGAATCCTGTTGGTCTCCTGGCCTTGAAATTATTGTTATGCTTGCTTAGGAGTGACATTTCTATTACACTTGTTCAAGGTTAATATGAATAGCAGTGTGTGAAGCACACATACACTGATACGAAGTCTACTAAACAGCGTTCTAAATAATATGTTGTTTGCAGCAAACACTATTCACTAAATAATCTGCATGTTCCAATTCCTGCTTTTAGAACGGCTCCAGTATATAATGAAGGAGTGAAGGCAAACAGCCGAGGCAGGTAGACTTGCGCTGGTTGGTGCTGTTGATTATATTCATTCAGGAAACCACTGCGAAGACCTCAAACGTATTGATTGATAGAAAATGTCTATGTTCAAGGTATGAAAACAAAGAAAGGGAGAGACAGTGTACTTAGTAGCCCATTTTGTAGCTCCCTGAAAGTGCCCAAGCGTGAATGCTGTAAATGTACGTTCCTTTGTATAGAGAATGGAAATCACACATGTGGAATGCAGACAGCGATTGCAGAGCAGTAATACAAATATTCCAAAAGATTATCATTTTTTTATATTATTATTGCTCAAGAAAATAAAGTTGCATCTGTAATAGTGGCGAGCAAGTAAAATAAACAAAGTAAGGAGATGTTTTATTATCTCGCCTTCTGGAATATTGTTGTACTGTATAAAAGCAAATGCACACATGAAGGTTGTGCTTTAATTAAGGTCATATACAAAATGCACAGAGTGATTTTTGTGTTTCCCCAGTTCATTATTAAAGGACTTTTTTTGCCATAATTTGGAGTCCCATTACCGAGATAATTTGCTGATATATAGACTGGTACAATTTATTTTTGCTTGTCTTTAAGTTTCTAGTGTTATCCCTCTATGGGGCATATTTATCACAATCCGCAACTCCGATGCAGATGGGTTGAGATACATTTGCCCCATATTGCATTGTGATAACTGAATACATCTCAGAGATGTATGAATTATCGCATGTAGGGACAGAGCTTGCGAGAAAGCTCTGTCCTTGCAAATCCACTTACCGCAATTTTCAGGGTATTTTTCATGAAAAATACCCTGAGATTGTACCACGCATGCTCCACCAGCAGGCAGAGACGGCTGCAGGAATTGGGGAACCAGAGGGAAGCCCTTATTATGCTATCTCAAGATAGCCTTATTATCACACGGCTCCCTCCAGTGTTTTTACAAAAAAAAAAAAATTTAATTAATTTTGGCCAGATCGCATTTCCCTTTAGAAATATGGGAAATGCAGTCTGTTTACTAAAAAAATTGCAATTTAAGGTCTTGGAGGAAAATTTTGAGAGTTCTTCAATTACTCAATAGTACATTCAGGTGATACTAAACTAATGTAAAAAGGGTGCGAAAACACCCTTTTTCACATTATTTTAGTAAAAATAATTTTGATAACTATGCCCATATGTGTGGCCAGTTGCACACGGCATTGTACAAGTGTTAGGAGGGGTAAACTGGGCAGTCTAGCACTTAAGAGGCACTAGGCATGCCCCTTGGGGTGTAGCCAGGGATGTAAATAGGGGTGTGGCACTACGCAGGCCTCTGTGGGCAGCACCATTGCCACCCACAGCCCTTGCTTCTGGCTGGCAGGGTGCATGGAATGACACAATGCAGCCATGATATCTGCTGCAGTGCCACCAGAGGGTCCTATAGATGCTCCAGACAGATGCCCTGCAGTATGTGCAGCCGATTGGAGTGCTCTGGTCAGAACTGCACTTAATGGTGCTCAGACCCCACTTTCTCTGTGCAAAATAATGATGTAATGTGCATGACATCATGATGTCAGACGCTCTGGGGGCGGGCCGGCGCATTTGAACTCTGGTTGCGGCCATATACATATCACGATGTAGACATGCCTGGTGGGAGTGGTTACACCGCCACTGTGGTGTAGACACACTCAGATTTGGGCTGTCCATCAACCACTCTGCCATTGGTGGTCGATGGTTTTCCAACATCAGTGGGTAAAAATCAATAGTTGAGCCATTTATAATTTAACAATGGAAATTTGAGGACTGTGTCACACATGGCCAGACCATGGACACTATTAGCATTTGAGACTCCACCACCAATATACATCTTCGGTGCTCATCCCAGTGATGGCAAAGCTAGTTTACATCAGCATCTGACCATCGATGGTTGCGAATCGATAGCCAACCCTATCATACTGGTGAGGGCTACCTCCGTTTTTTTAAAAACTATAAAACATCGACCTGCATTAGGTTAATCTGGATCCATCATAGCCCACTGAGTCTTAGGTGGTAGCAAAGGTTGCTTATGGATAATCTGGCTTTGGTCAGGCCTCCCAAGACACAGATCAAAAATGTACGAAGTTATGATTATTATTTTTTACTATTCATATATTCCATAATCTAATTGATAATTAGATAGTTTGCAAACATGATGATTTATATTTATTCTCCCATATTACTTAACATGATCAGTTTCTTTGTAGTACTAAGGGTAAACTCTTCTTTTTTAACAAACTTAACAGCCCTAGTTGACTTATGGGGCCCATATATCTAGATTGTATCAGGGCAATTCCCTGTTCTCCCTGGTTGGGGGAGTGGGGCTACATAAAAAATGGTGAGGCTGGGATTTTTAACATGTTCCAAACAACATTAAGGCGTTAATGGTAAAGGATCTACTTATCTGTTACACTGGTCAACAATTTTCCAAAAGTTGTCTGCTCCTGAGAGGAAATGTGTTATTTCTTATGTGTTTTGATGTGCTAAATTCAAATATACAATTAAAATGACTTACTGGCTATTCCAAGATACAAGAGGTAAAAAGGGGGAATCTGCCTGCCGCAATGTGTAAAAATGGGGAATCTGCTTGCCGCAATGTGTAAAAACAGGGGACTGCCTGCCGCAATGTGTAAAAAGGGGGAATCTGCCTGCCGCAATGTGTAAAAAGGGGGGACTGCCTGCCGCTATGTGTAAAAATGGGGAATCTGCCTGCCGCTATGTGTAAAAAGGGGGAATCTGCCTGCCGTAATGTGTAAAAAGGGGGAAGCTGTCTGCCGTAATGTGTAACAAGGGCACGCTGTCTGCCGTAATGTGTAAAAAGTGCACGCTGTCTGCCGTAATATGTAAAAAGGGGGACGCTGTCTGCCGTTATGTGTAAAAAGTGTACGCTGTCTGCCGATATGTTTAACAAGGGCACGCTGTCTGCCGTTATGTGTAAAAAGTGTACGCTGTCTGCCGCTATGTGTAACAAGGGCACGCTGTCTGCCGTTATGTGTAAAAAGGGGACGCTGTCTGCCGTTATGTGTAAAAAGTGCACGCTGTCTGCCGTAATGTGTAAAAAGGGGGACGCTGTCTGCTGTAATGTGTAAAAAGGGGGACGCTGTCTACCGTAATGTGTAAAAAGGGGACGCTGTCTGCCGTAATGTGTAAAAAGAGCAATCTGTCCGCTGTAAGGTGTAAAAGGGTCTCTACCTGGTGTAGTGGTGCTACTGTGCGGCGTAATTTTGAAGAATGGAGACTACTGTGCACCGTTTTATGAATTGGCATTATTTTGTGGCCACACCCCTTTCCCACGCAGCCACACCACTATGTATTTTTGCACGCGCCTACGGCGCGCACTGCCCCTGTTTTGCATGCAGGGGTGTGACTCCGATGCCGTTTCTTGCACACAGTGCTAAAATGTCTAGTTACGGCACTGTTGCTAGGTATCCATTTCTCTGGCCCTGAGCAGGTCCCCCTCACCAGATCCTCTCCAGGGGTGAGGGGGTGGACTTGGATGGGATGTGGGGGGGCCCAAAGCATTTTGTCGCACCTGGGCCCACCGCTCGCTAGTTCCGCCACTGGGTCTGAGGTTCTCATCTCGGTACCTAATGGCAGTCAGGCTACCTTTGGCGATCACATGGAGGGCTGTGCAGCCCCCCAAAGAAATGCCACCCCACACCATTACTGACCCACTGCCAAACCAGTCATACTGGAGGATGTTGCAGGCAGCAGAACGTTCTCCTTGGCGTCTCCAGACTCTGTCACGTCTGTCACATGTGCTCAGTGAGAACCTGCTTTCATCTGTGAAGAGCACAGGGCGCCTGTGGCGAATTTGCCAATCTTGGTGTTCTCTGACAAATGCCAAACGTCCTGCACGATATTGGGCTGTAAGCACAACCCCCACCTGTGGACGTCGGGCCCTCATACCACCCTCATGGAGTCTGTTTCTGATCGTTTGAGTATGAGTATACACATGCACATTTGTGGCTTGCTGGCGGTCATTTTGCAGGGCTCTGGCAGTGCTCCTCCTGTTCCTCCTTGCACAAAGGCGGAGGTAGCGGTCCTGCTGCTGGGTTGTTGCCCTCCTACGGCCTCCTCCACGTCTCCTGATGTACTGGCCTGTCTCCTAGTAGCGCCTCCATGCTCTGGACACTACGCTGACAAACACAGCAAACCTTATTGCCACAGCTCGCATTGATGTGCCATCCTGGATGAGCTGCACTACCTGAGCTACTTGTGTGGGTTGTAGACTCCGTCTCATGCTACCACTAGAGTGAAAGCGCCGCCAGCTTTCAAAAGTGACCAAAACATCAGCCAGAAAACATAGGAGCTGAGAAGTGGTCTGTGGTCACCACCTGCAGAACAACCACTTTATTGGGGGTGTCTTGCTAATTGCCTATAATTCCCACCTGTTGTCTATTCCATTTGCACAACAGCATGTGAAATTGATTGTCAATCAGTGTTGCTTCCTAAGTGGACAGTTTGATTTCACAGAAGTGTGATTGACTTGGAGTTACATTGTGTTGTTTAAGTGTTCCCTTTATTTTTTTGAGCAGTGTATAATGGTGCAGTGTGTGCGATGCACACCGGCCCCTGGGTCAAGAGGGGGCCCACACCGCACCCATTTCTTCTATACAGTATACTTACCTTTCTGGTGTCCGGGTGTGGGTCCCTTCTTCTCCCGAGTTCCGTTGCCGGCAGCTGCAGCAGCGCTTTTAGTGCTCTGTCTGAGCACTAGAGACTTTGGCCCAGTGCGCAGGTCTCCAAACTAATGGCCGCCACGCCCATTTTTTGTTAGACTTGCACATGCGCTGTAGACTTTGGCACACACCCTGAGACTGCACACGGGTCCCCTCCTCTCTACATACGCCACTGGTAGTAAGAGGTATTACTGAAGCCCCACAACAGCCGGTGTCCTGCGAACAGTTTCCCCAGGGATCCCAATGGCTTTTATGTCTGTAATAAATATTCCCTACTTTAATATAACAGATCAAACATTTTCCCATTACAAACTCTCTTCAGTGGAACAATTTCTAATATTATTTATATTTCTGTTATCTCTCTTTAAATATGTAAATTGACCTGACCCAAGATATCTGCAGTATTAGTTTGAGCGCGGCTTTCTCTGCTAATAAAACAGATGTCCGTAGGAAGCTATTAGGTTGCATTTTACAGCAAACAGGATCCAACACTACAGCAAACATGGAACAAAGCAAATCATTTTCCATATCCCATGTTTTCTGCTGGTAACATCCATATTCGGATCATTTTCTAAGGATTTAATTGTATTTTCATTCCTTAAACTTTGCTGACACCTAATGGCTGGGCGTTAGATAAAGCAAATCAGTGATCATTAACAATTTAACTAATATGGAGATTATCAGACTGAGGGCCCTTACGTAGATATATACATATAGGCCCTCATTCCGAGTTGATCGCTCGCTAGCTGCTTTTAGCAGCAGTGCACACGCTAGGCCGCCGCCCTCTGGAAGTGTATCTTAGCTTAGCAGAAGTGCGAACGAAAGGTTAGCAGAACTGCGCGTATAAGTTTTCATGCATTTTCTTAGCAGCTCCAGACCTACTCCTAACTTGCGATCACTTCAGTCAGTTTAGTTCCTGTTTTGTCGTCACAAACACGCCCTGCGTTCAGCCAGCCACTCCCCCGTTTCCCCAGACACGCCTGCATTTTTACCTGGCACGCCTGCGTTTTTTAGCACACTCACGGAAAACGCTCAGTTACCTCGCAGAAACACCCACTTCCTGTCAATCACTCACCGATCAGCAGAGCGACAGAAAAGCGTAGCTCGACGTTGTGTAAAACGACATAGGGGGTAATTCTGAGTTGATCGCAGCAGGAATTTTGTTAGTAGTTGGGCAAAACCATGTGCACTGCAGGGGGGGCAGATATAACATGTGCAGAGAGAGTTAGATTTGGGTGGGGTGTTTTCAATCTGCAATCTAAATTGCAGTGTAAAAATAAAGCAGCCAGTATTTACCCTGCACAGAAACAAAATAACTCACCCAAATCTCACTCTCTCTGCACATGTTATTTCTGCCTTCCCTGCAGTGCACATGGTTTTGCCCAACTGCTAACAAAATTCCTGCTGCGATCAACTCATAATTACCCCCATAGTTTTGTGTGAAAGTACTTCGCACGTGCGTACTGCGGCCCGTACGCATGCGCAGAAAGGCTGCTTTTTCACCTAATCGCCGCGCTGCGACCGAAAGCAGCTAGCGATCAACTTGGAATGAGGGCCATAGAGCCTAATTACGATCTGATCGCAGCAGCAAATGTTAGCTAATAGGCAAAACCATGTGCACTGCAGGGGGGCAGATATAACATTACAGAGAGAGTTAGATTTGGGTGGGGTGTGTTCAAACTGAAATTTAAATTGCAGTGTAAAAATAAAGCAGCCAGTATTTACCCTGCACAGAAACAAAATAACCCACCCAAATCTAACTCTCTCTGCACATATTATATCTGCCCCCCCCCCCCCCCCTGCAGTGCACATAGTTTTGCCCATTTGTTAACAAATTTGCTGCTGCGATCAGATCTGAATTACCCCCATAGATTGTAAGCTTGTGAGCAGGGCCTTCCTACCTCTATTGAAAAAGGAAAGAATGGAAGGATCACCTATTTGGCGCAAAGCAGCCCGTACACTAAAAATATAAAAAATAGATGTCACCATATCTATGTACCAGACTCCTACCTCTATGTCTGTCTGTTATTACCCAGTTTGTCTTACCACTGTTGATTCCAGTTGTAAAGCGCAACGGAATATGCTGCGCTATATAAGAAACTGTCAATAAATAAAATAGAAAATGGTTCCTCTACGTCTCCAATGTTGTGGATCTACATGTGTGAAGAATCTGTACTAAGCATGGTCGCAGTGTCCTCTAAGCTGCAACCATTCAGGGTGGGGAAGGGGCGGCGACGAACAAAGTTACAGAATCCTGGGGTGGGACAGATTTTTTTTTAAAATTTTTCTGCCAATAAAGTGTTATTTTAAAAAATAAGAATTTACTTACCGATAATTCTATTTCTCGTAGTCCGTAGTGGATGCTGGGGACTCCGTCAGGACCATGGGGAATAGCGGCTCCGCAGGAGACAGGGCACAAAAATAATGCTTTAGGATTAGGTGGTGTGTACTGGCTCCTCCCCCTATGACCCTCCTCCAAGCCTCAGTTAGGATACTGTGCCCGGACGAGCGTACACAATAAGGAAGGATATTGAATCCCGGGTAAGACTCATACCAGCCACACCAATCACACCGTATAACTTGTGATCTGAACCCAGTTAACAGTATGACAAACGTAGGAGCCTCTGAACAGACGGCTCACAACAATAACAACCCGAATTTGTTTGTAACAATAACTATGTACAAGTATTGCAGACAATCCGCACTTGGGATGGGCGCCCAGCATCCACTACGGACTACGAGAAATAGAATTATCGGTAAGTAAATTCTTATTTTCTCTAACGTCCTAAGTGGATGCTGGGGACTCCGTCAGGACCATGGGGATTCTACCAAAGCTCCCAAACGGGCGGGAGAGTGCGGATGACTCTGCAGCACCGAATGAGAGAACTCAAGGTCCTCCTCAGCCAGGGTATCAAATTTGTAGAATTTTGCAAACGTGTTTGCCCCTGACCAAGTAGCAGCTCGGCAGAGTTGTAATGCCGAGACCCCCCGGGCAGCCACCCAGGATGAGCCCACTTTCCTTGTGGAATGGGCCTTGACAGATTTAGGTTGTGGCAAGCCTGCCACAGAATGTGCAAGTTGAATTGTGCTACAAATCCAACGAGCAATCGTCTGCTTAGAAGCAGGAGCACCCATCTTGTTGGGTGCATACAATATAAACAGTGAGTCAGACTTTCTGACTCCCGCCGTTCTTGAAATATATATTTTCAATGCCCGGACCACGTCCAACAACTTGGAATCCTCCAAATCGTTAGTAGCCGCAGGCACCACAATAGGCTGGTTCAGGTGAAACGCTGACACCACCTTAGGCAGAAAATGAGGACGCGTCCGCAGTTCTGCCCTGTCCGTACGGAAAATCAGATATGGGCTCTTATATGATAAAGCCGCCAATTCTGATACTCTCCTGGCTGAAGCCAGGGCCAGTAGCATGGTTACTTTCCATGTAAGATACTTCAACTCCACCGATTTGAGCGGCTCAAACCAATGGGATTTGAGAAAATCCAAGACTACATTAAGATCCCACGGTGCCACTGGGGGCACAACCGGGGGCTGTATATGTAGTACTCCTTTTACAAAAGTCTGGACTTCAGGAACTGAAGCCAATTCTTTCTGGAAGAAAATCGACAGGGCCGAAATTTGAACCTTAATGGACCCCAATTTGAGGCCCATAGACAATCCTGTTTGCAGGAAATGTAGGAATCGACCCAGTTGAAATTCCTCCGTGGGGGCCTTCCTGGCCTCACACCACGCAACATATTTCCTCCAAATGCGGTGATAATGTTGTGCAGTCACCTCCTTCCTGGCTTTTACCAGTGTAGGAATGACCTCTTCCGGAATGCCTTTTTCCCTTAGTATTCGGCGTTCAACCGCCATGCCGTCAAACGCAGCCGCGGTAAGTCTTGGAATAGACACGGTCCCTGCTGAAGCAGGTCCCGTCTTAGAGGTAGAGGCCACGGATCCTCCGTGAGCATCTCTTGAAGTTCCGGGTACCAAGTTCTTCTTGGCCAATCCGGAGCCACTAGTATCGTTCTTACTCCCTTTTGCCGTATAATTCTCAGTACTTTTGGTATGAGAGGCAGAGGAGGGAACACATACACTGACTGGAACACCCACGGTGTTACCAGAGCGTCCACAGCTATTGCCTGAGTGTCTCTTGACCTGGCGCAATACCTGTCCAGTTTTTTGTTGAGGCGGGACGCCATCATATCCACCATTGGTTTTTCCCAACGGTTCACAATCATGTGGAAGACTTCTGGATGAAGTCCCCACTCTCCCGGGTGTAGATCGTGTCTGCTGAGGAAGTCTGCTTCCCAGTTGTCTACTCCCGGAATGAATACTGCTGACAGTGCTATCACATGATCTTCCGCCCAGCGAAGAATCCTTGCAGCTTCTGCCATTGCTGTCCTGCTTCTTGTGCCGCCCTGTCTGTTTACGTGGGCGACTGCCGTGATGTTGTCCGACTGGATCAACACCGGCTGACCCTGAAGCAGGGGTTTTGCCAGACTTAGAGCATTGTAAA
Source organism: Pseudophryne corroboree (assembly GCF_028390025.1). NCBI lineage: Eukaryota > Metazoa > Chordata > Amphibia > Anura > Myobatrachidae > Pseudophryne > Pseudophryne corroboree. Next base: position 53,288,589 of record NC_086445.1, on the reverse strand, counting down.
TCGCTCTTAGCTCCAGTATATTTATGTGAAGAGACATCTCCAGGCTTGACCATACTCCCTGGAAGTTTCTTCCCTGTGTGACCGCTCCCCAGCCTCTCAGACTGGCATCCGTGGTCACCAGGACCCAGTCCTGTATGCCGAATCTGCGGCCCTCTAACAGATGAGCACTCTGCAACCACCACAGAAGAGACACCCTTGTCCGTGGCGATAAGGTTATCCGCTGATGCATCTGCAGATGTGATCCGGACCATTTGTCCAGCAGATCCCACTGAAAAGTTCGTGCGTGGAATCTGCCGAATGGAATCGCTTCGTAAGAAGCCACCATCTTTCCCAGGACTCTTGTGCATTGATGCACAGACACTTTCCCTGGTTTTAGGAGGTTCCTGACAAGTTCGGATAACTCCCTGGCTTTCTCCTCCGGAAGAAACACCTTTTTCTGAACCGTGTCCAGAATCATTCCCAGGAACAGCAGACGTGTCGTCGGGGTCAACTGAGATTTTGGAAAATTCAGAATCCACCCGTGTTGTTGCAGCACTAGTCGGGTTAGTGCTACTCCGTCCTCCAGCTGTTCTCTGGACCTTGCCCTTATCAGGAGATCGTCCAAGTAAGGGATAATTAATACGCCTCTTCTTCGCAGAAGAATCATCATTTCGGCCATTACCTTGGTAAAGACCCGAGGTGCCGTGGACAATCCAAACGGCAGCGTCTGAAACTGATAATGACAGTTTTGCACCACGAACCTGAGGTACCCTTGATGTGAAGGGCAAATTGGGACATGCAGGTAAGCATCCTTTATGTCCAGGGACACCATAAAGTCCCCTTCTTCCAGATTCGCTATCACTGCTCTGAGTGACTCCATCTTGAACTTGAATTTTTGTATGTACAGGTTCAAAGATTTCAGATTTAGAATAGGTCTTACCGAGCCGTCCGGCTTCGGTACCACAAATAGCGTGGAGTAATACCCCTTTCCCTGTTGTAGGAGGGGTACCTTGACTATCACCTGCTGAGAAAACAGCTTGTGAATGGCTTCCAATACCGTCGCCCTGTCTGAGGGAGACGTTGGCAAAGCAGACTTTAGGAACCTGCGAGGGGGAGACTTCTCGAATTCCAACCTGTAACCCTGAGATACTACCTGCAGGATCCAGGGGTCCACCTGTGAGGAAGCCCACTGTGCGCTGAAATTCTTGAGTCGACCCCCCACCGCTCCTGAGTCCGCTTGTAAGGCCCCAGCGTCATGCTGAGGGCTTTGCAGAACCCTGAGAGGGCTTCTGTTCCTGGGCAGGGGCTGCTTGCTGCCCTCTCTTACCCCTTCCTCTGCCCCGAGGCAGATATGACTGTCCTTTTGTCCGCTTGTTCTTATAGGACCGAAAGGACTGCGGCTGAAAAGACGGTGTCTTTTTCTGTTGGGAGGGGGTCTGAGGTAAAAAGGTGGATTTTCCGGCAGTTGCCGTGGCCACCAGATCCGATAGACCGACGCCAAATAATTCCTCCCCTTTATACGGCAATACTTCCATATGTCGTTTGGAATCCGCATCACCTGACCACTGTCGCGTCCATAAACTCCTTCTGGCAGATATGGACATCGCATTTACTCTCGATGCCAGAGTGCAAATATCTCTCTGAGCATCTCGCATATAAAGGAAAGCATCCTTTAATTGCTCTATAGTCAATAAAATACTGTCCCTAACCAGGGTATCAATATTTTCAGTCAGGGAATCCAACCAGACGACCCCAGCACTGCACATCCAGGCTGAGGCGATGGCTGGTCGCAGTATAACATCAGTATGTGTGTATATACTTTTTAGGGTAGTTTCCAGTCTCCTATCAGCTGGATCCCTGAGGGCGGCCGTATCAGGAGACGGTAACGCCACTTGTTTTGATAAGCGTGTGAGCGCCTTATCCACCCTAGGGGGTGTTTCCCAGCGCGCCCTAACCTCTGGCGGGAAAGGGTATAATGCTAATAACTTTTTTGAAATTAGCACTTTTCTATCGGGGTTAACCCACGCTTCATCACATACATCATTTAATTCCTCTGATTCAGGAAAAACTACAGGTAGTTTTTTCACCCCCCACATAATACCCTTTTTGTGGTACTTGCAGTATCAGAGATATGCAAAGCCTCCTTCATTGCCGTGATCATATAACGTGTGGCCCTACTTGAAAATACGTTTGTTTCATCACCGTCGACACTAGATTCAGTGTCTGTGTCTGGGTCTGTGTCGACCGACTGAGGTAAAGGGCGCTTTACAGCCCCTGACAGTGTCTGAAACGCCTGGGCAGGTACTAACTGGTTTGCCGGCCGTCTCATGTCGTCAACTGATTTTTGTAATGTGCTGACATTATCACGTAATTCCATAAACGAAGCCATCCATTCCGGTGTCGACTCCCTGGGGGGTGACATCACCATTATCGGCAATTGCTCTGCCTCCACACCAACATCGTCCTCATACATGTCGACACACACGTACCGACACACAGCAGACACACAGGGAATGCTCTTATCGAAGACAGGACCCCACTAGCCCTTTGGGGAGACAGAGGGAGAGTTTGCCAGCACACACCCAAGCGCTATAATATATATGGGAACAACCTTATATAAGTGTTGTTCCTTATAGCAGCTTAAATATATCAAAATATCTCCAAAAAATGCCCCCCCTCTCTGTTTTACCCTGTTTCTGTAGTGCAGTGCAGGGGAGAGTCCTGGGAGCCTTCCTCACAGCGGAGCTGAGCAGGAAAATGGCGCTGTGTGCTGAGGAGAATAAGCCCCGCCCCCTATTTCGGCGGGCTTTTCTCCCGGAGTTTTAGATATCTGGCATGGGTTAAATACATACATATAGCCTCAATGGCTATATGTGATGTATTCTTTTGCCATAAAGGTATTAAATATTGCTGCCCAGGGCGCCCCCAGCAGCGCCCTGCACCCTCCGTGACCGCTTGGTGTGAAGTGTGTGACAACAATGGCGCACAGCTGCAGTGCTGTGCGCTACCTTCATGAAGACTGAAGAGCCTTCTGCCGCCTGTTTCCGGACCTTCAATCTTCAGCATCTGTAAGGGGGGTCGGCGGCGCGGCTCCGGGACGAACCCCAGGGTGAGACCTGTGTTCCGACTCCCTCTGGAGCTAATGGTGTCCAGTAGCCTAAGAATCCAATCCATCCTGCACGCAGGTGAGTTGAAATTCTCTCCCCTAAGTCCCTCGATGCAGTGAGCCTGTTGCCAGCAGGACTCACTGAAAATAAAAAACCTAAAAACTTTTTCTAAGCAGCTCTTTAGGAGAGCCACCTCGATTGCACCCTGCTCGGACGGGCACAAAAACCTAACTGAGGCTTGGAGGAGGGTCATAGGGGGAGGAGCCAGTACACACCACCTAATCCTAAAGCTTTATTTTTGTGCCCTGTCTCCTGCGGAGCCGCTATTCCCCATGGTCCTGACGGAGTCCCCAGCATCCACTTAGGACGTTAGAGAAAATGTGTGTGCGTTTTTGTTTTTTTAATCCTGACAGTTGTGGTATAGCAGTGGTGGTTAATGTACTGGGATCTAAACTTAATAACCATAGCAACTAGGAGTGGGGAGTGGGACACACTATTTTTACACTACCACCCACTGGTGTATTTCTAGTGGGTGCAGTGTGTACGGTGCACACGGGTCCCTGAGTCCAGAGGCGGCCCCCACCGCACCCATTTTTACCCCTCCGCACCGACATCAGCAGCGCTCTGGAATCACTGTGAAAATGGCACAGCGGCCATATTCACTGTGTTCTGTGCATGCGCAGTAGAGAAATCACTGGGAAAATGGCAGCCGCACCATATTCCCAGTGATCTGCACATGCATAGTAGAGTCTGAGCCCTCTAGTGCTCAGACTCTCCAGCACTGCCGGCAGAGAGGAGGGGGCCCAAACAGAGGAGGCAGCACACGGGCCTCTTTCTCCTTAATGCATCCCTCCTCCCACCCATTAAGGCACCAGACCAGTGGTGATTATCCTAGGCCCTATTTTCCCTATGGAATGGTGGTCCAATGGTCTACAGCAGGGGTAGCCAACCCTAGTCCTCGAGAGCTACCAACAGTGCACGTTTTCCAGGTCTCCTCTTTTATAATGTGACAGTTAGTAACAGCTGCACATGTGCACCTGCCAGGTGAGCTGGAAAACCTGAACTGTTGGTAGCTCTCGAGGACCAGGGTTGGCTACCACTGGTCTACAGTAAGTCTCTGGAAACCAGTCAAATATGTCTAGCAAACCAGACATCTCTACTAAAATCCTTGACACTTACTTGTCAATACTCTGTGTAACCAATTACTCACCCATTACTGAGCCACAATGTACCTGGCTGACTCAGCATCTCTTATCCAATCCTTGTGTTCTTATTAGAGATGTGCGGCGGGCACTTTTCGTGTTTTGTGTTTGGTTCTAATTCCACTTTCGTGTTTTGGTTTTGGCTTGGTTTTGCCAAAACCATCCTTTCATGTATTGGTTTGGGTTTTGTATCTGGATGATTTTTGATTTTTTTTTTTTTAAACAGCTAAAATCACAGAATTTGGGGGTAATTTTGCTCCTACGGTATTATTAACCTCAATAACATTCATTTCCACTCATTTCCAGTCTATTCTGAACACCTCACACCTCACAATATTGTTTTTAGGCCTAAAAATTGCACCAAGGTGGCTGTATGACTAAGCTAAGCGACACAAGTGTGTGGCACAAACACCTGGCCCATCTAGGAGTGGCACTGCAGTTGCAGACAAGATGGCACTATTCAAAAACTAGTCCCCAAATAGCACATGATGCAAAGAAGAAAAAGAGGTGCAATGAGGTAGCTGTATGGCTAAGCTAAGCGACACAAGTGTGCGGCACAAACAACATGGGACGTGCTGGAATTTGCCCAGATGTAATACACGCACAATATTGGTGGCACAGGATAGCGTACCCCTAAACCACACACACACACACACACACACACACACGGCAAAGCCTGTAAAAATAAGAATTTACTTACCGATAATTCTATTTCTCGTAGTCCGTAGTGGATGCTGGGGACTCCGTAAGGACCATGGGGAATAGCGGCTCCGCAGGAGACTGGGCACATCTAAAGAAAACTTTAGGACTATCTGGTGTGCACTGGCTCCTCCCCCTATGACCCTCCTCCAAGCCTCAGTTAGGATACTGTGCCCGGACGAGCGTACACAATAAGGAAGGATCTTGAATCCCGGGTAAGACTCATACCAGCCACACCAATCACACCGTACAACTTGTGATCTGAACCCAGTTAACAGCATGATAACAGAGGAGCCTCTAGAAAAGATGGCTCACTACAGCAATAACCCGATTTTTTGGTAACAATAACTATGTACCAGTATTGCAGACAATCCGCACTTGGGATGGGCGCCCAGCATCCACTACGGACTACGAGAAATAGAATTATCGGTAAGTAAATTCTTATTTTCTCTAACGTCCTAAGTGGATGCTGGGGACTCCGTAAGGACCATGGGGATTATACCAAAGCTCCCAAACGGGCGGGAGAGTGCGGATGACTCTGCAGCACCAAATGAGAGAACTCCAGGTCCTCCTCAGCCAGGGTATCAATTTTGTAGAATTTTACAAACGTATTTGCTCCTGACCAAGTAGCTGCTCGGCAAAGTTGTAAAGCCGAGACCCCTCGGGCAGCCGCCCAAGATGAGCCCACCTTCCTTGTGGAGTGGGCATTTACAGATTTTTGGCTGTGGCAGGCCTGCCACAGAATGTGCAAGCTGAATTGTACTACAAATCCAACGAGCAATAGTCTGCTTAGAAGCAGGAGCACCCAGCTTGTTGGGTGCATACAGGATAAACAGCGAGTCAGTTTTCCTGACTCCAGCCGTCCTGGAAACATATAATTTCAGGGCCCTGACAACGTCTAGCAACTTGGAGTCCTCCAAGTCCCTAGTAGCCGCAGGCACCACAATAGGTTGGTTCAGGTGAACCGCTGAAACCACCTTAGGGAGAAACTGAGGACGAGTCCTCAATTCCGCCCTGTCCGAATGGAAAATCAGATAAGGGCTTTTACAGGATAAAGCCGCCAATTCTGACACGCGCCTGGCCCAGGCCAGGGCCAACAGCATGACCACTTTCCATGTGAGATATTTTAACTCCACAGATTTAAGTGGTTCAAACCAATGTGACTTTTGGAACCCAAAAACTACATTGAGATCCCAAAGTGCCACTGGAGGCACAAAAGGAGGCTGTATATGCAGTACCCCTTTTACAAACGTCTGAACTTCAGGGACTGAAGCTAGTTCTTTTTGGAAGAAAATTGACAGGGCCGAAATTTGAACCTTAATGGACCCCAATTTCAGGCCCATAGACACTCCTGTTTGCAGGAAATGTAGGAATCGACCCAGTTGAATTTCCTCCGTCGGGCCTTACTGGCCTCGCACCACGCAACATATTTTCGCCAAATGCGGTGATAATGTTTTGCGGTTACATCCTTCCTGGCTTTGATCAGGATAGGGATGACTTCATCCGGAATGCCTTTTTTCCTTCAGGATCCGGCGTTCAACCGCCATGCCGTCAAACGCAGCCGCGGTAAGTCTTGGAACAGACAGGGTCCTTGCTGGAGCAGGTCCCTTCTTAGAGGTAGAGGCCACGGATCCTCCGTGAGCATCTCTTGAAGTTCCAGTTACCAAGTCCTTCTTGGCCAATCCGGAGCCACGAATATAGTGCTTACTCCTCTCCATCTTATCAATCTCAGTACCTTGGGTATGAGAGGCAGAGGAGGGAACACATACACTGACTGGTACACCCACGGTGTTACCAGAGCGTCTACAGCTATTGCCTGAGGGTCCCTTGACCTGGCGCAATACCTGTCGAGTTTTTCCCAACGGTTTATAATCATGTGGAAGACTTCTGGGTGAAGTCCCCACTCTCCCGGGTGGAGGTCGTGCTGAGGAAGTCTGCTTCCCAGTTGTCCACTCCCGGAATGAATACTGCTGACAGTGCTATCACATGATTTTCCGCCCAGCGAAGAATCCTTGCAGCTTCTGCCATTGCCCTCCTGCTTCTTGTGCCACCCTGTCTGTTTACGTGGGTGACTGCCGTGATGTTGTCCGACTGGATCAACACCGGCTGACCTTGAAGCAGAGGTCTTGCTAAGCTTAGAGCATTGTAAATGGCCCTTAGCTTCAGGATATTTATGTGAAGTGATGTCTCCAGGCTTGACCATAAGCCCTGGATATTCCTTCCCTGTGTGACTGCTCCCCAGCCTCGCAGGCTGGCATCCGTGGTCACCAGGACCCAGTCCTGAATGCCGAATCTGCGGCCCTCTAGAAGATGAGCACTCTGCAACCACCACAGGAGGGACACCCTTGTCCTTGGTGACAGGGTTATCCGCTGATGCATCTGAAGATGCGACCCGGACCATTTGTCCAGCAGGTCCCACTGGAAAGTTCTTGCGTGGAATCTGCCGAATGGGATTGCTTCGTAGGAAGCCACCATTTTACCCAGAACCCTTGTGCATTGATGCACTGAGACTTGGCTCGTTTTAGGAGGTTCCTGACTAGCTCGGATAACTCCCTGGCTTTCTCCTCCGGGAGAAACACCTTTTTCTGGACTGTGTCCAGGATCATCCCTAGGAACAGAAGACAAGTCGTCGGAACCAGCTGCGATTTTGGAATATTGAGAATCCAATCGTGCTGCCGCAACACTACCTGAGATAGTGCTACACCGACCTCCAACTGTTCCCTGGATCTTACCCTTATCAGGGAATCGTCCAAGTAAGGGATAACTAAAATTCCCTTCCTTCGAAGGAATATCATCATTTCGGCCATTACCTTGGTAAAGACCCGGGGTGCCGTGGACCATCCATACGGCAGCGTCTGAACTGATAGTGACAGTTCTGTACCATAAACCTGAGGTACCCTTGATGAGAAGGGTAAATTTTGACATGAAGGTAAGCATCCTTGATGTCCCGAGACATCATGTAGTCCCCTTCTTCCAGGTTCGCAATCACTGCTCTGAGTGACTCAATCTTGAATTTGAACCTCTGTATGTAAGTGTTCAAAGATTTTAGATTTAGAATCGGTCTCACCGAGCCGTCCGGCTTCGGTACCACAACAGTGTGGAATAATACCCCGTTCCCTGTTGCAGGAGGGGTACCTTGATTATCACCTGCTGGGAATACAGCTTGTGAATGGCTTCCAAAACTGTCTCCCTGTCAGAAGGAGACATCGGTAAAGCCGACTTTAGGAAACGGCGAGGGGGAGACGTCTCGAATTCTAATTTGTACCCCTGAGATATCACCTGAAGGATCCAGGGGTCTACTTGCGAGTGAGCCCACTGCGCGCTGAAATTCATTGAGACGGGCCCCCCACCGTGCCTGATTCTGCTTGTAAAGCCCCAGCGTCATACTGAGGGCTTGGCAGAGGCGGGAGAGGGTTTCTGTTCCTGGGAACTGGCTGATTTCTGCAGCCTTTTTCCTCTCCCTCTGTCACGGGGCAGAAATGACTGCGCCTAATAATACGGCGTCTTCTCATGTTGAGAGGCGACCTGGGGTACAAACGTGGATTTCCCAGCTGTTGCCGTGGCCACCAGGTCTGAAAGACCGACCCCAAATAACTCCTCCCTTTAATAAGGCAATACTTCCAAATGCCGTTTGGAATACGCATCACCTGACCACTGACGTGTCCATAACCTTCTACTGGTAGAAATGGACAACGCACTTAGACTTGATGCCAGTCGGCAAATATTCCGCTGTGCATCACGCATATATAGAAATGCATTTTTTAAATGCTCTATAGGCAAAAATATACTGTCCCTATCTAGGGTATCAATATTTTTAGTCAGGGAATCCGACCACGCCAACCCAGCACTGCCCATCCAGGCTGAGGCGATTGCTGGTCGCAGTATAACACCAGTATGTGTGTAAATACATTTTAGGATACCCTCCTGCTTTCTATCAGCAGGATCCTTAAGGGCGGCCATCTCAGGAGAGGGTAGAGCCCTTACAAGCGTGTGAGCGCTTTATCCACCCTAGGGGGTGTTTCCCAATGCACCCTAACCTCTGGCGGGAAAGGATATAATGCCAATAACATTTTAGAAATTATCAGTTGTTATCGGGGGAAAACCACGCATCATCACACACCTCATTTAATTTCTCAGATTCAGGAAAACTACAGGTAGTTTTTCCTCACCGAACATAATACCCCTTTTTGGTGGTACTCGTATTATCAGAAATGTGTAAAACATTTTTCATTGCCTCAATCATGTAACGTGTGGCCCTACTGGAAGTCACATTTGTCTCTTCACCGTCGACACTGGAGTCAGTATCCGTGTCGGCGTCTATATCTGCCATCTGAGGTAACGGGCGCTTTAGAGCCCCTGACGGCCTATGAGACGTCTGGACAGGCCCAAGCTGAGTAGCCGGCTGTCTCATGTCAACCACTGTCTTTTATACAGAGCTGACACTGTCACGTAATTCCTTCCAACAGTTCATCCACTCAGGTGTCGACCCCCTAGGGGGTGACATCACTATTACAGGCAATCTGCTCCGTCTCCACATCATTTTTCTCCTCATACATGTCGACACAAACGTACCGACATACAGCACACACACAGGGAATGCTCTGATAGAGGACAGGACCCCACTAGCCCTTTGGGGAGACAGAGGGAGAGTTTGCCAGCACACACCAGAGCGCTATATATATACAGGGATAACCTTATATAAGTGTTTTTCCCCTTATAGCTGCTGTATCTTTAATACTGCGCGTAATTAGTGCCCCCCCTCTCTTTTTTAACCCTTTCTGTAGTGTAGTGACTGCAGGGGAGAGACAGGGAGCTTCCCTCCAACGGAGCTGTGAGGGAAAATGGCGCCAGTGTGCTGAGGAGATAGGCTCCGCCCCCTTATCGGCGGCCTTATCTCCCGTTTTTCTATGTATTCTGGCAGGGGTTAAATGCATCCATATAGCCCAGGAGCTATATGTGATGCATTTTTTGCCATCCAAGGTGTTTTTTATTGCGTCTCAGGGCGCCCCCCCCCCAGCGCCCTGCACCCTCAGTGACCGGAGTGTGAAGTGTGCTGAGAGCAATGGCGCACAGCTGCAGTGCTGTGCGCTACCTTGTTGAAGACAGGACGTCTTCTGCCGCCGATTTTCCGGACCTCTTCTGCCTTCTGGCTCTGTAAGGGGGCCGGCGGCGCGGCTCTGGGACCCATCCAGGCTGGGCCTGTGATCGTCCCTCTGGAGCTAATGTCCAGTAGCCTAAGAAGCCCAATCCACTCTGCACGCAGGTGAGTTCGCTTCTTCTCCCCTTAGTCCCTCGATGCAGTGAGCCTGTTGCCAGCAGGTCTCACTGAAAATAAAAAACCTAAACTAAAACTTTCACTAAGAAGCTCAGGAGAGCCCCTAGTGTGCACCCTTCTCGTTCGGGCACAAAGATCTAACTGAGGCTTGGAGGAGGGTCATAGGGGGAGGAGCCAGTGCACACCAGATAGTCCTAAAGTTTTTTTTAGATGTGCCCAGTCTCCTGCGGAGCCGCTATTCCCCATGGTCCTTACGGAGTCCCCAGCATCCACTTAGGACGTTAGAGAAATTAATTTGGATAATAACCCTTTTATTTGGAGCTATTATAATAATACTACGTGATTCATCCCGCCCTACAGGCGCTCTTCACACTGTCGTAAGCAGCAGCATATACCACTGTGACTGCCTCGTCACTGGAATGACTGATGGACAGGACACTACCACTGGTCTGATGCTGCACAACATGACAACACTGTCAGGGACTTGTGGTTGTTATAATTATTATAATACTGTAGCAGTGGACATATAGCAGCAGCGTATATCGTAACTGGAATGACTGATGGACAGGACACTACCACTGGTCTGATGTAGCACAACACAACAACACTGTAAGGGACTTTGTGGTTGTTGTTGTTGTTGTTGTTGTTGTTGTTATTATTATTATTATTATTATAATCAGTGGTGCAAGTAGAAAAATTTGGCAGTGGCCGATGAAAATGGGGGCGTGGTACACATATGGGGGAGCCAGATACACATATGACCCCAATAGTGCCAGATACACGTTGCCCCACAGTGCCAGATACACATTGCCCCCACAGTGCCAGATATACAATGCCCCACAGTGCCAGATATACAATGTCCCACTGTGTCAGATATACAATGCCCCAGCTGTGTCAGATATACATTGCCCCCACAGTGCCAGATATACAGTACATTGCCCCCGCTGTGTCAGATATACATTGCCCCCCTGTGCCAGATATACATTGCCCCACAGTGCCAGATATACATTGACCCAACAGTGCCAGATATACATTGCCCCCACAGTGCCTGATATACATTGCCCCCACAGTGCCAGATATACAATGCCCCCACAGTGCCATATATCTAATGCCCCATAGTGCCAGATATACATTGCCCCCACTGTGCCAGATATACAATGCCCCCGCTGTGTCAGATATACATTGCCCCCACAGTGCCAGATGTACATTGCCCCCCTGTGTCAGATATACATTGCCCCCGCTGTGTCAGATATACATTGCCCCCGCTGTGTCAGATATACATTGCCCCCCTGTGCCAGATATACATTGCCCCACTGTACCAGATATACATTGCCCCATATTGCCAGATATACATTGCCCCCACAGTGCCAGATATACAATGTCCCACAGTGCCAGATATACATTGCCCCAACAGTGCCAGATATACATTGCCCCACTGTGCCAGATATACAATGCTTCCGCTGTGTCAGATATACATTGCCCCCACAGTGCCAGATAAACAATGCCCCCGCTGTGTCAGATATACAATCCCCCCACAGTGCTAGATATACATTGCCCCCACAGTGCCAGATATACATTGCCCCCACAGTGCCAGATATACATTGCCCCACTGTGCCAGATATACAATGCTTCCGCTGTGTCAGATATACATTGCCCCCACAGTGCCAGATATACAATGTCCCACTGTGTCAGATATACAATGCCCCCGCTGTGTCAGATATACATTGCCCCCACAGTGCCAGATATACAATGCACCCACAGTGCTAAATATACATTGCCCCCACAGTGCCAGATATACATTGCCCCCACAGTGCTAGATATACATTGCTACCACAGTGCCAGATATACAATGCCCCCACAGTGCCAGACATACAATGCCCCCCACAGTGCCAGATATACAATGCCCCCACAGTGCCAGATATACATTGCCCCCACAGTGCCAGATATACAATGCCCCACAGTGCCAGATATACATTGCCCCCACAGTGCTAGATATACATTGCCCCAACAGTGCCAGATATACAATGCCCCCACAGTGCCAGACATACAATGCCCCCCACAGTGCCAGATATACAATGCCCCCACAGTGCCAGATATACATTGCCCCCACAGTGCCAGATATACAATGCCCCACAGTGCCAGATATACATTGCCCCCACAGTGCCAGATATACAATGCCCTACTGTGCCAGATATACATTGCCTCCGCTGTGTCAGATATACATTGCCCCCACAGTGCCAGATATACATTGCCCCCACAGTGCTAGATATACATTGCCCCCGCTGTCAGATATACATTGCCCGCTCAGTGCCAGATATACATTGCCCCCACAGTGCTAGATATACATTGCCCCCGCTGTCAGATATACATTGCCCGCTCAGTGCCAGATATACATTGCCCGCACAGTGCCAGATATACATTGCCCCCACAGTGCTAGATATAAAATGCCCCCACAGTGCCAGATTTACAATGCCCCCACAGTGCTAGATATACATTGCCCCCTCAGTGCCAGATATACATTGCCCCCACAGTGCTAGATATACATTGCCCCCTCAGTGCCAGATATACATTGCCCCCACAGTGCTAGATATACAATGCCCCCACAGTGCCAGATTTACAATGCCCCACTGTGCCAGATATACATTGCCCCCACAGTGCTAGATATACATTGCCCCCACAGTGCTAGATATACAATGCGCCCACAATGCCAGATATACGATGCCCCCCTGTGCCAGATATACATTGCCCCCCTGTGCCAGATTTACAATGCCCCCACAGTGCTAGATACACATTGCCCCCACAGTGCTAGATATACATTGCCCCCACAGTGCTAGATACACATTGCCCCCACAGTGCTAGATATACATTGCCCCCACAGTGCTAGATACACATTGCCCCCACAGTGCTAGATACACATTGCCCCCACAGTGCTAGATATACATTGCCTCACTCAGGCTGCTCCACATCCCCTCCAACTGATGTGCTCCCTGCTCCGCCTCCTCCTAACGCGCGCAGCTCAAGCAGCCTCAGCAGCCAGCCCCCCTCTGCGCCCACTGCCGTGGGAGCGTGATGACATCACGATCACACTCCCAGCACACTGGGAAGGGGAGGCGCAGCAGCAGCAGTAGCGGTACCCGGCCGGCCACAGCAACTGGTGAGCGCTGCGCACATCAACGCTGTAAGCGGCGGCCCGGCAGAGTGGGTATGGCGTACCCGCGGCTAAACTCTTAAGGGTACGCCGTACCCGCCCGTACCCGCCCACTTATATTATAATACTGTAGCAGTGGACATATAGCAGCAGCGTATATCATCACTGGAATGACTGATGACACAGGACACTACCACTGGTCTGATGCAGCACAACACAACACCGCTTTATACAGCTACACTGGATATATGGCAGCAGAGGACACCAACACTGTGACTGGCTGGACTGATGCAGCACAATACACTGACTACTAGTGATGTGCACCGGACATTTTTCGGGTTTTGTGTTTTGGTTTTGGATTCGGCCGTGTTTTGGATTCGGACGCCTTTTGGCAAAACCTCCCTGAAATTTTTTTGTCGGATTCGGGTGTGTTTTGGATTCGGGTGTTTTTTTTACAAAAAACCATCAAAAATAGCTTAAATCATAGAATTTGGGGGTCATTTTGATCCCATAGTATTATTAACCTCAATAACCATAATTTCCACTCATTTCCAGTCTATTCTGAACACCTCACACCTCACAATATTATTTTTAGTCCTAAAATTTGCACCGAGGTCGCTGGATGACTAAGCTAAGCGACCCAAGTGGCCGACACAAACACCTGGCCCATCTAGGAGTGGCACTGCAATGTCAGACAGGATGGCAGATTAAAAAAATTGTCCCCAAACAGCACATGATGCAAAGAAAAAAAGAGGCGCAATGAGGTAGCTGTGTGACTAAGCTAAGCGACCCAAGTGGCCGACACAAACACCTGGCCCATCTAGGAGTGGCACTGCAGTGTCAGACAGGATGGCACTTCAAAAAAATAGTCCCCAAACAGCACATGATGCAAAGAAAAAAAGAGGTGCAATGAGGTAGCTGTGTGACTAAGCTAAGCGACCCAAGTGGCCGACACAAACACCTGGCCCATCTAGGAGTGGCACTGCAGTGTCAGACAGGATGGTACTTCAAAAAATAGTCCCCAAACAGCACATGATGCAAAGAAAAATTAAAGAAAAAAGAGGTGCAAGATGGAATTGTCCTTTGGCCCTCCGACCCACCCTTATGTTGTATAAACAGGACATGCACACTTTAACAAACCCATCATTTCAGCGACAGGTCTGCCACACGACTGTGACTGAAATGACTGGTTGGTTTGGGCCCCCACCAAAAAAGAAGCAATCAATCTCTCCTTGCACAAACTGGCTCTACAGAGGCAAGATGTCCACCTCCTCCTCATCCTCCGATTCCTCACCCCTTTCACTGTGTACATCCCCCTCCTCACAGATTATTAATTCGTCCCCACTGGAATCCACCATCTCAGGTCCCTGTGTACTTTCTGGAGGCAATTGCTGGTGAATGTCTCCACGGAAGAATTGATTATAATTAATTTTGATGATTGTTGACAAGGTGAGCGGCTGCACTAAACACTCTTTCGGAGTACACACTGGAGGGGGGGCAACTTAGGTAAAATAAAGCCAGTTTCTGCAAGGGCCTCCAAATTGCCTCTTTTTCCTGCCAGTATACGTACGGACTGTCTGACATGCCTACTTGGAAGCGGTCACTCATATAATCCTCCACCATTCTTTCAATGGTGACAGAATCATATGCAGTGACAGTAGACGACATGTCAGTAATCGTTGGCAGGTCCTTCAGTCCGGACTAGATGTCAGCACTCGCTCCAGACTGCCCTGCATCACCGCCAGCGGGTTGGCTCGGAATTCTTAGCCTTTTCCTAGCAATCCCCAGTTGCAGGAGAATGTGAAGGAGGAGCTGTTGACGGGTCACGTTCCACTTGACTTGACAATTTTCTCTCCAGCAGGTCTTTGAACCTCTGCAGACTTGTCTCTGCCGGAAAGAGAGATACAACGTAGGTTTTAAATCTAGGATCGAGCACGGTAGCCAAAATGTAGTGCTCTGATTTCAACAGATTGACCACCCGTGAATCCTGGTTAAGCGAATTAAGGGCTCCATCCACAAGTCCCACATGCCTAGCGGAATCGCTCTGTTTTAGCTCCTCCTTCAATCTCTCCAGCTTCTACTGCAAAAGCCTGATGAGGGGAATGACCTGACTCAGGCTGGCAGTGTCTGAACTGACTTCACGTGTGGCAAGTTCAAAGGGTTGCAGAACCTTGCACAACGTTGAAATCATTCTCCACTGCGCTTGAGTCAGGTGCATTCCCCCTCCTTTGCCTATCTCGTAGGTAGCTGTATAGGCTTGAATGGCCTTTTGCTGCTCCTCCATCCTCTGAAGCATATAGAGGGTTGAATTCCACCTCGTTACCACCTCTTGCTTCAGATGATGGCAGGGCAGGTTCAGGAGTGTTTGCTGGTGCTCCAGTCTTCGGCACGCGGTGGGCGAATGCCGAAAGTGGCCCGCAATTCTTCAGGCCACCGACAGCATCTCTTGCACGTCCCTGTCGTTTTTTAAATAATTCTGCACCACCAAATTCAATGTATGTGCAAAACATGGGACGTGCTGGAATTTGCCCACATGTAATGCACGCACAATATTGGTGGCGTTGTCCGATGTCATAAATCCCCAGGAGAGTCCAATTGGGGTAAGCCATTCTGCGATGATCTTCCTCAGTTTCCGTAAGAGGTTGTCAGCTGTGTGCCTATTCTGGAAAGCGGTGATACAAAGCGTAGCCTGCCTAGGAACGAGTTGGCGTTTGCGAGAAGATGCTGCTACTGTTGCCGCCGCTGCTGTTCTTCTGCGGGAGGCAATACATCTACCCAGTGGGCTGTCACAGTCATATAGTCCTGAGTCTGCCCTGCTCCACTTGTCCACATGTCCGTGGTTAAGTGGACATTGGGTACAACTGCATTTTTTAGGACACTGGTGACTCTTTTTCTGACGTCTGTGTACATTTTCAGTATCGCCTGCCTAGAGAAGTGGAACCTAGATGGTATTTGGTACCGGGGACACAGTACCTCAATCAATTCTCTAGTTCCCTGTGAATTAACAGTGGATACCGGAAACACGTTTTTCACCACCGCAGCTGCCAAGGCGTGAGTTATCTGCTTTGCAGCAGGATGACTGCTGTGATATTTCATCTTCCTCGCAAAGGACTGTTGGACAGTCAATTGCTTACTGGAAGTAGTACAAGTGGTCTTCCGACTTCCCCTCAGGGATGACGATCGACTCCCAGCAGCAACAACAGCAGCGCCAGCAGCAGTAGGCGTTACACTCAAGGATGCATCGGAGGAATCCCAGGCAGGAGAGGACTCATCAGACTTGACAGTGACATGGCCTGCAGAACTATTGGCTTTCCTGTGTAAAGAGGAAATTGACACTGAGGGAGTTAGTAACGTAGTATCTGAGGTTGAAAAAAGACAATTGTCCATCGAGTTCAACCTATTTGTGGTGTCCTATGCATGATGATTTGACTAAAATTTCTGACTGATGCTGCTGTCAGCCATTGCATTTTATCCCTATTTATAGTAACTATAATGCATGACTATGCACCATACCCCTGGATATCCTTATCCAATAGGAATTTATCTAACCCATTCTTAAAGGTGTTGACAGATTCCGCCATTACAACTCCCTCGGGCAGGGAATTCCAAACACGTATTGTCCTTACCGTGAAAAAGCCTTTACGCCGTATTGTGCGGAATCTCCTCTCCTCTAACCTGAGCGAGTGTCCACGAGTCCTCTGTGTTGATATAACCAAAAACAGGTCCCGCGCAAGCTCTGTGTATTGTCCCCTTATATATTTGTAGATGTTGATCATATCCCCTCTTAGTCTCCGCTTTTCCAATGTAAACATGCCTAGTCTTTCAAGCCTTTCCTTGTATTCCATCGTCTCCATGCACTTATTTAGTTTGGTCGCCCTCCTCTGTACCTTTTCAAGCTCCAGGATATCCTTTTTGTAGTACGGTGGCCAGAATTGTACACAGTATTCAAGGTGTGGCCTCACTAGTGATTTATATAACGGGAGTATAATACTCTCGTCCCTAGCATCAATACCCCGTTTTATGCATGCTAATATCTTATTAGCCTTCTTTGCTGCAGTCCTACTTTGGGTACTACTGCTTAGCTTGCTATCTATGAGGACACCTAAGTCCTTTTCCAGTACAGAATCCCCTAATTTTACCCCATTTAGTAGGTAGGTGTAATTTTTGTTCTTGTTACCACAGTGCATTACCTTACACTTGTCTGTGTTGAAGCGCATTCTCCATTTGGCTGCCCATGCTTCTAATTTAACTAAGTTGTTCTGAAGAGACTCGGCATCCTCCTCTGTATTTATAGCCTTACACAATTTGGTATCATCTGCAAAAATTGACACCATGCTCTCTAGACCTTCTGTTAGGTCGTTAATGAAAATACTGAACAATAGCGGCCCTAATACTGAGCCTTGCGGCACACCACTTAGCACTTCAGTCCAAGTTGAAACAGATCCATTAACCACAACGCGCTGCTTCCTATTATCTAACCAGTTTTTGAAGAATACAAACGAATAAACAGAAAAAGACACCTGTCCTTATCTGTTATTCTTCTGGCGCTGATAGCAATTAATAATTAATTACATAAAGTGCATCAATAGCAGCTGAGTAAGACAACTAGCTAGGTTGCCAATAAATTGGAGAAGAAAAAAAAAATAGTATACTCTGCGCTATATAACCACTGTATCAGGTTGAACTATAGTGTGCAGTCTGTCATATAGAATAATTGACTCAGTAGAACTGTGAAGGTATAACAATAAATTCTTTATCTAATATTTAAAAAGCGGTATACATTTCATACAGAATAAGCAGCATGTATTAGGCAACAATTAATTTATAATCACAACGAGGTAAGATATCTTTGTTATATTACTAAAAAATGAATGAAAGTACACTGGCGTCCCAGTGATTAATAAATGTCTCGTAAAAATAATCACGGCTTTATTTAGTAATGAACTTTTGTATATATTGAGGTATAATTACCCGTGTGCAGATTTCTGTGAGTATGGATAAGCAGGATCCATTAATATATGTGCACATAGATGGGTATGCAGTTAATTGAACTGATTGAAGCTGGTTTGGAAGAGGCCGTATATTTTTCACGGCTGAATTCCGGATAAAAAAGGTTCTTATTGACCTGTGTGAAGATCTCCAAAGAACCCACCTCCTCAAACCGGGTGTTAGACCTCACTGCGGAGGCCAGTAGCAGTCACTCGGTACAGGTGAGCGGAAAACTGGACGTCTGTGATAATGGTAATCTCCTCAAGCCGGGTGTTAGACCTCACTGCAGCGGCCAATATCACTCACTCGGTACGGGTAGACAGAGAACCTGACGTCTGCAGCACAGCACCTGGACGGATGTCAGCGCCCTGGCCGGAGCGCCCGGCGTGTAACCAAGCCGTGATGGGATATAGCTGTGAAGATCGTTGGCTGTGAGACCGTTTGGCAAGATAGGTCAGCAGGTAGTGCCGAACAGCTGAACTTCGGAAAGTGGGCGTCAACGCGTTTCGTCTCCTTGGCAACCGGAGACTTCCTCAGGACGAATACCTCCCCTCTATTCAGTCACATATTTAAACACTTTCTAATGAAATTACTTGCATCAGCTGGATCTATTTAATAGGCTGAAATATTTAGATTATATGCTGCACATACTAGAAAATTATTCTTTGTAGTTAAAAGTTGATCATACAACACAATTAATATTATATTGAACATCTACTGAGTCAATCTAACAAATTATATACATTAATGAGTATTTTTTCTCACTTTAAACTTAATTACCATGATTCCTGTCTATTAATCGAACATCACTTTTAGACATATATTTCTATCTTATATAAATTATTAACCAAAAGACTTCCTCTTGTTAGTGAACAAGAGTCCTCAAATATTATAAACTCCTAGATAGAATAATCATATTTAGAACTTTATAATATAATTATGTACAGATGTTCTACCAAAAAATATATATATATATACAATTATTATAGAGTTTCAAACACCTATCTCGAGTTGATTACTTTTACTAATCTCAAATAGAAAAAAACTCCGCATTTGATAAGCAAATTCAGATAGAGAATAATCTTATAAATTAATAAACTAAATTTAGATTTTCTTTTATTTATTAATTATTATTCTTCGTTATTTTTTGTAATAAGCCAGTTTTTATTAATAGATGGACTTCACACCACATAATTTATGAATACCAGAGAGTTTATAAGTCTAAAGGTATAAATATAGGCTTATATGAATCTAAGAATATAAGAATATAAGGAAATAGGAAAGGGAAATAGAATAAAATAAAATAAATTACTCTAAACACGAATAATCCAAAGCTTCGTTAAGGCCATTCGGATGTAAGGTATCTAACTTAAAAATCCAGGAGGATTCTCCGATGCACAGTTTTCTAAACCTATCACCCCCTCTTTTTGTACAAGAAAATTGTTCCAAGCCAACAATACGAAGAGAAGATGGATCACTATTGTGTACCCTAGAAAAGTGACGAGATACACTATGAGTTTGTAGTTTCTTAATGATATTTAATCTATGCTCCCTGAATCTAGACTTCAAAGGCCTTGTAGTTCTCCCTACATATTGGAGGGAGCAAGGACACTGTAACAAATATACACAATATTCTGTATCACAATTAATAAATTGTTTAATTGAATAAGTATTACCATTAGTTGTAGATTTAACATTTGTAGTTTTATTTAACATATATTTACATGTCAGACAGACTTGCTTGTTACATCTAAAATTACCCAATGGTCTTTTTGGTAACCAAGAGGAATTTACAGTAAGGTCAAGTGGTTTTAAATAACTGGGAGCCAACATCTCCTTTAGGTTTGTATTTCTCCTAAAGATAACATTCGGTTTATCAGTTAAACATTTATTTAAAATAGAATCTTGTTTGACCAACTCGAAATTATCAAGGACAATCTTTTTTATATCTTTAGATCTATTGTTAAACTTAGAAATAAACTTCAAAGAGCCTACTATAGATGTGCTTTTGGTCTTAGTCTTAGATTCTTTTTTTGCTATGGTAACTGTAGAAACTTTATTTGTCGGCTCAACATCTACATTATTTCTTATAAGAGAGTTGGCAAACTTTTTAGACTCCTCCATAATATGTAACGGATAACCCCTCTCCTTAAATTGATGTAAGAGGATTTCGACCTGTGATTGAAAAGCTGAGTCTTCCGAACAGTTCCGTCTTATTCTGATAATTTGATTCTTTGGAATATTTCTTATCCAAGGTTTGTAGTCCCCACTTGAATAGTGAAGATAGTTTCCTGCCCCTACTGGTTTAACATAATTGGTTGAGATGATTTTATTATTATTGATTGATAGTGTGATATCTAGAAAGTGAATGGCCGTTCCAAGACGCTGTAAAATTCATAAAGATTTGTCACATCCACCTGGGAGACCTATTATTTCGGGAGAGGATTCACTTTCTTCTAATTTATCTCACTTTGTAGACTTTCATTTACAGAGTCACGTGGCCACTTTAAAATTCCATATTAAAGATACTTACCATATATTACAATAAACGGTAGGGAAAAATTGGACTGAAGGTTGGGGATTTCTAACCTTAGACGTCCAATCCCTTTATACCAATATACCACATACAAAAGGGATCGAATCTGCCAAATATTATTTGGATAAGGACCCCGATTTAAATTCAGGCCGACGTGATTTTGTTCTGGAAGCTATTTTATATATTTTGACACATAATTATTTTTTGTTTGAAGATTGTTATTATTTACAGTGTCTTGGAACGGCCATGGGGACCAGGTTTGCACCCAGCTTTGCCAACCTCTATATGGGCCGCTTCGAAGAAGATTACATCTGGAGTGGCCCATTTAGAGAGAACCTGGTCCTCTATGGCCGGTACATAGACGATTTATTTATTATTTGGAATGGGGGAGCACAATTAGCACAAGATTTCGTCACATTTTTAAATGATAATGATTATAATTTAAAGTTCACTCACAATTTTGATTTATTCACCACTCACTTTCTAGATATCACACTATCAATCAATAATAATAAAATCATCTCAACCAATTATGTTAAACCAGTAGGGGCAGGAAACTATCTTCACTATTCAAGTGGGCACTACAAACCTTGGATAAGAAATATTCCAAAGAATCAAATTATCAGAATAAGACGGAACTGTTCGGAAGACTCAGCTTTTCAATCACAGGTCGAAATCCTCTTACATCAATTTAAGGAGAGGGGTTATCCGTTACATATTATGGAGGAGTCTAAAAAGTTTGCCAACTCTCTTATAAGAAATAATGTAGATGTTGAGCCGACAAATAAAGTTTCTACAGTTACCATAGCAAAAAAAGAATCTAAGACTAAGACCAAAAGCACATCTATAGTAGGCTCTTTGAAGTTTATTTCTAAGTTTAACAATAGATCTAAAGATATAAAAAAGATTGTCCTTGATAATTTCGAGTTGGTCAAACAAGATTCTATTTTAAATAAATGTTTAACTGATAAACCGAATGTTATCTTTAGGAGAAATACAAACCTAAAGGAGATGTTGGCTCCCAGTTATTTAAAACCACTTGACCTTACTGTAAATTCCTCTTGGTTACCAAAAAGACCATTGGGTAATTTTAGATGTAACAAGCAAGTCTGTCTGACATGTAAATATATGTTAAATAAAACTACAAATGTTAAATCTACAACTAATGGTAATACTTATTCAATTAAACAATTTATTAATTGTGATACAGAATATTGTGTATATTTGTTACAGTGTCCTTGCTCCCTCCAATATGTAGGGAGAACTACAAGGCCTTTGAAGTCTAGATTCAGGGAGCATAGATTAAATATCATTAAGAAACTACAAACTCATAGTGTATCTCGTCACTTTTCTAGGGTACACAATAGTGATCCATCTTCTCTTCGTATTGTTGGCTTGGAACAATTTTCTTGTACAAAAAGAGGGGGTGATAGGTTTAGAAAACTGTGCATCGGAGAATCCTCCTGGATTTTTAAGTTAGATACCTTACATCCGAATGGCCTTAACGAAGCTTTGGATTATTCGTGTTTAGAGTAATTTATTTTATTTTATTCTATTTCCCTTTCCTATTTCCTTATATTCTTATATTCTTAGATTCATATAAGCCTATAGTTATACCTTTAGACTTATAAACTCTCTGGTATTCATAAATTATGTGGTGTGAAGTCCATCTATTAATAAAAACTGGCTTATTACAAAAAATAACGAAGAATAATAATTAATAAATAAAAGAAAATCTAAATTTAGTTTATTAATTTATAAGATTATTCTCTATCTGAATTTGCTTATCAAATGCGGAGTTTTTTTCTATTTGAGATTAGTAAAAGTAATCAACTCGAGATAGGTGTTTGAAACTCTATAATAATTGTATATATATATATATTTTGGTAGAACATCTGTACATAATTATATTATAAAGTTCTAAATATGATTATTCTATCTAGGAGTTTATAATATTTGAGGACTCTTGTTCATTAACAAGAGGAAGTCTTTTGGTTAATAATTTATATAAGATAGAAATATATGTCTAAAAGTGATGTTCGATTAATAGACAGGAATCATGGTAATTAAGTTTAAAGTGAGAAAAAATACTCATTAATGTATAGAATTTGTTAGATTGACTCAGTAGATGTTCAATATAATATTAATTGTGTTGTATGATCAACTTTTAACTACAAAGAATAACTTTCTAGTATGTGCAGCATATAATCTAAATATTTCAGCCTATTAAATAGATCCAGCTGATGCAAGTAATTTCATTAGAAAGTGTTTAAATATGTGACTGAATAGAGGGGAGGTATTCGTCCTGAGGAAGTCTCCGGTTGCCAAGGAGACGAAACGCGTTGACGCCCACTTTCCGAAGTTCAGCTGTTCGGCACTACCTGCTGACATATCTTGCCAAACGGTCTCACAGCCAACGATCTTCACAGCTATATCCCATCACGGCTTGGTTACACGCCGGGCGCTCCGGCCAGCGGCTCTCGGCGAGGGCGCTGACATCCGTCCAGGTGCTGTGCTGCAGACGTCAGGTTCTCTGTCTACCCGTACCGAGTGAGTGATATTGGCCGCTGCAGTGAGGTCTAACACCCGGCTTGAGGAGATTACCATTATCACAGACGTCCAGTTTTCCGCTCACCTGTACCGAGTGACTGCTACTGGCCTCCGCAGTGAGGTCTAACACCCGGTTTGAGGAGGTGGGTTCTTTGGAGATCTTCACACAGGTCAATAAGAACCTTTTTTATCCGGAATTCAGCCGTGAAAAATATACGGCCTCTTCCAAACCAGCTTCAATCAGTTCAATTAACTGCATACCCATCTATGTGCACATATATTAACGGATCCTGCTTATCCATACTCACAGAAATCTGCACACGGGTAATTATACCTCAATATATACAAAAGTTCATTACTAAATAAAGCCGTGATTATTTTTACGAGACATTTATTAATCACTGGGACGCCAGTGTACTTTCATTCATTTTTTAGTAATATAACAAAGATATCTTACCTCGTTGTGATTATAAATTAATTGTTGCCTAATACATGCTGCTTATTCTGTATGAAATGTATACCGCTTTTTAAATATTAGATAAAGAATTTATTGTTATACCTTCACAGTTCTACTGAGTCAATTATTCTATATGACAGACTGCACACTATAGTTCAACCTGATACAGTGGTTATATAGCGCAGAGTATACTATTTTTTTTTTTGTTAACCAGTTTTTGACCCAAGTGCATATTGTGCTTCCTAGCCCTGATTCTTGTAGCTTGTAGATAAGTCTCATGTGTGGTACAGTATCAAACGCTTTGGCAAAGTCTAAAAAGATTACATCCACGTCTTTACCCTGATCTAGGTTTGCGCTTACTGTTTCATAAAAGCCAAGTAAGTTGGTTTGACAGGATCTGTCCTTCATAAACCCATGTTGATTCCTTTTAATGACCTTATTGGTTTCAAGGAACTTCTGAATACTATCTCTTAGAATACCTTCCAATACTTTCCCCACTATAGATGTAAGACTAACTGGTCTATAATTACCTGGTTCAGCTTTACTTCCCTTTTTGAATATAGGCACTACTTCCGCTATACGCCAGTCTTTGGGAACCATACCTGATATAACTGAATCCTCAAAGATCAAAGATAGCGGTTTTGCCAGTTCAGAGTGAAGCTCCATTAGAACCCTTGGATGAATACCATCGGGCCCTGGTGATTTATTAATCTTTAAATGTTTTAATCGGTCACAGACTACTTCCTCGCTTAAATAAGTACCTATATGTGTGATATTCTCGTTATTGAGATTGTGTGTCAGTCGCTGAATTGGGTCCTCTCTAGTGAATACTGTAGAAAAAAACTCATTTAGTGTGTCCGCTATGTCATTATCATTTTTGCTTAAGACTCCCAACTTGTCTTTTAAAGGGCCTATGCTCTCCTTTTTTAATCTCTTGCTATTAATGTATTTAAATAATTTTTTGGGATTCGCTTTGCTTTCCTTTGCTACTAGTTTTTCAGTTTCTACTTTAGCCGCTCTTATTTCCTTTTTGCAATTTTTGTTACATTCCTTATAGTGCTGAAATGACTCTGCTTCCCCGTCAGATTTGTATTTTTTAAATGCTCGCCTTTTCTTGCCCATAAGTTCCTTAATCTTTTTGTTAAGCCACATCGGTTTATGATTTTTATTCCCTTTTTTGCTACTCATAGGAATATATTTGAGTGTATTTTTAGCTAGCAGGAATTTTAGTACCTCCCATTTCTCTGTAATATTTTTTCCTAAAAACAAACCTTCCCATTCAATATCCCTGAAAAATACCCTCATCTTTTAAAAATTTGCTTTGCTAAAGTTTAAAGTCCTAGTTGAGCCAGTATAGGGCTGTTTGTAGAAACTGATATTGAATGTGACCATATTGTGGTCGCTGTTTCCTATGGGTTCCCCTACTATAATACCCGATACCAAATCCTGATTGTTTGTTAATACCAGGTCTAAGATTGCATTGTACCTAGTTGGTTCCTCAATTAGTTGGACTAAGTAGTTATCATTTAGTGTGTTTAAAAACATATTGCCCCTAGCAGTATCACATGAATCTTTTTTCCAGTTTATCTCTGGATAGTTAAAATCTCCCATCACTACTATGTCTCCTACTCCTGCTGCTCTTTCAATTTGCTTTAGTAACAATTCATCATCAGATGCGTTGATACCAGGCGGCCTATAGCATACACCCAATACTAACTTTTTTATTCCTTTTTCCCCGCATGCAATTTCTACCCATAATGTCTCAACAGTGTCTACAGTCCCCTCCTGAATATCTTCCCATATATTAGGTTTTAAAAACGGCTTTACGTACAGACACACCCCTCCACCCTTTTTATTTAGTCTGTCTCTCCTAAACAGTGTATAGCCCTCTAGATTGACTGTCCAATCATGAGATTCATCCCACCAAGTTTCAGTAATGCCTATAATATCATACTCTTACCCTCCCCCCAACTTCTCCCCCATTTCGTTTACTACCGCCATCCCCACTATTCTCACTGCATGACCCGTAGTTTCTAGCTAAACCCTCCCCCCAGGCTCCTAGTTTAAAATCTCCTCCAACCTTCTAACCATCCTTCCACCCAGCACCGCTGCCCCCTCCTCAGTCAGGTGCAATCCGTCACGACAAAAGAGATGGCGCCTGACTGAGAAGTCCGCCCAGTGTTCCAGGAACACAAACCCCTCTTTCCTGCACCAATCCCTAAGCCACACATTTACCTCCCTAATCTCCCTCTGCCTCCCTGGACTAGCGCGTGGCACGGGTAATAATTCCGAGAATATTACCTTAGATGTCCTTGCCTTCAGTTTCTTTCCTAAGTCCCTATAGTCTTTCTTAAGGACATCCCACCTTCCGCTAACTTTGTCATTGGTGCCAACGTGCACCAAGACCGCCGGGTCTTTGCCAGCCCCTCCCAACAATCTATCTACCCGGTCCGCGATGTGCCGTACCCGAGCACCCGGGAGACAACAGACTGTACGGCGATCACGGTCCCGGTAGCAGATTGCCCTGTCTGCCTTCCTGATGATAGAATCCCCTACCACCACCATTTGACTAGGTACCTCTCTATCTTTTATCCCAACCGCGCCAGAGGGACCGCACCTCTGGATGCTAGAGGGAGCAGTCTCCTCCGGCACCGGCATTTCTTCACTATCATCCTCCGATTCCTCGTCCAATCGGGCAAATTTGTTCGGGTTTGATAGTTCGGAGATGTCGTGCCTCCCCCTCTTTTTCTTCCTTCTAACTGTGACCCAACTGGCTACCTGATCATCATCCTCTTCTACCAGTGACCCCTCCCGCAACTCCTCCACCGTTCTGTCTAAACTACGCTCCAGATTGTGAATCTCCCTCAGTCGCGTAACGGTTTGCTCTAGATCAGTTACCTGGGCTTCCAGGGCAACCGTTCGCACACACCTCGTGCAGATGTATTCACACTGGGCCGGTAGCTCCAGGTGTGCATACATCTTGCACGACATGCACTAAGTGAGGTCCTCAATCACAGCCCCTCCCATATTGTTTGCAAGGTCTAACTCCCTGTTACACTCAAAGAAAAAGCTGCAAAAATAAAAAATAGAAGACAAGCAATCTCACTTATACAATAATTAAGCTGGCTTATACTTATCTATCTTTGTGCGGTTCTTGGTCCTTCACTTTTATGCAGCCGTAGTACTCTCTCCTGCGGCACCTATACTCCACTTAGCAGTTGCAGTTGTTCCAGCTCACTGCTCCTCCTTTTCACTCGGCTTCCAGCTCCTGCTAAGAAAGGAAAAAAAAAAATGCCCCTCACACCTGCACAATCACAGCCCCTCTGCTACTCCAAGTAAGAGACCCTCTCACTCACTCACAAGGTCAGCCCCTTGCAGCCTCACCAGAAGTTTAATGGTACTGTAAATGTGTGTTCCTGATTGTTTATTATAAAACTCACCTTTTTCTGTATTCTAACTCACCTTTTTGCTGTTTACAACTCACACTTAGAAATCCCAGCAGCACTTGGAAGAGACCAGCCCCACAGAGCAGGCTCCAAGAGTCTAGTCACTGCTTATATAGGCTCACCCAGCTGCTTCAATCAGCCCCTCCCCCTCCTGATTACTCCTGATTACTCACACCTGAGTTAACCCCTCTGGCTTTTCACCTCACACTTTATTTGTTTTTTTATTTTTTTCCCTCCAAAAAAACAAAACCCAGTACAGATATATTAAAACAAAAAGAAACAGTATAGATACAAACAATCAGAATCAGATTACTTTCTCTCACAAAATTACTGTCCCTATATGGATAGACAGAGATTAATCAGAGTTCACCTTTTTGCTGTTTACAACTCCCACTTAGAAATCCCAGCAGCACTTGGAAGAGACCAGCCCCACAGAGCAGGCTCCAAGAGTCTAGTCACTGCTTATATAGGCTCACCCGGCTGCTTCAATCAGCCCCTCCCCCTCCTGATTACTCCTGATTACTCACACCTGAGTTAACCCCTCTGGCTTTTCACCTCACACTTTATTTGTTTTTTTATTTTTTTCCCTCCAAAAAAACAAAACCCAGTACAGATATATTAAAACAAAAAGAAACAGTATAGATACAAACAATCAGAATCAGATTACTTTCTCTCACAAAATGACTGTCCCTATATGGATAGACAGAGATTAATCAGAGTTCACCTTTTTGCTGTTTACAACTCCCACTTAGAAATCCCAGCAGCACTTGGAAGAGACCAGCCCCACAGAGCAGGCTCCAAGAGTCTAGTCACTGCTTATATAGGCTCACCCAGCTGCTTCAATCAGCCCCTCCCCCTCCTGATTACTCCTGATTACTCACACCTGAGTTAACCCCTCTGGCTTTTCACCTCACACTTTATTTGTTTTTTTATTTTTTTCCCTCCAAAAAAAAAAACCCCAGTACAGATATATTAAAACAAAAAGAAACAGTATAGATACAAACAATCAGAATCAGATTACTTTCTCTCACAAAATTACTATCCCTATATGGATAGACAGAGATTAATCAGAGTTCACCTTTTTGCTGTTTACAACTCACACTTAGAAATCCCAGCAGCACTTGGAAGAGACCAGCCCCACAGAGCAGGCTCCAAGAGTCTAGTCACTGCTTATATAGGCTCACCCAGCTGCTTCAATCAGCCCCTCCCCCTCCTGATTACTCCTGATTACTCACACCTGAGTTAACCCCTCTGGCTTTTCACCTCACACTTTATTTGTTTTTTTATTTTTTTCCCTCCAAAAAAAAAAAAAAAACCCAGTACAGATATATTAAAACAAAAAGAAACAGTATAGATACAAACAATCAGAATCAGATTACTTTCTCTCACAAAATTACTATCCCTATATGGATAGACAGAGATTAATCAGAGTTCACCTTTTTGCTGTTTACAACTCACACTTAGAAATCCCAGCAGCACTTGGAAGAGACCAGCCCCACAGAGCAGGCTCCAAGAGTCTAGTCACTGCTTATATAGGCTCACCCAGCTGCTTCAATCAGCCCCTCCCCCTCCTGATTACTCCTGATTACTCACACCTGAGTTAACCCCTCTGGCTTTTCACCTCACACTTTATTTGTTTTTTTATTTTTTTCCCTCCAAAAAAAAAACCCAGTACAGATATATTAAAACAAAAAGAAACAGTATAGATACAAACAATCAGAATCAGATTACTTTCTCTCACAAAATTACTATCCCTATATGGATAGACAGAGATTAATCAGAGTTCACCTTATTGCTGTTTACAACTCACACTTAGAAATCCCAGCAGCACTTGGAAGAGACCAGCCCCACAGAGCAGGAGGTGGTGTGGTTTGCAGGAGCTTGGTTACAAGAGGAAGGGATTTAGTGGTCAGTGGACTGCTTCCGCTGTCACCCAAAGTTTTTGTACTTGTCAATGACTTCTGATGAATGCGCTCCAGGTGATGTATAAGGGAGGATGTTCCTAGGTGGTTAACGTCCTTACACCTACTTATTACAGCTTGACAAAGGCAACACACGGCTTGACACCAGTAGTCCGCATTTCTGTTGAAATAATTCCACACCGAAGAGGTGATTTTTTTTGTAATTTGACCAGGCATGTCAATGGCCATATTCGTCCCACGGACAACAGGTGTCTCTCCGGGTGCCTGACTTAAACAAACCACCTCACCATCAGAATCCTCCTTGTCAATTTCCTCCCCAGCGCCAGCAACACCCATATCCTCATCCTGGTGTACTTCAACAGTGACATCTTCAATTTGACTATCAGGAACTGGACTGCGGGTGCTCCTTCCAGCACTTGCAGGGGGTGTGCAAATGGTGGAAGGCGCTACCTCTTCCCGTCCAGTGTTGGGAAGGTCAGGCATCGCAACCGACACAATTGGACTCTCCTTGGGGATTTGTGATTTAGAAGAACGCACAGTTCTTTGCTGTGCTTTTGCCATCTTAACTCTTTTAAGTTTTCTGGCAGGAGGATGAGTGCTTCCATCCTCATGTGAAGCTGAACCACTAGCCATGAACATAGGCCAGGCCCTCAGCCGTTCCTTGACACTCCGTGTCGTAAATGGCACATTGGCAAGTTTACGCTTCTCCTCAGACGACTTTGATTTAGATTTTTGGGTCATTTTACTGAGCTTTATATTTTTGGATTTTACATGCTCTCTACTATGACATTGGGTATCGGCCTTGGCAGACGACGTTGATGGCATTTCATCGTCTCGGCCATGACTAGTGGCAGCAGCTTCAGCACGAGGTGGAAGTGGATCTTGATCATTCCCTATTTTACCCTCCACATTTTTGTTCTCCATTTTTTAATGTGTGGAATTATATGCCAGTAATATATCAATAGCAATGGCCTACTACTATATATACTGCGCACAACTTAAATGCACCACAGGTATGGATGGATAGTATACTTGATGACACAGAGGTAGGTAGAGCAGTGGCCTACTCTACCGTACTGCTATATATTATATACTGGTGGTCAGCAAAATTTTTGCACTGTCCTCCTACTATATATATACTGCGCAAAACTTAAATGCACCACAGGTATGGATGGGATAGTATACTTGACGACACAGAGGTAGGTAGAACAGTGGCCTACTGTACCGTACTGCTATATATTATATACTGGTGGTCAGCAAAATTATGCACTGTCCTCCTACTATATATATACTGCGCAAATCTTAAATGCACCACAGGTATGGATGGGATAGTATACTTGACGACACAAAGGTAGGTAGAGCAGTGGCCTACTGTACCGTACTACTATATATTATATACTGGTGGTCAGCAAAATTATGCACTGCCCTACTACTATATATATACAGCGCACAAAAACTTAAATGCACCACAGGTATGGATGGATAGTATACTTGACGACACAGAGGTAGGTAGAGCAGTGGCCTACTGTACCGTACTGCTATATATTATATACTGGTGGTCAGCAAAATTATGCACTGTCCTCCTACTATAAATACTGCGCAAAACTTAAATGCACCACAGGTATGGATGGGATAGTATACTTGACGACACAGAGGTAGGTAGAGCAGTGGACTACTGTACCGTGCTGCTATATATTATATACTGGTGGTCAGCAAAATTATGCACTGCCCTCCTACTATATATATACTGCGCAAAACTTAAATGCACCACAGGTATGGATGGATAGTATACTTGACGACACAGAGGTAGGTAGAGCAGTGGACTACTGTACTGTACTGCTATATATTATATACTGGTGGTCAGCAAAATTATGCACTGTCCTCCTACTATATATATATATATATATATATATATACTGCGCAAAACTTAAATGCACCACAGGTATGGATGGATAGTATACTTGACGACACAGAGGTAGGTAGAACAGTGGACTACTGTACCGTACTGCTATATATTATATACTGGTGGTCAGCAAAATTATGCACTGTCCTCCAACTATATATATATATATACTGCGCAAAACTTAAATACACCACAGGTATGGATGGATAGTATACTTGACGACACAGAGGTAGGTAGAGCAGTGGACAAGTGTACCGTACTGATATAATACTGGTGGTCACTGGTCAGCAAAATTCTGCACTGTCCTCCTACTATATACTACAATGCAGCACAGATATGGAGCGTTTTTCAGGCAGAGAACGTATAATACTGGTGGTCACTGGTCAGCAAAACTCTGCACTGTCCTCCTACTATATAATACTGGTGGTCCCCAGTCCCCACAATAAAGCACACTGAGCACAGATATTTGCAGCACACTGAGCACAGATATGGAGCGTTTTTCAGGCAGAGAACGTAGATATTTGCAGCACACTGAGCACAGATATTTGCAGCACACTGAGCACAGATATTTGCAGCACACTGAACACAGAAACTGAGAGAACGCCAGCCACGTCCTCTCATGATCATCTCCAATGCACGAGTGAAAAATGGCGGCGACGCGCGGCTCCTTATATAGAATACGAATCTTGCGAGAATCCGACAGCGGGATGATGACATTCGGGCGCGCTCGGGTTAACCGAGCAAGGCGGGAGGATCCGAGTCTGCTCTGACCCGTGAAAAAATGGGTGAAGTTGGGGGGGGGGGGGTTCGGATCCCGAGGTTCCGAACCTGCTCATCACTACTGACTACGCTGGACTGGACAGCACAACACAGCACCTCTTTATATAGCTACACTGGATATATGGCAGCAGAAGACACCAACACTGTGACTGGCTGGACTGATGCAGCACAATACACTGACTACACTGGACTGGACTGAGCAGCACAAGACTCACCACCCCACTTTCCCACCCACACAGACACTGAACACTGAGGACACGTCCTCTCAATACACTCTCCGAGACTGGAGTGAAAATGGCCGTGACGCGCGGCTCCTTATATGGAATCCAAATCCCGCGAGAATCCGTCAGTGGGATGATGACGTTTTGCCGCGTTCAGGTTTCCGAGTCAGGCGGGAAAACCCGAGCCTGGCTCGGAACCGAACTCGGAAGGCAATGTCCGGTAGGGATCGGTTCTCTGAGAACCGAACCCGCTCATCTCTAGTTCTCATTCCTCATATCATTTTCCACCACCTCCTTTCACATTACTCCTACTTTCCTTTACCTCTCAGACATCTCAGCTACACTGATGTATTTATAATGAGTGCAGTGTGTGCAGTACACACGGGACCCCCGGGGGCCAAGGTGGTTCCTCACCGCACACCCTGCACCCATTTTTTCCAATACTTACCCTCCGGAGTTTCCCTTCAGCAGCAGCAGTGGTGTGGTGCCATTTTCCAGGTGTTTTGCGCATGCGCAGTAAGGAAATCACTGGAAAAATGGGCGCTGTGGGACTGTTCTCTCTAAACACTACTTTTAAGGCAAAAATGTAGGGACCCAGTGTAAATACTGTACCTCTGGGATACCCCTCCCAAAGTCTTAATTAAACAATGTATTTAGCATTTTTTAAATAGGAAAATATGGGCGTTAATTTTTCTGGTGATTGTTTATAAAAAGCAAAAAAATAGATGCAATGATGTGGGACATGTATGTAGAGGTGATAATGATGTGGGACATGTATGTAGAGGTGATAATGATGTGGGACATGTATGTAGAGGTGATAATGTTGTTGGAAATTTATGTAGAGGGGTAAACGATGTGGGACGTGTACGTAGAGGGGTTAAAGATTTGGGACCTGTATGTATTGGGGTTAATGATGTGGGACATGTATGTAGAGTTGATAATGATGTGGGACATGTATGTAGAGAGATAAATGATGTGGGACATGTATGTAGAGAGATAAATAATGTAGAACATGTATTTAGAGGTAATAATGATGTGGGACATGTATGTATAGGTAATAATGATGTGGGACATGTATGTAGAGGTGATAATGATGTGGGACATGTATGTAGAGGTGATAATGATGTGGGACAAGTACTGTATGTAGAGGTGATAATGATGTGGGACATGTATGTAGAGTTGATAATGATGTGGAACATGTATGTAGAGGTAATAATGACGTGGGACATGTATGTATAGGTAATAATGATGTGGGACATGTATTTAGAGGTAATAATGATGTGGGACATGTATGTATAGGTAATAATGATGTGGGACATGTATGTAGAGGTGATAATGATGTGGGACATGTATGTAGAGGTGATAATGATGTGGGACATGTATGTAGAGGTGATAATGATGTGGGACATGTATGTATGAAGAGGTGATAATGATGTGGGACAAGTATTGTATGTAGAGGTGATAATGATGTGGGACAAGTACTGTATGTAGAGGTGATAATGATGTGGGACATGTATGTAGAGGTGATAATGATGTGGGACATGTATGTAGAGGTGATAATAATGTGGGACATGTATGTAGAGGTGATAATAATGTGGGACATGTATGTAGAGGTGATAATGATGTGGGACAAGTACTGTATGTAGAGGTGATAATGATGTGGGACATGTATGTAGAGTTGATAATGATGTGGGACATGTATGTAGAGGTGATAATAATGTTGGACATGTATGTAGAGGTGATAACGATGTGGGACATGTATGTAGAGGTGATAATGATGTGGGACAAGTACTGTATGTAGAGGTGATAATGATTCGGGAAATGTATGTAGAGGAGATAATGATGTGGAACATGTATGTAGAGGTGATAATGATGTGGGACATGTATGTAGAGGTGATAATGATGTGGGACAAGTACTGTATGTAGAGGTGATAATGATGTGGGACATGTATGTAGAGTTGATAATGATGTGGAACATGTATGTAGAGGTGATAATGATGTGGGACATGTATGTATAGGTAATAATGATGTGGGACATGTATTTAGAGGTAATAATGATGTGGGACATGTATGTATAGGTAATAATGATGTGGGACATGTATGTAGAGGTGATAATGATGTGGGACATGTATGTAGAGGTGATAATGATGTGGGACATGTATGTAGAGGTGATAATGATGTGGGACATGTATGTATGTAGAGGTGATAATGATGTGGGACAAGTACTGTATGTAGAGGTGATAATGATGTGGGACATGTATATAGAAATGATAATGATGTGGGACAAGTACTGTATGTAGAGGTGATAATGATGTGGGACATGTATGTAGAGGTGATAATGATGTGGGACATGTATGTAGAGGTGATAATGATGTGGGACATGTATGTAGAGGTGATAATAATGTGGGACATGTATGTAGAGGTGATAATGATGTGGGACAAGTACTGTATGTAGAGGTGATAATGATGTGGGACATGTATGTAGAGTTGATAATGATGTGGAACATGTATGTAGAGGTGATAATGATGTTGGACATGTATGTAGAGGTGATAATGATGTGGGACATGTATGTAGAGGTGATAATGATGTGGGACAAGTACTGTATGTAGAGGTGATAATGATGTGGGAAATATATGTAGAGGTGATAATGATGTGGAACATGTATGTAGAGGTGATAATGATGTGGGACATGTATGTAGAGGTGATAATGATGTGGGACATGTATGTAGAGGTGATAATGATGTGGGACAAGTACTGTATGTAGAGGTGATAATGATGTGGGACATGTATGTAGAGGTGATAATGATGTGGGACATGTATTTAGAGGTGATAATGATGTGGGACAAGTACTGTATGTAGAGGTGATAATGATGTGGGACATGTATGTAGAGGTGATAATGATGTGGGACATGTATGTAGAGGTGATAATAATGTGGGACTTGTATGTAGAGGTGATAATGATGTGGGACAAGTACTGTATGTAGAGGTGATAATGATGTGGGACATGTATGTAGAGTTGATAATGATGTGGAACATGTATGTAGAGGTGATAATGATGTTGGACATGTATGTAGAGGTGATAGTGATGTGGGACATGTATGTAGCGGTGATAATGATGTGGGACAAGTACTGTATGTAGAGGTGATAATGATGTGGGAAATATATGTAGAGGTGAAAATGATGTGGAACATGTATATAGAGGTGATAATGATGTGGGACATGTATGTAGAGGTAATAATGATGTGGGACATGTATGTAGAAGTGAGCATTCTCTGAAAACTCACCTCTTCAGACAAGCTTATCACATTCCAGAACCACTCACATTACCTTCATAGCTTTCCTATCCAGTTATATATCTCCACTCTACAGTACACACATCTCCTCCGGGTGGTCTTCAGTATGCCGGCTGTCGGGATCCCGGCGCACAGTATACCAGCGCCGGAATCCCGACAGCCGGCATACCGGCACATATTCTCCCTCGTGGGGGTCCACGACCCCCCTGGAGGGAGAATAAAATAGCGTGGCGAGCGCAGCGAGCCCACAAGGGGCTCATTTGCGCTTGCCACACTGTCGGTATGCCGGCG
The DNA here is from genome assembly GCF_028390025.1 of Pseudophryne corroboree. NCBI lineage: Eukaryota > Metazoa > Chordata > Amphibia > Anura > Myobatrachidae > Pseudophryne > Pseudophryne corroboree. The sequence continues at coordinate 53,252,790 of NC_086445.1, read as the reverse complement.
GTCGGGCTCCCGGCGCCGGTATGCTGGTCGCCGGGAGCCCGACCGCCGGCATACCATACTACACCCATCTTCTCCATATATTTTCTATTTCTTCACTCTCCCTTCCTCCTGACCCTGGTTCATCATTGCTGTGATGTGATATCAGGCAGCCCACCTAGAACCTTTGCAATCCGTTGGACCATTACGCAATAGATAGCGCCTCTCCTTTGTATTAATGCCTGTTTCCGCATAGAATGTAAGCTTGTGAGCAGGGCCCTCCTACCTCTATGTCTGTTTGTATTACCCAGTTTTGCTTTATCATTGTGTCCAATTGTAAAACGCAACGGAATTTGCTGCACTATATAAGAAACTATTAATACATAAATAAATAAAATAATAATGATGTGGGACATGTACAGTACGTAGAGGGGTAAATGATCTAGAACATGTATGTAGGGGCAGTGGCGGATCCAGGGGGGGGCACTCACTTGGGCCCGTGCCCCCCCTGTCATTTGTGGCCTTCTTCCCCCCCCCCCCCCTGCGCCGGCGCCGCACAGGGAGATGGCGGAGGCAGGAGCTCAGTACTGAGCTCCGGCTTCCGGCGCTGTCACTGTGCGCCGTGCGCTATGGGAGAGACGTCAGTCATGACGTCTCTCTCATAGTGCTGACTGAGGAGCGGACGCCCAGGGAGGAGGAGGACTGCAGCGGCCTGGAAGCGGGAATTGGGCTCGGTAAGTATGTTTTTTTTCTTCCTTAATGCAGCGGGGGCATCTACTGGGGGCAAACTACGGGGGACATTACTACTGGGGGGGCATCAACAAGGGGCATTACTACTGGGGGGGGGCAAACTACTGGGGGCATTATAACTGGGGGGCATCTACTGGGGGAAAACTACTGGGGGACTATTACTGGGGGCCAACTACAAAGGTGCTAACTACTGACGGCGTAACTACAGGGGCATTACTACTGGCGGCTTAACTACAGGGGCATTACTACTTGGGGGCCAAACTTCTGGGGGCTTAACTACAGGGGCCAAACTACTGGGTGATAACTACAGGGGCCAAACTACTGGGGGCAATACTACTGAAGGCTAAGCTACAAGGGGGCATAACTACAGGGGCTAAACTACAATGGGGCATAACTACAGGGGGGCATTACTACTGGTGGCTAAACTACTGGGGGCATTACCACTGGGTGGCTAAACTAAAGGGGGGGGGGTAAACTACTGGGTCATAACTGCAGGGGAATTACCACTGGGGGGCATAATGACTGTGGGCATTACTACAGGCAACATTACTACTGGAGGCAATACGGGCATTGCAAAAGGGGCACCACTACTATGGGGTCTATATAAGGGGCACTACCAGTACAGTGTACATTGCATAATGAGCGCTACAACTGTGGGCATTGTATAAAAAGCGCCACCTCACATGCACCAAAGCCGCACGCAAATGTACTTGCCCCTTCCATGGTGCCCCCCCTATCATTTTCTTCTGGATCCGCCCCTGTGTAGGGGGGTATATTGTGTGGAAATATATGTAAAGTTGTTAATGATATGGAACATGTGTGTAAAGTTGTCAATGATGTGGGACCGGTAATTAGAGGGGTACATGATGTGGGGTTTGTATGTAGAGAGGTAAGTTATGTGGGACATGTATGTAGGGGTGTAATAATGTGGGACTTGTATACTGAGGTGTAAATGATGTGGGACACATACGTAGAGGGGTAAATTATGTGGGACATGTATGGTATGTGTTGCATTGGTGGAAAAGGGATTTCTGAACTTCCATTTGGGAGTTAAAAGTATTTTTATAATATCCAACTTTGTACCCACATAAAACTCACTATCGAGACACTATAATCATGATGTCTCCCCCTCGACACCTCTAAAATATTCCAGACACTATTATATGCTGAAATATACTTGCTGGCTATTATTACACCATCATTTATAAAAGTCGCACAAATCAACCCTCTGACACCATCTATCAGCCTCCAGCACTTTGCTTACATTCTCCTACACTGTCCTTCCATCTTATTTGGCACTACTGAAGTGTTCAGGATGATTTCTCCACTTTTTCATGCACCTCACAAAGATTGCACACTATAGAATCAATGTGTGATATCTGCGACATGTTGTTTCTAATTGAATTACGCGAGTATCAGGAGTGTGATTCATGAAAATATCCAGCAAAAAGCGATTAATGTTATCCTGGGAGCACAAAGGGCACGGAATACATGTCTAACTGAATTGGCCTCTGAGAGGTTCACTACAAATCATAAATCTCATCCTAATGCCAGCTCCTTTTGACCTTAGATAGGTCATCCTAAGTCCCTGTGTCCCATAGACTGCAAGCTCCTGGAGGGATGCGCCAACTTGGAGTGTTGCTGTAAGATCACACAGCCAGGGCCACTGAGACAGCTGCGGGGCCCAGGTACTGAAGGGGGTGTGTCCAAATCCAAAAGCCAAGGCCACATTGCTCCACATCCTCTGGGCACCCGTGAGGACAGAATGCCAGACTAGCTAAAGGAATTCATTTAAAAAATGATCAGCTCAAAGAAGGCATTTTAAAGTCCACCCACTGGCATAACGGGTGCTTGAAGGCGCAAGGCTCGAGGGGTGGGAAGGGGGGGGGGGGGGAGACGCCGCCTTGGAGGGGACAGATGCTAAAGGTCATCCTTTTGCAGGTTACAAAACTAGTTTGTATGGTAGTCTTCCTGCAATGCCACACCCCTTGCAGTGAGGTCATGCCCCTTCGAGTGATGCCACACCCCTTTTTTAAAATTGCAATGGGGTGGGGGCAGGGACGGGCTGGGGGCCGAAAATGGCCCTGGCATGCGCGCCACATACGCAGGCACTAAAGACGGGGGGTGCCGCAAGTCAGGGGGGTGTGGACTCGTGGCACGTCTCCATTTCCATGGAGATAAGCGGGAGAGCGTGCCGCGAGTCATGGGGGCATGCATTTCTATGGAGACGACAGGGGAGGCGTGGGTGCGGCCAGAGCAGAGAGCCGAAGACTGCGCTGCGCACGGCCTTCCCACCTCCCTGCCTGACAGGACCAGCCCATCGGCCCTTCTGGCGTTTGCCAGAAGTGCCAGATGGGCAGTCCGGCCCTGGTTGAGGAGCATCAATAACTTTTTTTTTTTTGGCTTGGGGGAGCAAAATTTCTAGTTGCACCACTGAGTCCACCAGCAAGAGTACTGCAATGTTTATGGTCACAACATTTGTAGAGCTAAGACAGTGGCAAATGCAGGATTTCTAGAGGGGGGTTTCCAAGTGGCAGTCCACAATCTCCCACATTGCAAAAATTGGAGTATTAATGTAAATATTGGTCTTTTACTCTTTTTATACACTGTCTACTGTATGGAATATACTATTATTATTTAACACTATAGATGGTCTTTAGTATAGGCTGTATCAAAGTGGTCAGGAAAAGGTAAAACATAGTTACCATAATAAATGCACAAACATAATTAACCCAGTACTACACTTTCTAAGCACACATTCTCCCGCCTCATGGTAAGGCTCCTGTCTCTTCTTCCTGGTAGCTGCTCTCTGGTCCAGTGTACTGATTGAAGGCTCAGATCCACACACATAGCAAACTTGGTAGAAGAGGCTGCTACCATGGGCCATGTGCAGCAACTCTGCTCTGTTCCTTACACTGCATGATGTGGCGGCAACTCTAGTAATCGTGTTGCTGTATATACCATTGCTATTGTTGTCATAATGTGAGCCACTTGTCAAGAGAAGCGGGGTTTTGGGCAACCAGAAACCCCCCTGCGTGTGCCTATGTAAAACCCTGTATCAGCAGGTAAGTCCACACTGTCTGAAAGCCAGTGGAGGCGTTCTATTAAACAGCTTGTGATCCTGTAACGGACCCAACGTGTTCTCTTAGCCAGAGGCGGGAGGAGGGCTTTGGGTAGAAAAACAAAATTTTATGCCTTAGCATTTAAATATGGCACTTAACAAGGCATTAATATTTCATTGTGATTGATGTGGCTTTCCTGCATTAGTTGCGGACCTAGTTTTACAACAATAACAGTGCATTATCGTTTTGCCCTAGAACCTGTCAATTTATTATGTTTGTAATGGTTTAAGAGGCGGTTATGTTAGTGCATAATTTTACAGTGCAAGCTTTAATACAAGCAATAACCCTGCTTGCAAAGTGTATAATTTCCTCATTTGCTGCGAGATTCATACATCTTGGCTAAAAAAATATATATGTAACAATGTCTCAAGGTCAAATGCGTCACAATAAAGCATCTATTTTATGTTTTCTTTCACTATATCCATTACCGAGAGCAAATCAGTGGTTGACCTTTGAAGTTACATTGATTCAATAAAACGTACATTATCCTTACTTTCAGGAACATTAGTTTAATGTGATTTAAAAGATCACCTTCCATGAGCAATGTAATAAGTTTGCATGAAACCCATAAAGCATATACTATGTAATGAAATCTAGCCTGTAATGAACCAGCTTTACTTTCCTCTGAGATAAAGCCCAACATTTAAATGTAACCTTTTGCTATGGTCGTAGCTGAGCAATACAAATAGACTTGATTCGAAGATCAGCATATGGCATTGACACTGTCTGATATATGAAACCAGCTTGTTTGTTTTTTAATATTAGAAAACAATTTATCTTTGAACTTGAAAGCTCCAAAGATTGTGTCTGGAACGTGGCTGGTGGTAGGTGTCGAAGTCAAAAAAATATTACATAAAGAGAACATACAAACTACACACATATAAGTAGCTATACTTGCAAATACGCGCAGCGAGCACAGCCATATATGGTAACACACGCATTTACACGGACATGCCACAGAGATGGATTCAACACTTATTTCATGCAGTACATAATTGTGGTGGTATCAAGCGCCAGACATCATGATGATTTAGAATTGTATATGATGGAGTGGTGTCATGTATGTGTATTATTTGAACGAAACAAGATAGACCAGTCATGTTTACTATTGAAGCAACCAGATTGATGTGTAGATTCATTTGATGCTTGTTGTGAAGTTGTGGGACATTGCAGCGGATAATTATGATTAAATGTATAAAAGCTAAAATCACTTTTATTAGAACAATAGATATTCCAAACAGGTGGTGGACAGGAAACTCAGGCCAGCCCTTTGGATGTCTTCAAGGCTGAACCTGATTAGCATATTCAAATAGACTAGTGACTCATCATGAGTCCCCTCCCCCAGAAACTAGATAACACATTGCTGATCACACAGGAAGGCAGTTCCTGTTTTGGTCTCAGAGGAAGATGGAGTCCCAGCATTACTTTACAGAGAGAGAGAGATATAAGATACATTGAGGGAATGGTATTGTATGCTGGCATGTTACTGTAACTGTATGTAACTGTATGTAACTGCTTACTGTGTGAGTTGTAATCATGTAATTATACATTCACATTCATGGCACATGGTAATAAGATGTGCAGGCATTTACAATATATTTTAGAGCGGGCATTTTAAATATTTGTGAGAAAGCAATTTGGCATTCACATAAGTGACACTCGTGTCACTGGGCAGCTGGGATGGCAGTGGAATTTTATCATGGGCAGTGGCGCACGCAGGGGGGGTTTCCGAGTACCCAGAAACCCCCCCTAATGGACAAAAAAAACTTCAGAGTCGGAGACAGCATTGTCTCCGCACCAGCCGCAGACCCCCACGATCAGAGCTGCCTGCCACTTCCTGCCTGTTTGTGCTGCCAGCGCTTCCACATCAGGACACTGTGGCTTTACGTTAAGTAAAGGAAGCGCTGGCTGCTGATCCATCATCCCACCAATTGCCAGGCAGTGCGCAAGGGAAGAGAGAGGGAGGAGGCTCTTCACCGACCAGCAGCTAAGCCCGGCACCAAGAGTCACGGATGAGACCCGCAGGTACACTGACCCTGGCGGGATAGAATGGGGAGCGGACGCCGGGCACGCTGACGGGATACAACACAGAGGAGGGCACAGGTATAATGGGGGCAGCGTAAGCTGGGTCTTTAAGCCAAGTGCCCTGGAGAAGACACAGCTGTGGCAGGCAGGGGACAGCAGTTTTTCAGTATTTTCCTACAGTATCTATAGAAAATATATTTTTTATAACAGTGTTATCATGTCCAGCTTACTAATATTAATAGGGTGATACCCTGATTTGCTGGAGTGCAGATCAACTTGTCTAATATGAAAAAAAAAAGTAGTAGTGAGGTCAAGCGGTGACCTCACTACTACTTTTTTTTTATATTAGACAAGTTGATCTGCACTCCAGCAGATCATGGTATCACCCTATTAATATTAGAAAGCTGGACATGATAACAGTGTTATAAAAAATATATTTATATATTGATTTGGAGAATGTAGGAAAGTTAATGCACTGGTTCACATAAATCATGGCCAGTAGTATTGCAGTAGTATGGGGATAGGAACAGTGCTGCTGTTGTAGTGTGGGTGGAATGTAGTATTACTGTATTGAGGGGTTTGGATGTTATGTAGTGTGTAATACTCATCCAAAGGTGCAGCACTGTGTACAATGAACGGCATAAATGATTTGAGAGTACTCTGTGTAGTGCCCATCACTGGGGGTCATTCCGAGTTAATCATAGCTGTGCTAAATTTAGCACAGCTAAGATCATGTTCCCTGACATGCGGGGGGGGGGACACCCAGCACAGGGCTAGTCCACCCCGCATGTCAGTCCAGCCCCCCTCGCAGAAGTGCAAATGCATCGCAAAGGGGCGCTGCCTTTGCACTTCAGGAGTAACTCCCGGCCAGTGCAGCTTTAGCGTGCTGGCCGGGAGCTACTCCTCGCTCCCTGGCCTGCAGCGGCTGCGTATGACATCACGCAGCGGCTGCAGCCCGCCCCCCTTTCGGTCTGGCCACGCCTGTGTTGGCCGGACCGCGCCTACGAAACGGCGGGCAAATGCCGCCGTTTCGCCCCCTCCCGCCCATCGATCGCCTCTGCCTGTCAATCAGGCAGAGGCAATTGCTGTCCTGCTACGGCCTTTGTCCATCCCGCATGCGCAGGCGCACTACGGTGCCGGCGCATGCACAGCAGGGACCCATTCACTCTGCTGCGTTAAAACGCAATGAGCGAACGGGTCGGAATGACCCCCATTGTATAGAGCCTTTGGATGAGTATGTCGATTTACATGTGAGAGCATCTGTCACAGATCTAACTGTTTTTTGAGTGCTGGAGCCAAGCTTCATTAACACCATAATTTTGTGTGTCTGTCTGTCTATCTATCTATCTATCTATCTATCTATCTATCTATCTATCTATCTACATGCCAATTACATGTGTGTGTATATATATATATATATATATACGGAAACCCCCCCATAAAAATCCTGCGTTTGCCCCTGACGGGGGGGGGGGGGGGGGGAGCTATACCCAGAGCCCCCCTTCTCTCATGCAGCTGGTTCCCCTTATCCTGCAAACAGAGCCAACTTTCCAGTGATATTCAGGAAGCTTTTGTGTGCACAGAAAATGGCAAAGGCTCTTTGGTATCACTACATGGTGCCATATTTTCAAAAGATGGTGCCACCAGCACTTTACATAGGAAGGGGGTGGGCAGCTGTACAGAGCATGTGAGGCTTGTTATGGCTGCAGGGCGTTCAGCTTGGGTTGCCCTCTATTCCCAGGGCCATGTAGGATGCCAATCTCCATTCGGCAGCATGGCATTGTACACGGTATCTTCTTCTGTGGGAGTGCGCAATTGGGGGTACAGACTTAACGATATGCCTGATTTGTCATTCTGATTTGCCCAGAAATGACAAATCCGCCTGATATCATTTAAGTGTGTGCCTGGCCTTAGTGTCCTGAGTGGTAACAGCAGCTCGCCTGTCCACCTCCCGGCTCCGATCACCAAGCCACACCCAAATGTGTTTCGCGTTTAACAGCGCGACATGTTCCTTCGGCAAGCAGTGTCGTTTTCGACACTCCTGCCTGCAGTGTGGCGGATCCCACCCAGCCTCCTCCTGCTTCAAAGGCGGTCGGCAGGGGGCGCGGGGCAAGCAAGCTTACCCCAGACAGGCCGCGAGCGGGACCGCTCTGCAGAGCTCCAACACCAATTAAAGTGGAGACTATGGGCTGGTGGTTGGACTTGTATCCGAATAGGGCGGATGCAAATTATTTGTTTTCCGGTTTTCAGTTTGGTTTTCACTTGCCTGTTGCGAGCGAGGTGTCCGTGCGGGCACAGAGGAACCTCCAATCTGCCCGAGCCTTGCCGGTAGTGCTACGGGAGAAAGTGGATAAAGAGGTCAGGTTGGGCAGGATGGAGGGACCGTTTATGTCACCCCCGGTGGATGACTTGGTCATCTCTCCGGTCGGGGTGGTCCCTAAGAAGACTCCAGGCACTTTCCGGCTCATTCGGCATCTTTCTTACCCGTTGGGGGCATCGGTCAATGACGCAATACCGCCGGCTCATTGCTCGGTGGTGTATCAGTCATTCGACGAAGCGTTAGAGATGGTCCGCAGCTACGGGACTGGGGCCCTCATGGCTAAGATTGATGTTGAGTCAGCTTTTCGGTTGCTGCCATTACATCCGGACTCATTCCGTTTTATGGGTTTCCGGATTGGAGCGGAGTATTTCATCGACAAATGTTTGCCAATGGGATGTTCCGTTTCATGCTCATTTTTCGAGCGTTTTAGCACGTTTCTTCATTGGTGCGTGGAGTCTTCATCAGGGGGTCACGGGGTTGCCCATTACCTCGATAACTTTCTGTGTGCGGGTCCGGCTAATTCTCCACGCTGTGGCGACTTGCTTTTTAGCATCCGAGCTCTGTTTTACCACTTCGGTGTTCCCGTGGCCATGGACAAAACAGAGGGTCCGGCCTCCTGTTTGTCATTTTTGGGGATTGAAATTGACACGGTGGCGGGAGAGTGTCGACTGCCCCGGGACAAGGTTTCGAAGCTCCGCGACGCTATTTGCCGGTTCGAAGGGTCGCGTAAAGTCACGCTGCGGCAGGCACAGTCCTTGCTGGGCATGTTGAACTTTGCTTGTCGGGTAATACCGATGGGCAGGGTTTTCTGCCGGAAGCTAGAAAGGGCGACGGCGGGGTGTGCCAGACCGCACCATTTTGTGCGTTTGTCCTCCGAAATAAAAAGGGATTTGGCCATATGGGCCTCGTTCCTGGAGGATTTCAACGGGGTGTGTATATGGCAGGCGCCAGCGGTGGACAGCGAGCGGTTGCAGCTGTTCACCGACGCAGCAGGTGCCTCTGGATTCGGTTGCTTTCTGGAGGGATCTTGGTGCGCGGCTTCTTGGCCGGCGAAATGGCATGGCGAAGGTCTAACTAAGGACCTGGTGCTTCTGGAGCTTTTTCCCATTATGGTGGCGTTGGAGGTCTGGGGCGATCGGCTGGCTAATCGCAGCATTTTGTTTAGATGCGATAATCTGGGCGTGGTGCATGCGATTAATAACCAAAGGCCAAAGTCGTTGGTGGTTCTGCGGGTGCTGGGTCAATTGCTTTTGAAATGCTTGCGTAGGAACCTGTGGTTCCGCGCGCAGCATGTGCCCGGTTTGGAGAATGGAATTGCCGACGCTTTGTCGCGAGGGCAGTGGGAAAGGTTTTGGTTGTTGGCACCCGAGGCCGACGAGCAAGGTTTTCATTGTCCCGGTTATGTTTGGCAGGTGATCGGGCCGGACTGGAGGGTCTAGCGTTGCGGTCAGTCGCGCCAGCCACGCTCAAGGCTTACGGACAAGCTTGGAGCGAGTGGGAGGAGTTTGTTCAAGGACGTCATCGACAAGGTAAGAGCAGGCATCGGCTGATGCTTTCTTTTATTTGGCAGCTCTATGTTTCGGGTAGGTCCCGAGCGGTGGTATCCCGGTACTTGGCTGGGGTCTCGTTTTTCAGCAAACTGCGGGGCGTCCCCGATGTGACAATAAGCGATGTTCTGCGGAAGGCGATGAAAGGATGGGCGCGAGTCGCGCCGACGCCACCTGATAGGAGGCGGCCCATCGATGCGGCTTTGTTGCCAGCCGTCATTGCGGCGGTTGGGCGAGTCGCGTCGTCCAGGTTTGAGACGCTTTTGTTCAGTTTGGCGTTCTCAATGGCTTACCACGGGGCCTTTAGGGTTACGGAGTTGGTAGCGCCTTCCAAGAGAACAGATTCGCGCATGCTGGTCGGAGACGTGGTGGTAGGTGAGAGGTCCTTGCTATGCAGATTGCGGCGCTCTAAGACGGACCAAGTGGGGAGAGGTCGTTGGGTCACTTTGGTTCCGGCGCATGAGGAGAGCGTTTGCCCGGTAGGTCTGGCAGTGCAATATGTGGCGGTGCGACCCGTTAGGAGGGGGTCATGGCTATTGCATTATGACGGGCTGCCGGTGACGAAATACCAATTTCGTTGGATGCTGAGTCGTTGTTTGGCGAGCTTGGGCCTCCCACCCGCTGAGTTCGGTACCCATTCCTTTCGAATAGGCGCTGCGACGTCGGCTGCGGCGGCGGGTTTGTCCAGACCTGAAATCCAGGCGGTGGGGCGATGGAAGTCGTCAAGTTACAGACGATATATTCGCCCTGTTGCATGAGAGGTCGGATTGCGCGTGGCGTTTTTGTTATTTGCATTTTATATCATGTTGTTTACAGTTCTGTGAGTTATGGTATTGTGCATTTGTTGGTTTCCCCTTTTTTATCCTACTCAGGGATTAGCTACTCGCCGTTGCTGGCATGAGCCGGCCGCGGGGGTCTGGAGTTATTTTGCGATTTTTTGCCTGACTTGACTGACTGAATTCTAATCTACAATTCGGCTAATCTGTTCTTATCAGAGTCCCTCAGCAGGTCTTTACGCTTTCACCTCCAGCTGAGTTATTACTAGAGATGTGCACTTGAAATTTTTCGGGTTTTGTGTTTTGGTTTTGGGTTCGGTTCCGCGGCCGTGTTTTGGGTTCGACCGCGTTTTGGCAAAACCTCACCGAATTTTTTTTGTCGGATTCGGGTGTGTTTTGGATTCGGGTGTTTTTTTCAAAAAACCCTAAAAAACAGCTTAAATTATAGAATTTGGGGGTCATTTTGATCCCAAAGTATTATTAACCTCAAAAACCATAATTTCCACTCATTTTCAGTCTATTCTGAACACCTCACACCTCACAATATTATTTTTAGTCCTAAAATTTGCACCGAGGTCGCTGGATGACTAAGCTAAGCGACCCTAGTGGCCGACACAAACACCTGGCCCATCTAGGAGTGGCACTGCAGTGTCACGCAGGATGGCCCTTCCAAAAAACACTCCCCAAACAGCACATGACGCAAAGAAAAAAAGAGGCGCAATGAGGTAGCTGTGTGAGTAAGCTAAGCGACCCTAGTGGCCGACACAAACACCTGGCCCATCTAGGAGTGTCACTGCAGTGTCACGCAGGATGGCCCTTCCAAAAAACACTCCCCAAACAGCACATGACGCAAAGAAAAAAAGAGGCGCAATGAGGTAGCTGTGTGAGTAAGATAAGCGACCCTAGTGGCCGACACAAACACCTGGCCCATCTAGGAGTGGCACTGCAGTGTCACGCAGGATGGCCCTTCCAAAAAACACTCCCCAAACAGCACATGACGCAAAGAAAAAAAGAGGCGCAATGAGGTAGCTGTGTGAGTAAGATAAGCAACCCTAGTGGCCGACACAAACACCTGGCCCATCTAGGAGTGGCACTGCAGTGTCACGCAGGATGGCCCTTCCAAAAAACACTCCCCAAACAGCACATGACGCAAAGAAAAAAAGAGGCGCAATGAGGTAGCTGTGTGAGTAAGATAAGCGACCCTAGTGGCCGACACAAACACCTGGCCCATCTAGGAGTGGCACTGCAGTGTCACGCAGGATGGCCCTTCCAAAAAACACTCCCCAAACAGCACATGACGCAAAGAAAAAAAGAGGCGCAATGAGGTAGCTGTGTGAGTAAGATAAGCGACCCTAGTGGCCGACACAAACACCTGGCCCATCTAGGAGTGGCACTGCAGTGTCACGCAGGATGGCCCTTCAAAAAAATACTCCCCAAACAGCACATGACGCAAAGAAAAATGAAAGAAAAAAGAGGTGCAAGATGGAATTGTCCTTGGGCCCTCCCACCCACCCTTATGTTGTATAAACAGGACATGCACACTTTAACCAACCCATCATTTCAGTGACAGGGTCTGCCACACGACTGTGACTGAAATGACGGGTTGGTTTGGACCCCCACCAAAAAAGAAGCAATTAATCTCTCTTTGCACAAACTGGCTCTACAGAGGCAAGATGTCCACCTCATCATCATCCTCCGATATATCACCGTGTACATCCCCCTCCTCACAGATTATCAATTCGTCCAAACTGGAATCCACCATCTCAGCTCCCTGTGTACTTTGTGGAGGCAATTGCTGCTGGTCAATGTCTCCACGGAGGAATTGATTATAATTCATTTTAATGAACATCATCTTCTCCACATTTTCTGGAAGTAACCTCGTACGCCGATTGCTGACAAGGTGAGCGGCGGCACTAAACACTCTTTCGGAGTACACACTTGTGGGAGGGCAACTTAGGTAGAATAAAGCCAGTTTGTGCAAGGGCCTCAAAATTGCCTCTTTTTCCTGCCAGTATAAGTACGGACTGTCTGACGTGCCTACTTGGATGCGGTCACTCATATAATCCTCCACCATTCTTTCAATGGTGAGAGAATCATATGCAGTGACAGTAGACGACATGTCCGTAATCGTTGTCAGGTCCTTCAGTCCGGACCAGATGTCAGCATCAGCAGTCGCTCCAGACTGCCCTGCATCACCGCCAGCGGGTGGGCTCGGAATTCTGAGCCTTTTCCTCGCACCCCCAGTTGCGGGAGAATGTGAAGGAGGAGATGTTGACAGGTCGCGTTCCGCTTGACTTGACAATTTTCTTACCAGCAGGTCTTTGAACCCCAGCAGACTTGTGTGTGCCGGAAAGAGAGATCCAAGGTAGGTTTTAAATCTAGGATCGAGCACGGTGGCCAAAATGTAGTGCTCTGATTTCAACAGATTGACCACCCGTGAATCCTTGTTAAGCGAATTAAGGGCTCCATCCACAAGTCCCACATGCCTAGCGGAATCGCTCTGTGTTAGCTCCTCCTTCAATGTCTCCAGCTTCTTATGCAAAAGCCTGATGAGGGGAATGACCTGACTCAGGCTGGCAGTGTCTGAACTGACTTCACGTGTGGCAAGTTCAAAAGGTTGCAGAACCTTGCACAACGTTGAAATCATTCTCCACTGCGCTTGAGACAGGTGCATTCCACCTCCTATATCGTGCTCAATTGTATAGGCTTGAATGGCCTTTTGCTGCTCCTCCAACCTCTGAAGCATATATAGGGTTGAATTCCACCTCGTTACCACTTCTTGCTTCAGATGATGGCAGGGCAGGTTCAGGCGTTTTTGGTGGTGCTCCAGTCTTCTGTACGTGGTGCCTGTACGCCAAAAGTGTCCCGCAATTCTTCTGGCCTCCGACAGCATCTCTTGCACGCCCCTCTAGTTTTTTAAATAATTCTGCACCACCAAATTCAAGGTATGTGCAAAACATGGGACGTGCTGGAATTTGCCCATATTTAATGCACACACAATATTGCTGGCGTTGTCCGATGCCACAAATCCACAGGAGAGTCCAATTGGGGTAAGCCATTCCGCGATGATCTTCCTCAGTTGCCGTAAGATGTTTTCAGCTGTGTGCGTATTCTGGAAACCGGTGATACAAAGCGTAGCCTGCCTAGGAAAGAGTTGGCGTTTGCGAGATGCTGCTACTGGTGCCGCTGCTGCTGTTCTTGCGGCGGGAGTCCATACATCTACCCAGTGGGCTGTCACAGTCATATAGTCCTGACCCTGCCCTGCTCCACTTGGAAGTAGTAAAAGTGGGCTTACGACTTCCCCTCTGGGATGACCATCGACTCCCAGCAGCAACAACAGCAGCGCCAGCAGCAGTAGGCGTTACACGCAAGGATGCATCGGAGGAATCCCAGGCAGGAGAGGACTCGTCAGAATTGCCAGTGACATGGCCTGCAGGACTATTGGCATTCCTGGGGAAGGAGGAAATTGACACTGAGGGAGTTGGTGGGGTGGTTTGCGTGAGCTTGGTTACAAGAGGAAGGGATTTACTGGTCAGTGGACTGCTTCCGCTGTCGCCCAAAGTTTTTGAACTTGTCACTGACTTATGATGAATGCGCTGCAGGTGACGTATAAGGAAGGATGTTCCGAGGTGGTTAACGTCCTTACCCCTACTTATTACAGCTTGACAAAGGCAACACACGGCTTGACAAATGTTGTCCGCATTTCTGTTGAAATACTTCCACACCGAAGAGCTGATTTTTTTGGTATTTTCACCAGGCATGTCAATGGCCATATTCCTCCCACGGACAACAGGTGTCTCCCCGGGTGCCTGACTTAAACAAACCACCTCACCATCAGAATCCTCCTTGTCAATTTCCTCCCCAGCGCCAGCAACACCCATATCCTCCTCATCCTGGTGTACTTCAACACTGACATCTTCAATCTGACTATCAGGAACTGGACTGCGGGTGCTCCTTCCAGCACTTGCAGGGGGCGTGCAAATGGTGGAAGGCGCATGCTCTTCACGTCCAGTGTTGGGAAGGTCAGGCATCGCAACCAACACAATTGGACTCTCCTTGTGGATTTGGGATTTCGAAGAACGCACAGTTCTTTGCTGTGCTTTTGCCAGCTTGAGTCTTTTCATTTTTCTAGCGAGAGGCTGAGTGCTTCCATCCTCATGTGAAGCTGAACCACTAGCCATGAACATAGGCCAGGGCCTCAGCCGTTCCTTGCCACTCCGTGTGGTAAATGGCATATTGGCAAGTTTACGCTTCTCCTCCGACAATTTTATTTTAGATTTTTGAGTCCTTTTTTTACTGATATTTGGTGTTTTGGATTTTACATGCTCTGTACTATGACATTGGGCATCGGCCTTGGCAGACGACGTTGCTGGCATTTCATCGTCTCGGCCATGACTAGTGGCAGCAGCTTCAGCACGAGGTGGAAGTCGATCTTGATCTTTCCCTATTTTTGGAACCTCAACATTTTTGTTCTCCATATTTTAATAGGCACAACTAAAAGGCACCTCAGGTAAACAATGGAGATGGATGGATACTAGTATACTTATGGATGACGAGCGACTGCCGACACAGAGGTAGCTACAGCCGTGGACTACCGTACTGTGTCTGCTGCTAATATAGACTGGATGATAATGAGATAAAATTAAAATATATATATATATCACACTAGTACTGCAGCCGGACAGGTATATATTATGTAATGACGGACCTGCTGGACACTGTCTGTCAGACTCAGCACTGCAGACTCCTAAAGTAAGCTACTAGTATCAAGAAGATAGAAAAAAAAAAAACCACGGGTAGGTGGTATACAATTATGGATGGACGAGCGACTGCCGACACAGAGGTAGCTACAGCCGTGGACTACCGTACTGTGTCTGCTGCTAATATAGACTGGATGATAATGAGATAAAATTAAAATATATATATATATCACACTAGTACTGCAGCCGGACAGGTATATATTATGTAATGACGGACCTGCTGGACACTGTCTGTCAGACTCAGCACTGCAGACTCCTAAAGTAAGCTACTAGTATCAAGAAGATAGAAAAATAAAAAACCACGGGTAGGTGGTATACAATTATGGATGGACGAGCGACTGCCGACACAGAGGTAGCTACAGCCGTGGACTACCGTACTGTGTCTGCTGCTAATATAGACTGGATGATAATGAGATAAAATTAAAATATATATATATATATCACACTAGTACTGCAGCCGGACAGGTATATATTATGTAATGACGGACCTGCTGGACACTGTCTGTCAGCACTGCAGACTCCTAAAGTAAGCTACTAGTATCAAGAAGATAGAAAGAAAAAAAAAACCACGGGTAGGTGGTATACAATTATGGATGGACGAGCGACTGCCGACACAGAGGTAGCTACAGCCGTGGACTACCGCAGTGCCGTAACTAGACATTTTAGCGCTGTGTGCAAGAAACGGCATCGGCGCCCCCCCCCCCCCTTAACGTAAACCGGTAACATTGCGTGCCGTAGTCGCGCGCAAAAAATATATAGGGGCTTGGCTTCACGGGAAAGGGGTGTGGCCACAAAATAATACCAATTCATATAATGGTGCACAGTAGTCTCCATTATTCAAATTAGGTAGAGTCCCCTCCTTACACATTACAGCAGACAGCATCCCCTTTTTACACGTTACGGCAGACAGCGTCCACCTTTTACACATTATGGGGTATATGCAATTCACGGGGAATCGCGGCAAATTATCGCCGTTTTTAAATTCGACACAATTCGACAGGTGAATTCCGGCAGGTGGCTGCCGGAATTCACCATATTCAATGAAAAATGGATTCGACAGTCCCGCGGGCGAAAATCGGCCGATTTGCCGGATTTTGCTGCGATTTAAAAAAACGGGAAAAAATGGGAAAAACCCGAAAAAAAAATGGCGTGGGGTCCCCCCTCCAAAGCATAACCAGCCTCGGGCTCTTCGAGCTGGTCCTGGTTCTAAAATTGCGGGGGGAAATTGGGCATGGATCCCCCGTATTTTTAAAACCAGCACCGGGCTCTGCGCCTGGTGCAAAAAATACGGGGGACAAAACGAGCAGGGGTCCCCCGCATTTTTCACACCAGCATCGGGCTCCACTAGCTGGACAGATAATGCCACAGCCGGGGGTCACTTTTATACAGTGCCCTGCGGCCGTGGCATTAAATATCCAACTAGTCACCCCTGGCCGGGGTACCCTGGGGGAGTGGGGACCCCTTCAATCAAGGGGTCCCCCCCCCAGCCACCCAAGGGCCAGGGGTGAAGCCCGAGGCTATCCCCCCCCATCCAAAGGCTGCGGATGGGAGGCTGATAGCCTTGAGTAAAATGAAAAGAATATTGTTTTTTCCAGCAGTACTACAAGTCCCAGCAAGCCTCCCCCGCAAGCTGGTACTTGGAGAACCACAAGTACCAGCATGCGGGAGAAAAACGGGCCCGCTGGTACCTGTAGTACTACTGGAAAAAAAATACCCAAATAAAAACAGTACACAGACACCGTGACAAGTAAAACTTTATTACACACTGCCGACACACACATACTTACCTATGTTGACACGCCGACTGCCACGGTCTCCGACGATCCGGGGTACCTGTGAAAAAAATTATACTCACCTTCCAGCGTCCAGAGGTACATCCACGTCCAGAGATAATCCTCGTACTTGTTAAAAAAACAAACCGAACACCCGTTCCATGCCGGACTGAAAGGGGTCCCATACTTTCACATGAGACCCCTTTCCCCCGAATGCCGGGACACCACGTGACTCCTGTCACTGAAGTCCCTTCAGCCAATCAGGAAGCGCTACTTCCGTGGCGCTCACCTGATTGGCTTGGCGCTGTCTGAGCTGTCAGACAGCGCATCGCAAAGCCGCTCCATTAGTTTCAATGGTGGGAACTTTGCCGTCAGCGGTGGGGTTACCCGCGGTCAGCCGCTGACCGGCGGGTGACCTCACCGCTAACCGCTAAGTTCCCACCATTGAATATAATGGACGGAGCTGTGCGATGCGCTGTCTGAGTTCAGACAGCGCACAGCCAATCAGGTGAGCGCAACGAAGTTGCGCTTCCTGATTGGCTTTAGAGACCTTTGTGTGACAGCTGTCACTGACAGGTCTCATTCGGGGTAAGGGGTCTCATGTGTCAGCATGGGACCCCTTTCAGTCCGGTGGTCCGTGTGTCCGTTTTCTTTTTTTGCCAAGTACGTGGATTTATCTCTGGACCCTGGCTGAGGTGAGTATATTGATCTTTTCTTTTCAGGTATCCGTGGATTCTACATGGAGAAGAGGACCGATGTCGGCGTGTGAACATAGGTAAGTATGTGTGTGTCGGCAGTATGTAATAAAGTTTTACTTGTCACGGTGTGTGTGTCCTGTTTTTATTTGGGTATTTTTTTTCCAGTAGAACTACAGGTACCAGCGGGCCCGTTTTTCTCCCGCATGCTGGTACTTGTGGTTCTCCAAGTACCAGCTTGCGGGGGAGGCTTGCTGGGACTTGTAGTTCTTCTGGAAAAAACAATGGCCCTCATTCCGAGTTGATCGGTCGCAAGGCGAATTTAGCAGAGTTACACACGCTAAGCCGCCGCCTACTGGGAGTGAATCTTAGCTTCTTAAAATTGCGACCGATGTATTCGCAATATTGCGATTACTAACTACTTAGCAGTTTCAGAGTAGCTCCAGACTTACTCTGCCTGTGCGATCAGTTCAGTGCTTGTCGTTCCTGGTTGACGTCACAAACACACCCAGCGTTCGCCCAGGCACTCCCACCGTTTCTCCGGCCACTCCTGCGTTTTTTCCGGAAACGGTAGCGTTTTCAGCCACACGCCCCTGAAACGCCGTGTTTCCGCCCAGTAACACCCATTTCCTGTCAATCACATTACGATCGCCGGAGCGAAGAAAAAGCCGTGAGTAAAAATACTTTCTTCATAGTAAAGTTACTTGGCGCAGTCGCAGTGCGAACTTTGCGCATGCGTACTAAGCGGATTTTCACTGCGATGCGATGAAAAAGAACGAGCGAACAACTCGGAATGAGGGCCAATATTCTATCATTTTACTCAAGGCTATCAGCAGAGCCCGGTGCTGGTTTTAAAAATACGGGGGATCCCTGCCCAATTTTTCCCCGCATTTTTAGAACCAGGACCAGCTCGAAGAGCCCGAGGCTGGTTATGCTTTGGAGGGGGGACCCCACGCCATTTTTTATTTTTATTTTACCGTTCCAGCAATAAAAAATAAATAAAAATAAATAATATTTTTAAAAATATATAAATAATACTTGTGCCTCCAAAAAAAAAAAAAAAAGTACCTAATCCCTTCTAATATAAATAGATATGCTATTCCCAAAAAAAAAAACACAAAAAAAAACATGTTTACATTTTTTTTTATTGTTTTCACCCTCCAAAGTGTGGCGGATTGAAAATGACGAATTTACTGTCTAAAAGCACTGCTGTCGAATTTCCAAACTTGAATTGAATATGCTTTTGTCGAATTGCAGCACTTGTATCATTTTAGAAAAGTCGAATTTGCATAAAGTCGAATTTCAAAAAGTCGAATTTTGAAAGTCCGTTTTTTTTGACGGAAAGCACTGAATTGCATTGCCGAATTTTTTTTTTGGGCGAAAATGACCCGAAATTCGACAATTTCGGGAATTCGACCGCAATTGCATATACCCCTATGACAGACAGCGTCCCCTTTTACACATTACAGCAGAAAGAATCCATCTTTTACACGTTACTGCAGGCTCCACCTTTTACACGTTACAGCAGGATAGGTCCCCCTTTTACACATTATGGCAGGCAGAGTCCTCCTTTATCACAGTACGGCAGGCAGATTCTCCCTTACACCTCCCCCTAAGTTAGAGTGTAGTGTAGTGAAGTGTACTGTGGTGTAGTGTACTGTAGTGAAGTGTAGTGTAATATACTGTAGTGTACTGTAATGAAGTGTACTGTAATATAGTGAAGTGAAGTGTAGTGTAATATAGTGTAGTATAGTGTAGTGTAGTGTCTGTGTAGGCACTTACGTGCTGTTACCGGCTCCTGACTCCTCCTGTCCACTTCACAGAACTCAGCTGCAACGCTGCCAGGACCTCAGCAGCAGCGGCGGCGGCTTAAGCTGTACACAGGCGGGCGGCTTCACAGGGACACGGGTGTGCGGGTGGCGGCTTCAGCAGCAGGACACAGTCATGTGGGCGGCAGCGGCTTCAGCCGGATGTAGGCAGTGCCGCCGTCAGCGGGACGCAGGTGACGCCACCTAAAACAGTGAATCTGCGGCCGTGCGGGTGTGATGCTCAGGAAGGTGTGATCTTGAAAGGGCCCCCCGTCCCCCTCTCTCTCTGTTGTCACTACAATTCTTCTTGGGGGGAGAGTGAAAGTGAGAAACAGAGGTTAACAGGGGAAGAGAGAGAGAAGGAGGGAGAGGAGCAAGAAAGAGGGGGGGGGGGGATCAGGGATAGAAAGTGAGGGTTTCATTGGAAAAGAGGGAATTAGAGAAAGAGAGAGGGTGTCAGGGAGAAATGGATGAGAGGGGAGAGAAAAGCAAGAGGGAGTGTCAGAATAGAGAGAGGAGCAAGATAGAGAGAGAATTATGGAGAGAAAGAGAGAAAGGCTAGGTCAGTCAGAGAGAGAAGAGGGGGGGGGGAGATAGGATCCAGCATTAGACAGTTACCCTTGCCAACAACAACACACAGCCACAAGTCTCTGATGGGGGGCGGGCACTTCACTGCATTAAGCTCCGCCCCCTAAATAACCGCGAATCGCGGCACTGTAGGGGGTGGAGGGGGGGGGATTGGTTCCAGGATAGAATTATAGAAGTTGGACCCCCTCCCACCCCCTCTCCCCGGCTTGCGTGTATAGAGAGAGGGGAGGGACAGGTCAGCCCACAGAGACCAATCATACCCGGCACAGGATTGGGAAGGGGAAAGGTCCTCTGGTGGACCGGACGGGACGGCCATCTCACCTCCTCCTCACTAATTAAGTTCCGTCGGCCTGCCAGCGTGAGCGCACTAAATGAGTCAGGCTGACTCATTAGTACTTGGCTGCCTTGTATTATGCTGCGGGTACTTCTGCAGCTTGCTCTGCTCCTGCTGTCTGTGCTGCAGCGTGATCTGAGCTGAGAGCTCTGATCACAGCTGGCAGCCAGAGCGGAGCCGCCGTCCTCCCGTCAGCTGCACACAACCAATCATCTGTCCGCTCGGCTCAGCTACAACTTCAGCGAGAGAGGGAGGGAGTCGGCGCTCCTCTCCTTGGGCAGAGCTGGCAGACGGCAGGTACTGGCCATTCCAATTTGGGAGGAGGTGAGGTGGCCTACCGGTCCGCCAGAGGAGAGAACCTTTCCCCTTCCACAGTAAATGGCGGCGCTGGCTGGTGGGCGGCAGTGTTGAGTGGCCCAGCGGGTGCCTGCAGAGATTTTTCCGCCTCACAGCGAATGCGCTGTGTGCGGTGCCCCTCTTGCCCATACCTAGTTACGGCCCTGGACTACCGTACTGTGTCTGCTGCTAATATAGACTGGATGATAATGAGATAAAATTAAAATATATATATATATCACACTAGTACTGCAGCCGGACAGGTATATATTATGTAATGACGGACCTGCTGGACACTGTCTGTCAGACTCAGCACTGCAGACTCCTAAAGTAAGCTACTAGTATCAAGAAGATAGAAAAAAAAAAACCACGGGTAGGTGGTATACAATTATGGATGGACGAGCGACTGCCGACACAGAGGTAGCTACAGCCGTGGACTACCGTACTGTGTCTGCTGCTAATATAGACTGGATGATAATGAGATAAAATTAAAATATATATATATATATCACACTAGTACTGCAGCCGGACAGGTATATATTATGTAATGACGGACCTGCTGGACACTGTCTGTCAGCACTGCAGACTCCTAAAGTAAGCTACTAGTATCAATAAGATAGAAAAAAAAAAAAAAACACGGGTAGGTGGTATACAATTATGGATGGACGAGCGACTGCCGACACAGAGGTAGCTACAGCCGTGGACTACCGTACTGTGTCTGCTGCTAATATAGACTGGATGATAATGAGATAAAATTAAAATATATATATATATATATATCACACTAGTACTGCAGCCGGACAGGTATATATTATGTAATGACGGACCTGCTGGACACTGTCTGTCAGACTCAGCACTGCAGACTCCTAAAGTAAGCTACTAGTATCAAGAAGATAGAAAAAAAAAAAAAACACGGGTAGGTGGTATACAATTATGGATGGACGAGCGACTGCCGACACAGAGGTAGCTACAGCCGTGGACTACCGTACTGTGTCTGCTGCTAATATAGACTGGATGATAATGAGATAAAATTAAAATATATATATATCACACTAGTACTGCAGCCGGACAGGTATATATTATGTAATGACGGACCTGCTGGACACTGTCTGCAGAATGCGTTTATAAAAACACCACACGACGAGTGTTTAACTTTTTCAGGCAGACAATCACAATATACTGGTGGTCAGCAGACAATCACAATACTGGTGGTCAGTGGTCACTGGTCAGTCACACTGGCAGTGGCACTCTGGCAGCAAAAGTGTGCACTGTACTTAAAATATGTACTCCTGCTATAACTGCTCCCCAGTCTCCCCCACAATTAAGCTGTGTGAGCAGTGAGCACTCAGCACAGTCAGATAATGATATACAGTATTACATATGATGCAGCACACTGGGCTGAGCACAGATATGGTATGTGACTGTGTCACACTGTGTATCGTTTTTTTTCAGGCAGAGAACGGATTAATTAAACTGGTGGTCACTGGTCACACTATCAGCAGCAAGTAGTACTCCTCCTAATAATATGCTCCCCAAAATTTGTGTCTCTCTCTAGTACTCTAGTCTAAACGGAGAGGATGCCAGCCACGTCCTCTCCCTATCAATCTCAATGCACGTGTGAAAATGGCGGCGACGCGCGGCTCCTTATATAGAATCCGAGTCTTGCGATAGAATACGAGCCTCGCGAGAATCCGACAGCGGGAAGATGACGTTCGGGCGCGCTCGGGTTAACCGAGCAAGGCGGGAAGTCCGAGTCGCTCGGCCCCGTGTAAAAAAACCTGAAGTTCGGGCGGGTTCGGATTCCGAGGAACCGAACCCGCTCATCTCTAGTTATTACATGTATTTCCCATTTTATAGACTCTGCTACCCACTGTGGTCTGCATGAAGATTTCCAGTTGCAGTCCTGAGCTCACAGTGGAGGCTGCTTTTGTTTGGATCTGCGCCTAGAACCACCCACAATTCTCACCCGCAATGGGGCTCAACTCTGAAGTTCTAACTAGAAGTCTGCTGCCTACTGGTCCTCCTGGAGCTATTCTGTGGTCATTAAACCTGGTGGTAAGGGATCTCCTCTTCCCCCTGAGATAGTGGCCATCTTGACTGCAGATTCTCCTTTTTCCTGATATCCTTTCTCTGGAAAACTTGCTGTATCTCACCATACTACGCCATGAGTAAGCTGATTATTTATCTCTCCTATATCTTGGAGCTCTCTTTCAGGTTGCTCTCCTACCTTCCAAAGCATGACCTACGTGCAGTATTGGACTTGGGCTTGAAGGGCCCACCGGGAACATGTAGTGATAGGGGCCCATGCTTAGGGGTGTGGCCATCCACCACAGAGATGTGGCAAGCTATTAGAAATTATATGATTTGGGCCGACTTATACATATAGTAAATACTGGTAGTTAGGGTTACCACCTCATCCCTTTAATTCTGGACACATATTAATTACACAGGTTCTGTGGCTGGCTGACTTCAAGACTCCATTTCACCTGGTTTTAATCAGCCACAGAACCTGTGTAATTAATATGATTCCAGAATTAAAGGGATGAGGTGGTAACCCTACTGATAGAGCATGGATGATAATGTAACACATTAATAACAGCAATGCACTGTAGTGAATACACCTTAGGGGTCTATTTACTAAGCCTTAGATGGAGTTAAAGTGGACGGAGATAAAGTCCCAACCAATCAGCTCCTAACTGTCATTTTCAAACACAGCCTGAGACATGACAATTGGGAGCTGATTGGCTGGTACTTTATCTCCGCAAATAGACCCCATAGTCCTGTGCAGTATAATGTAACTTATGTATAATGTATAATTCAGGTGCACAGTCTAAAACCTGATCCCTAGTGGAGAGTGTGGACCTTCAGGCAGTGGGCCCACAGGTGGCTTCCTCTGTGCCCCTATGGGCCAGTGGATCTGATGGAGGTGCTGATGCCAATCTGGCAGATGTCCTTGCCTATCTCCGTTCCTTGCCTACAGAGAATGCAGGCACATGTGCAGGACGGGCACGCCGCATGCACCAGCATCCTTTTAGTAATTTTTGCAGTTGGATCGCCTATTGCGATCCAACCTGAATCGGGACCTTTGTCCGCACCCACCTTAGCAGGTAGGCACCCAAACCCCTAGACACGATTATGGTGGTTTGGGTCTCCCCTATCTGTATAGTTACATGAAATTCCTTGTGGTTTCTATTTTTTTGTTACCTCATTATGTAATAACTCAATAGACCGATCATTAATTAGAGATGTGCGGCGGGCACTTTTCGTGTTTTGTGTTTTGGTTTTGGATCTGGATGATTTTTGCAAAAAACATAAAAACAGTTAAAATCACAGAATTTGAGGGGTAATTTTGATCCTACGGTATTATTAACCCCAATAACATACAATTCCACTCATTTCCAGTCTATTCTGTACACCTCACAATATTGTTTTTAGGCCAAAAGGATGCACCGAGGTGGCTGTATGACTAAGCTAAGCGACACAAGTGTGCGGCACAAACACCTGGCCCATCTAGGAGTTGCACTGCAGTGTCAGACAGGATGGCAGATTTAAAAAATAGGCCCCAAACAGCACATTGTGCAAAGAAGTAAAAGAGGTGCATCACAAACACCTGGCCCATCTAGGAGTGGCACTGCAGTTGCAGACAGGATGGCACTTAAAAAAACTAGTCCCCAAACAGCACATCATACAAAGAAGTAAAAGAGGTGCAATGAGGTAGCTGTACGACTAAGCTAAGCGACACAAGTGTGCGGCACAAACACCTGGCCCATATAGGAGTGGCACTGCAGTCACACTGCACTAATGGCAGATACCGGATGCACGTCTAACACCAGCATAGTTTTTATGGCCTCAGTATCCGCTTTGCAAAAGGGTGACTGCTTTCATATTTCATCTGCCTCGCAAAGGACTGTTGGACAGTCAATTGCTTATTTGAAGTAGTACAAATGATGGTCTTCCAACTTCCCCAATGGGATGACGATCGACTCCCAGCAGTAACAACAGCAGTGGCAGCAGTAGTAGGAGGAAGTGGTTCTTGATCTTTCCCTATTTTATTCTCAAATTTTTGTTCTCCATCCTTTTTCTGGAGTTATATAACAAAATGCAGCACAGGAGAGCGTACCTCTACACCACACAGGGCAAACCCTGTAAAAATTATCTGGATTAAATATTAGTAACCCCTTTATTTGGAGTAAATAATATACAGCACAGGACAGCACCACTGAACTTATATGGCAGCACCACTGGACTGGACTTATACGGCAGTACCACTGGAATTATACGGCAGTATCACTGGACTGGATTTATACGCCAGTACCACTGGACATATACGACAGTATCACTGGATTTATACGGCAGTACCACTGGACTTATACGGCAATATCACTGGATTTATACGGCAGTACCACTGGACATATACGGCAGTATCACTGGATTTAAACTGCAGTACCACTGGATTTATACGGCACTATCACTGGACATATACGGCAGTAACTCTGGACACATACGGTAGTATCACTGGACTGGATTTATACGCCAGTACCACTGGACATATACGGCAATATCACTGGATTTATACGGCAGTACCGCTGGACATATATGGCAGTATCACTGAGCATATACAGCAGTTTGATTGTCTTCATACGCCAGTACCACTGGACATATATGCAGGGCCGGTGCAAGGTTTCAAGGCGCCCTAGGCAAAGGTTCACAATGCTTCTCTCCTTTCCCCCCAACATTCTCCACCCAGCCCCTCATAACCATATACACATCCACTCCAGCCCCCTAGTAGTACACAAGTCCCAAATCAGATTGAAGCTAGGAAAAGACGCACATGCCAGCTCCCAGGCACCTGACAGCTCAAAAAGCTGATAGTATAAATAACTTTCTCATGCGAGGGAAACAGACGTGGCAGCTGTGACCAACACAGGGGCAGAGGTGCATAAAGGTCCCTTGGACCCCATCACTAATCACACTGTATTATGGCTTCAATTAGGAATACCACTGTTGCATTTACAGATTCCCGGCGGGGGCGATTGCCCAAAATCACAGTATAGTTACAGCCAAATTTCAGGCCGTCACATGCACATTTAAATGCCATAAGATGCCAATGCTTGTCCCATTTATGTAATCAGACTGCTCTACTTGCACCATTCATGCCATCAGACCTATCCACATGCCCCATATATATCATCACACTCCAAATGCCCCTGGTGTTACCATAGCCCTCCACGTGCGCCTCATGTGTACAGCTCTCCATAGGTCTCCCAGGGGGTCTATGTACTAAGACTTGGTGTCATCACAGCCCTCCATATGCACCTTATGTGTTACTGTACTCTTCCACATATCCTTCAATCACCTAATAATCAATATATGGCCATGAACATTTTGCTGCTGAGGCCACTTCATACTTTCCTCCTCCAGCAAGGCCGACCTTTACTGGAGTACACTGACTAGTCTGTGACATCTGCATAATGGGGGTCATTCCGAGTTGATCGCTAGCTGCCGTTGTTCGCAGCGCAGCGATCAGGATAAAAATCGGCATTTCTGCGCACGCATATGCACCGCAATGCACATGCGCGACGTACGGGTACAAAGTCCTTTGTGGTTTTGTACAGGTTCTAGGGAAGCTTTCAGTCGCACGGCACAACGCAGGAAGATTGACAGGAAGGGGGCATTTCTGGGTGTTAACTGACCATTTTCAGGGAGTGCTTAGAAAAACGCAGGCGTGGCTGGGCGAATGCTGGGCAGGTGTGTGACGTCAAAAGCCATTCCTCCATCGTTAGAATCAACGCACACGAAGAGTAAGTCCAGGGCTGGTCTTGTTTTGCACAAACTGTTTTTGCAGAGCTCGGCTGCACAGGCGTTCGCACTCCTGCAAAGCGAAAATACACTCCTCAGTGGGCGGCGACAATGCGTTTGCACGGCTGCTAAAAACTGCTAGCGAGCAAACAACTCGGAATGACCCCCATTGTTCAGAGGCGTTCCCATGAGTGCTCCTCCTTTCCCCTGGTGACAATCTTACTTCTGCAACAAGCAACATTCTGCCACAATGATCCGGAAGAAGTAGGTGCAGATAGTAGATATATATATATATATATATATAAAAATATCTATGTATACTGTGACAAAGAACCAAACGCAGTACTCAAGAGGATTTGCAATAATAACGTGTATTTTTAAAACATTACAATGCAGCGTTCCCACATGATACAGCTTAGCTGTATAGTTGAGTCTGATATTTTACGAGGGCTGAGAGTCCTTTTATCAATTCCGCTTATATCTGCACAGGCTCGGCGACAGGAGGGGGACAAAGGGTACAATTATCCTGGGTCCCTCGGTTCAAAGGGGCCCCGAGGTTGTACCCCCTTCACGCTGACCTCTGCATGCTGCTGACTTCCTCCCCGGCAACCACCACCACTGCACATCAGTGGGTCACATGGGCGGACATGTAACCCATCCCGGCCTCCCCCCCACCTAGGTCCCCAGCACACTTTGGGTATGCGTTACGCTGCTTGGGATCCCTGGGGTCAGCATACCGACCACTGGATCCCGGCGGTGCAATGCCGGCGGGTGAGCGCAACAAGCTCCTTGCGGGCTCGCTGTGTTCGCCATGTTGCGGGCTCGGTGGCTATGGGTGTTGTGGTGGGAATACTCCCTGCTAGTCAGCATGCCAACTGTTGGGATTTAGAGGGGGGCGGGTAGTAGCCGTCGGTAATGTGATCAGCGGTCTCCTGACCGCTAGTCACATAACTACATCCCCCGAGCAACTCAGGACAGTTCCTCCTATAACACACCACCCAGCTAAACAGACAGGCTTCATCTATGGCCGCATGAACTGCTAAACAGGATCATCAACATCCTCCAGTCTCTCTGCTCGTTGGTAGGTACTACGCGCTCCCTCTGCAATACATTTGGCACCAGGGGAAGCAGCCATGCACCCCTCCTGCTAGACACCCTCTCTCCCTTCCTTCCTGCTAGCACAGACACCCGGTCCCATTATACATGATATTACATTTCCATTTTAAGATATATAGCAACATTTCCTAGGTTCAAGTTCAGGAAGGGGGTGGGGCAGGAATGCAGAGTAGTATAGATGCAGGGACCAACATGTGTTCCATTCCCTTCACTGACCAGATCCCCATCTGACCCACACAAACACTTTGTGCCTCCAGCAGTAGCAGAGGGAAGATAGGTTTGCACTGAGGAATGAGTTAGCCAAACTCAGGAAATTAAACTATTTAATTGTAGATGCTGCACTTCTGGGTGTCAGTTTATATAGAAACACTGCACATGATTAGGCTACTTACCACCAGACAGAACACAGCCTCTCACTGTAGTCTCAGTGTGCAGGTCACAGCACGAGCCAGCTCCTCATCTCTCATCTAGGGGGCGGAGCTACAATGCTTGGCTGGGAGAGTGAGAAGAAGGCAACAGCAGGGGATGGGAGCTGACGGGCTGGCTGTGTACAGTAACAGCACAGCACATGTGGCTAGTCCAGAGAGCAGTGGAAAGCAGACAAGGTAAGGCTTACAGCTGCTGCAACCATCATCATATGAAGCATCTGTCAGTCTCCTTCAGAATCATACTTCCTGCGGTGTTCGGCCATGTCAGGGGCGCCCTCTGGTGGTCAGCGCTCTAGGCAGCTGCCTAAAGCTGCCTAATGGTAGCGCCGGCCCTGCATATATGCAGTATCACTGGACTGGATTTATACGGCAGTACCACTGGACATATACGCCAGTATCACTGGATTTATACGGCAGTACCTCTGGACATACTGTATACGGCAGTATCACTGGATTTATACGGCAGTACCGCTGGACATATACGGCAGTATCACTGGACATATACGCCAGTATCATTGGATTTATACGGCAGTACCACTGGAAATATACGGCAGTATCACTGGACTGGATTTATACGCCAGTACCAATGGACATATACGGCAGTACCGCTGGACATATACGGCAGTATCACTGGACTGGATTTATACGCCAGTACCAATGGACATATACGGCAGTACCGCTGGACATATACGGCAGTATCACTGGACTGGATTTATACGCCAGTACCACTTGACATATACAGCAGTATCACTTGATTTATACGGCAGTACCGCTGGACATATATAGCAGTATCACTGGACATATACGGCAGTATCACTGGACATATATAGCAGTATCACTGGACATATACAGCAGTATCACTGGACATATATATCAGTATCACTGGACATATGCAGCAGCACAGGGACACCACCACTGGACTGATGCAGGACAACACAGCACCACTGGACTGGACTTATACAGCAGCACTGGACATATGGCATCAGAGGACACCACCACTGTGACTGGACTGATGCAACACAAGACACAGTACCACTGTACTGATCCAGGACAACACAGCACCACTGCACTGGACTGAGCAGCACAAGACAGCACTGGAATTGCCACCCCACTTTCCCTCCCGCACAGACACCGGGGACGGAGACAAGTCCTCTCGCTATACTCTCCAATGCCGGAGTGAAAATGGTGGCAACGTGTGGCTCCTTATATGGAATCCAAAACCCGTGAGAATCCGACAGCGGGATGATGACGTTTTGCCTCGTTATGGTTTCCGAATCAGGCGGGAAAACCTGAGCCGGACTCGGATCCGGGCTCGGGTAGTGAAGTCCGGTAGTGTTCGGTTCTCAGGGAACCGAACCCGCTCATTTCTAATCATTATGGATACTTACAGAACCTATTAGATCATACCAGCGTAGCTGCATCAAAGCTTGGAGAGAGATAAATGGGAGAGATTTAAAGTGCAAGCCAATCAGCATCTATGTTTCAGGCTGTGTTTGAAAAATGACAGTTAGGCGCTGATTAGTTTACTTTATCTCTCTCCACTTTATCTCTCCAAGCTTTGATACATCTCCCCCTCTTGCTTTAAATCATTTCTAGGGGGGGTTCTTGCCTCTGTTTTACCTGTAAATACTACACTGAAGCATTACTGATTATTTAACATTAAATATCATATACTGAACAAAACAAACAGCGTATATAATTACGGTTTTTAAGTATTCGTGCCAGTATGTGTTCACATGATGCCTTTGTATACTTAGCGTCTATTCCCTGCCTTTCCTCCTTTTAAATTTATTTCACGCTGCTTTCTTCATCAAGCCTTCTCATCTGGAACAAAACACATGTACAGCTTTACTAATTAAGGCTAAGTACTTTGTGCTTTTTATTTAATCCAATCTGCTAGCACTCAGGACGGGTGACCCAGCAGCGGTGGCGAGCGTATCATCAGCGCTCATGCGACACGGAAACAGCTCCAGGCTCCTATTTGTCATAAACTTATAGAAAACATTCTACATTAAAAAACAAAATGTAAACAACATTGAAAATAACTGGTAAATGAAGCGATTATTTAGACATTATTAACTGTTCCACAGGATATGATGCCTCATAGAACTGGGTAGCATTTCTCCTTCCTTTCCATGGAAAACAGAGTTCATAGGGGCTAATTCAGACCTGATCGCACATCAGCGATCAGGTCTGAACTGCTCATGCGCCGGTGCCGCAGTGCGCCGGTGCATGCCAGACATGCCTACGGCTGTTTTAGCCCTTCGATCACCTCTGCCTGATTGACAGGTCGCTGGGCGGGAGGGGCGGGCCGCCGGGGTTTGGCCGCCGTTTAGGGGGTGCGGTCCAAGCAACGCAGGCATGCCCAGACCGTTGGGGGGGGGGCGGGTCAGCTGCGTGACGTCACACACAGCCGCTGCGACCTTTACCCTGATTAGTAGCTTCCTGCCAGCGCGCAGGAGCTGTGCTGGCTGGGAGCTAGTTTTCCAGTACAAAAGCAATTTTGTACTTGTGCAGGGGGAGGGGGGTTGGGCCTGACATGCGGGGCGGACTAGCCCTGTGCTGAGCATCCCCCCGCATGTCTGAAGACTGATCGTAGATGTGCTAAATTTAGCACATCTACGATCAGGTCTGAATTAGGACCATAGTGTACTGTATACTGCGATAGGGCTAGGGAGGCCAATCCCGGGACTGAAAAGTGGTCAATCCCAAGATTCCCGGGATACCCGGGATTGGCTAGGGTTAAAAAAAAAATACTCACCCTCCTCAGGTCCGGATGTCAGCAGTGCTGGCGGCGGGTCCGATCAGCAGGCAGCTGTGCTGTCAGCAGGTCTGGGGAGCAGGTGGCGGGTCAGGCAGGTGGTGAGTATGTGCAGCAGGAGGCAGGTGTGGGCATTCCAGGCAGGCGGCGAGGCTTGTGCTGTACTGCGCAGTGTGACCTCTAACACCATGTCACGCTGCGCAGTGCACACAGCCGCACTGCCGGAAGCAGGGGGAGCTGGGCAGCATCTGAGCCGTTTTCTAAACTGGCTCAGATGCTGCCCGGCATTGAAAATAAGCATTGACCCGAATCCCAGGATTGGAAGCTCCAATCCCGGGATTCAATCCTGGACAATTTTAGGCCAAAATCCCAGGATCCCGCCGATCCTGATCCCAGGATTGGCCACCATAGATAGGACATTATAATATACAGCTGCTATTAATAGAGATTTGCGTGTCGATACAAAGGAGCACAACTTAATAAGTACAATTTACAATCAATGAATGATACATAAAAGAATCCCACATCTGAGCCTGTACAGTTCACCCTTTTGTTGGAGTCAATAGTCACACTTTCATACTCAGAGTGGGTCCAGTGAACAGTTACCTGGCGCGTTTTGTCTCCAGGAGACTTCTTCAGGGGTTATTCTTAAATGTGGTTACATATTACGGACAATTGTTGTCAATCAAAGTGCAACTTCAGCAGCAATATCCAGGAATGGGAAGGTCGGTGATTTCCTTGCTTCCTTCAAAAATCCGTAATAGTTTAGGAAGAATTTAACATCTAGTAGCAAACATGAGATAATTATAGGCTGCAAATTGCCAGTTGTGGAAGTATGATGACCCAGTGATCGCAAAAACGCGCTATGGCGCGTTTTTTAAGACCTGGGACTCAAGTTTCTAAAGTAGGAGGGTCCCTGGGGACGCGCTCCTCATTAGGCCAATCCCTAAGGGGAATTTTTGTATGATTGCCTGAATGATGTAAAGAGGAGGTGGAGCCAGTTTCCCTTCCTCTTTGGCGCCTGGCTGGCTGCTTGCGGCGGGTGAGTGAAGGCTAGTGCGGGTGATGGATGGGTTAAAACGGGGGTGGGGGCACAGCGTCTCTGGGGGGGGGTGCTGGCGATGTGCAGGGATCGGCGGTCTCCGTGATCTAGTGGATAAAGCTGGGCTTTGTGACTGGGGCTTCCCGCGCTGCCGTCTGAGGCAGTGGCCGCGCTGCCGTTCTTGCTTTGAGGTGTTCAACCCCTCGAAGCAAGAGCGGCAGCGCGGCCACTGCCTCAGACGGCACCGCGGGAAGCCCCAGTCACAAAGCCCAGCTTTACCCACTAGATCACGGAGGCCGCCGATCCCTGCACGTGTGGTGCGTTGCCTGTATGTGTCCCTGTGTCCGCTATGGCCCGGGGGGGGGGGGGGGTAGGGAGGAGGAGGACATTGGATAAGGTGATTACTGCAGTGTGCCTCAGTGCTCTTACCTGGTGTAGTGTGCCTCAGTGCTCGTACCTGGTGCAGTGTGCCTCAGTGCTCTTACCTGGTTCAGTGTGTCTCAGTGCTCTTACCTGGTACAGTGTGCCTCAGTGCTCTTACCTGGTGCAGTGTGCCTCAGTGCTCGTACCTGGTGCAGTGTGCCTCAGTGCTCTTACCTGGTGCAGTGTGCCTCGGTGCTCTTACCTGGTGCAGTGTGTCTCGGTGCTCTTACCTGGTGCAGTGTGCCTCAGTGCTCTTACCTGGTGCAGTGTGCCTCAGTGCTCGTACCTGGTGCAGTGTGCCTCAGTGCTCTTACCTGGTGCAGTGTGCCTCAGTGCTCGTACCTGGTGCAGTGTGCCTCAGTGCTCTTACCTGGTGCAGTGTGCCTCAGTGCTCTTACCTGGTGCAGTGTGCCTCAGTGCTCTTACCTGCTGCAGTGTGCCTCAGTGCTCTTACCTGGTGCAATGTGCCTCAGTGCTCTACCGGGCGCATTGTGTATACCGTGCTCTACCGGGCGCATTGTGTATAACGTGCTCTACCGGGCGCAGTGTGTATAACGCGCTCTACCTGGCGCAGTGTGTATAACGCGCTCTAACTGGCAAAATGTGTATAACGCGCTCTAACTGGCGAAATGTGTATAAAACGTGCAATAACTGGCGCAATTTGTATAAGTCCTGTACCTGGTGCAAAGTGTATAATGTGCTGTACCTGGTGCAAAGTGTATAACGTGCTGTACCTGGAGCAAAGTGTATAACGTGCTGTACCTAGTGATGTGCACCGGAAATTTTTCGGGTTTTGGTTTTGGATTCGGACGCGTTTTGGCAAAACCTCCCTGAAAATTTTTTGTCGGATTCGGGTGGGTTTTGGATTCGGGTGTTTTTTTTACAAAAAACCCTCAAAAACAGCTTAAATCATAGAATTTGGGGGTCATTTTGATCCCATAGTATTATTAACCTCAATAACCATAATTTCCACTCATTTCCAGTCTATTCTGAACACCTCACACCTCACAATATTATTTTTAGTCCTAAAATTTGCACCGAGGTCGCTGGATGGCTAAGCTAAGCGACCCAAGTGGCCGATACAAACACCTGGCCCATCTATGAGTGGCACTGCAGTGTCAGACAGGATGGCACTTCAAAAAAATAGTCCCCAAACAGCACATGATGCAAAGAAAAAAAGAGGCGCAATGAGGTAGCTGTGTGACTAAGCTAAGCGACCCAAGTGGCCGACACAAAGACCCAAGTGGCCGACACAAACACCTGGCCCATCTAGGAGTGGCACTGCAGTGTCAGACAGGATGGCACTTCAAAAAAATAGTCCCCAAACAGCACATGATGCAAAGAAAAAAAGAGGTGCAATGAGGTAGCTGTGTGACTAAGCTAAGCGACCCAAGTGGCCGACACAAACACCTGGCCCATCTAGGAGTGGCACTGCAGTGTCAGACAGGATGGCACTTCAAAAAATAGTCCCCAAACAGCACATGATGCAAAGAAAAAAAGAGGCGCAATGAGGTAGACGTGTGACTAAGCTAAGCGACCCAAGTGGCCGACACAAACACCTGGCCCATCTAGGAGTGGCACTGCAGTGTCAGACAGGATGGCAGATTTAAAAAATAGTCCCCAAACAGCACATGATGCAAAGAAAAAAAGAGGTGCAATGAGGTAGCTGTGTGACTAAGCTAAGTGACCCAAGTGGCCGACACAAACACCTGGCCCATCTAGGAGTGGCAATGCACTGTCCTACTACTATATATATACTGCGCACAACTTAAATGCACCACAGGTATGGATGGATAATATACTTGACGACACAGAGGTAGGTAGAGCAGTGCCCTTCTGTACCGTACTGCTATATATTATATACTGGTGGTCAGCAAAATGATGCACTGTACTCCTACTATATAGTATATACTACAATGCAGCACAGATATGGAGCATTTTTCAGGCAGAGAATGTATAATACTGGTGGTCACTGGTCACTGGTCAGCAAAACTCTGCACTGTACTCCTCCTATATAATACTGGTGGTCCCCAGTCCCCACAATAAAGCAGTGTGAGCACAGATATATGCAGCACACTGAGCACAGATATGGAGCGTTTTTCAGGCAGAGAACGTATAATACTGGTGGTCACTGGTCAGCAAAACTCTGCACTGTACTCCTCCAATATAATACTGGTGGTCCCCAGTCCCCACAATAAAGCAGTGTGAGCACAGATATATGCAGCACACTGAGCACAGATATGGAGCGTTTTTCAGGCAGAGAACGTATAATACTGGTGGTCACTGGTCAGCAAAACTCTGCAGTGTACTCCTCCTATATACCCAGTCCCCACAATAAAGCAGTGAGCACAGATATTTGCAGCCCCCTGAACAAAACTGAGAGCACGCCAGCCACGTCCTCTCACTATCATTTCCAATGCACGAGTGAAAAATGGCGGCGACGCGCGGCTCCTTATATAGAATCCGAATCTCGCGAGAATCCGACAGCGGGATGATGACGTTCGGGCGCGCTCGGGTTAACCGAGCAAGGCGGGAGGATCCGAGTCTGCCTCGGAGCCGTGTAAAATGGGTGAAGTTCGGGGGGGTTCGGATTCCGAGGAACCGAACTCGCTCATCACTAGCTGTACCTGGAGCAAAGTGTATGATGTGCTGTACCTGGTGCAAAGTGTATGACGTGCTGTACCTGGTGCAAAGTGTATGACGTGCTGTACCTGGTTCAAAGTGTTTAACGTGCTGTACCCGGTGCAAAGTGTATGACGTGCTGTACCTGGAGCAAAGTGTTTAACGTGCTGTACCTGGCCCAAAGTGTTTAACGTGCTGTACCCGGTGCAAAGTGTATGACGTGCTGTACCTGGAGCAAAGTGTTTAACGTGCTGTACCTGGCCCAAAGTGTTTAACGTGCTGTACCTGGCGCAAAGTGTTTAACGTGCTGTACCTGGCGCAAAGTGTATAACGTGCTGTACCTGGAGCAAAGTGTATAACGTGCTGTACCTGGTGCAATATGTATAAAGTGCTCTACCTGGCGCAGTGTGCATAGGAGGTTCTACCTGGTGCAATGTGTATAAGCGGCACTACTGTGTGGTGTAATGTGAATTGGCACTATTATGTGGTCACTCCCCTTCCCCTTGAAGCCATGCCCCTAAAATTTTGTGGCGCGCCTTCGGCGCGCATTGCCTATGCTTTGCGGTCTGGGAGGTGGGACACCAATTCACTTTCTGCCTAAGGGCACCACAATGTCTAGTTACACCTCTGGTGCAGGGTGTCCTGCATGCTACATAGCCCAGCAGCACTGTCACCCCATCCTCCCACCTTGCAACACTTTTGTAGTGTCCAAACAAGATTAAGTTTAAAAGGAACCTTCATTCTGATGGGACCCAGAAAAAGACCGGTAGGACCCCAATTTTCAAAAAGTGAGGCCCACTTTTTTTTTGGCTCAGCACGATCACTGTGACCCCCAAGTTGTGTATTGTATATCAGTAGGGGAACTTTATTCTATGTGGGGACTAAGGGGGTGATTCAGACCTGATCGTAGATGTGCTAAATTTAGCACATCTACGATCAGCTTCCTGACATGCAGGGGGACGCCCAGCACAGGGCTAGTCCGCCCCGCATGTCAGGCCCTGCCCCGTTACACAAGTACTAAAGCATTGCACAGCGGCAATGCTTTTGTACTGGTAGAGTAGCTCCCCACCAGCACTGCTCCTGTGCGCTGGCAGGGAGCTGCTCGGGTCGCACGCATGCCTGCGTGGCCCGGACCGTGCACCCTAAACGGTGGCCAAACGACGCCGGCGTGCCCCCTCCTGCCCAGCGACCGCCTCTGCCTGTCAATCAGGCAGTGGGGATCACTGGGCTAAGACAGCCGTCAGCTGTCTGGCATGCGCCGGCTCACTACGGCGCCGGCGCAGTTCAGAATGATTGCTGCTGTGAGAACACGCACAGCAGCGATTACGTCTGAATTAGCCCCAAAGTGAGAGCTCTCACTTATTTGTAGAGTATGTACTGTAGATATACTCTACATATATACTGTATATAATATGCTATATTATTATTATCATTATTATTATTATTATTATTATGAATGAAACAATAAAAAAGTTACTTACATTGCAAAATTTTTATTGCTGCAGCATCGGTCATAAGACCCAAATAAGCAGATGATCTCAAAGGCAGGGCCATCGAGAGCCACGCAGGGGCCCCGGTAAAGGGGAGGGGCGTAGCTTAATAAAGTGGGCGTTACTATTCCCTTTAATGTAAAAGATTTTTAATAATAAAAGAAATGCGGGGCTGCACGCTCCACAAGGGGGGCACTGTTTTAGCACAAGGGGGGCAGGAGGGGTACAGGTGAGGGCACCCGCTTCCTACCTTACTTGATGTGGAAGCGGGTCCCTCCTCCCCACCCAGCACCATCTTCCCAGTGATATTTGTGAAGATGACGCTGGTCACTAGAGAGCAAAGACTGTGGCACAGTGCCAGAGTCTTTGCTTTCTATGTGCGGCGCCATCTTCCTGTATAAATCACCGGCCCGATGGCGCCGCCATTGGTCGGCTGGCCCCAGTACAGGTGTACTCAGGCCCCCTCTCATGGTCATGGGACCTTACAATCAGGGCTGCCATCGGAAATTGTGGGGCCCGAGACTGACAAAATAGGCAGCCCCCTCCAATTAAAAAATAAAATAAAATAATGATATATATACATATATATATTTCTCTGACGTCCTAAGTGGATGCTGGGACTCCGTAAGGACCATGGGGAATAGCGGCTCCGCAGGAGACTGGGCACAACTAAAGAAAGCTTTAGGACTCCTGGTGTGCACTGGCTCCTCCCACTATGACCCTCCTCCAGACCTCAGTTAGATTCTTGTGCCCGGCTGAGCTGGATGCACACTAGGGGCTCTCCTGAGCTCCTAGAAAAGAAAGTATATTTAGGTTTTTTATTTTCAGTGAGATCTGCTGGCAACAGACTCACTGCTACGAGGGACTAAGGGGAGAAGAAGCGAACCTACCTGACTGGAGATAGTTTGGGCTTCTTAGGCTACAGTACTGGACACCATTAGCTCCAGAGGGATCGAACACAGGACCCGACCTCGATCGTTCGGTCCCGGAGCCGCGCCGCCGTCCCCCTTACAGAGCCAGAAGCATGAAGATGGTCCTGGAAATCGGCGGCAGAAGACTTCGGTCTTCACTGCAGCTGTGCGCCATTGCTCCTCATGCACACCTCACACTCCGGTCACTGATGGGTGCAGGGCGCTGGGGGGGGGCGCCCTGAGCAGCAATATGAATACCTTGGCTGGCAAAAAAAATCACAATATATAGTCCCAGAGGCTATATATGTGATAAATACCCCTGCCAGAATCCATGAAAAAAGCGGATGAAAAGTCAGCCGAAAAAGGGGCGGAGCTATCTCCCTCAGCACACTGGCGCCATTTTTTCTTCACAGTGCAGCTGGAAGACAGCTCCCCAGGCTCTCCCCTGTAGTTTTCAGGCTCAAAGGGTTAAAAAGAGAGGGGGGGCACTAAATTTAGTCGCAATATGTGTATACAAGCAGCTATTGGGGGAAAAATCACTCAGTTATAGTGTTAATCCCTGCATTATATAGCGCTCTGGTGTGTGCTGGCATACTCTCTCTCTGTCTCCCCAAAGGACTTTGTGGGGTCCTGTCCTCAGTCAGAGCATTCCCTGTGTGTGTGCGGTGTGTCGGTACGGCTGTGTCGACATGTTGGATGAGGAAGGTTACGTGGAGGCGGAGCAGAGGCAGATAAAAGGGGATGTCGCCCCCTGTGGGGCCGACATCAGAGTGGATGGATAGGTGGAAGGTATTAACCGACAATGTCAACTCCTTACATAAAAGGCTGGATGACGTAACAGCTGTGGGACAGCCGGCTTCTCAGCCCGCGCCTGCCCAGGCATCTCAAAGGCCATCAGGGGCTCAAAAAAACGCCCGTTACCTCAGATGGCAGACACAGATGTCGACACGGAGTCTGACTCCAGTGTCGACGAGATTGAGACATATACACAATCCACTAGGAACATCCGTTGCATGATCTCGGCAATGAAAAATGTGTTACACATTTCTGACATGAACCCAAGTACCACATAAAAGGGGTTTTATGTTTGGGGAGAAAAAGCAGCCAGTGTTTTGTTCCCCAATCAGATGAGTGAATGAAGTGTGTAAAGAAGCGTGGGTTCCCCCGATAAGAAACTGGTAATTTCTAAAAAGTTACTGATGGCGTACCCTTTCCCACCAGAGGATAGGTCACGTTGGGAGATATCCCCTAGGGTGGATAAGGCGCTCACACGTTTGTCAAAAAAGGTGGCACTGCCGTCTTAGGATACGGCCACTTTGAAGGAGCCTGCTGATAAAAAGCAAGAGGCTATCCTGAAGTCTGTATATACACACTCAGGTACTATACTGAGACCTGCAATTGCCTCAGCATGAATAGTGCTGCTGCAGCGTGGTCTGATACCCTGTCAGATAATATTAATACCATAGACAGAGATAATATTTTGCTAACATAGAGCATTTTAAAGACGTCGTCTTATATATGAAGGATGCACAGAGGGATATTTGCCGGCTGGCATCCAGAATTAAAGCCAATGTCCATTCTGCCAGGAGGGTATTAGAGACCCGGCAGTGGACAGGTGATGCTGACTTTAAAAGGCACATGGAGATTCTGCCTTATAAGGGTGAGGAATTGTTTGGGGATGATCTCTGGGACCTCGTATCCACAGCAACAGCTGGGAAGAAAAATGTTTACCTCAGGTTTCCTCACAGCCTAAGAAAGCACCGTATTTTCAGGTACAGTCCTTTCGGCTTCAGAAAAGCAAGCGGGTCAAAGGCGCTTCCTTTCTGCACAGAGACAAGGGAAGAAGCAAAAAGCTGCACCAGACAGCCAGTTCCCAGGATCAAAAATCTTCCCCCGCTTCCTCTGAGTCCACCGCATGACGCTGGGGCTCCACAGGTGGAGACAAGTGCGGTGGGGGCGCGTCTCGGGAACTTCAGGGACCAGTGGGCTTGCCCACAGGTGGATCCCTAGGTTCTGCAAGTAGTATCACAGGGATACAAGCTGGAGTTCGAGGCGACTCCCCCTCGCCGTTACCTCACATCAGCCTTGCTGCTGCCCTCGGAGAAAGGGAGGTAGTACTGGCGGCAATTCACAAGCTGTACTTCCAGCAGGTGAAATCAAGGTACCCCTCCTTTAACAAGGCCGGGGTTACTATTCCAAAATGTTTGGGGTACTGAAACCAGACGGTTTGGTGAGACCCATTCTAAAATTGAAATCCTTGAACACTTATATACGAAGGTTCAAGTTCAAAATGGAATCGCTCAGGGCGATTATTGCAAGCCTGGAGAATTTCATGGTATCACTGGACATCAAGGATGCTTACCTGCATGTCCCTATTTACCCTCCTCACCAGGAGTACCTCAAAATTGTGGTACAGGATTGTCATTACCAATTCCAGACGTTGCCGTTGGTCTGTCCCCGGCACCGAGGGTATTTACCAAGGTAATGGCCGAAATAATTATCCCGTACTTGGACGATCTCCTTATAAAGACGAGGTCCAGGGAGCAGTTGTTCGTCGGAGTAGCACTATCTCGGGAAGTGCTACAACAGCACGGCTGGATTCTGAATATTCCAAAGTCGCAGCTGGTTCCTACGACGCGTCTACTGTTCCTGGGTATGGTTCTGGACACAGAACAAGAAAAAAGGGTTTCTCCTGGAGGAGAAGTCCAAGGAGTTGTCGTCTCTAGACAGAGACCTCCTAATACAAATACAGGTGTCGGTGCATCAATGCACGCGAGCCCTGGAAAAGATGGTAGCTTCTTACGAAGAAATTCCATTCGGCAGGTTCCATGCAAGGATCTTCCAGTGGGATCTGTTGGACAAGTGGTCCGGGTCGCATCTTCAGATGCATCGGCGGATAACCCTGTCTCCAAGGGCCAGGGTGTCGCTGTTGTGGTGGCTGCAGAGTGCTCATCTTCGAGAGGGCCGCAGATTCGGCATACAGGACTGGGTCCTGGTGACCACGGATGCCAGCCTTCGAGGCTGGGGGGCAGTCACACAGGGAAGAAACTTCCAAGGAAAGTCAGGAGACTTCCCTACACATAAATATTCTGGAACTAAGGGCCATTTACAATGCCCTAAGTCAGGCTAGACCCCTGCTTCAACACCGGCCGGTGCTGATCCAGTCAGACAACATCACAGCGGTCGCTCATGTAAACCGACAGGGCGGCACAAGAAGCAGGATGGCGATGGCAGAAGCCACAAGTATTCTCCGATGGGCGGAAAATCATGTGTTAGCACTGTCAGCAGTGTTCATTCCCGGAGTGGACAACTGGGAAGCAGACTTTCTCAGCAGACACGACCTCCACCCGGGAGAGTGGGGACTTCATCCAGAAGTCTTCCAAATGATTGTACACCGTTGGGAAAGGCCACAGGTGGACATGATGGCGTCCCGCCTCAACAAAAAGCTAAAAAGATATTGCGCCAGGTCAAGGGACCCTCAGGCGATAGCTGTGGACGCTCTGGTATCACCGTGGGTGTACCAGTCGGTGTATGTGTTCCCTTCTCTGCCTCTCATACCCATGGTAATGAGAATAATAAGAAGGAGAGGAGTAAGAACTATACTCATTGTTCCGGATTGGCCAAGAAGAGCTTGGTACCCAGAACTCCAAGAAATGATCTCAGAGGACCCATGGCCTCTGCCGCTCAGACAGGACCTGCTGCAGCAGGGGGCCTGTCTGTTCCAAGACGTACCGCGGCTGCGTTTGACGGCATGGCGGTTGAACGCCGGATCCTGAAGGAAAAGGGCATTCCGGAGGAAGTTATCCCTACGCTAATTAAAGCTATGAAAGAAGTGAACGCAAACCATTATCACCGCATATGGCGGAAATATGTTGCGTGCTGTGAGGCCAGGAAGGCCCCAACGGAGGAATTTCAGCTAGGTCGATTTCTGCACTTCCTACAGTCAGGGGTGACTATGGGCCTAAAATTGGGTTCCATTAAGGTCCAGATTTCGGCTCTATCGATTTTCTTCCAAAATAGAACTGGCTTCACTGCCTGAAGTTCAGACTTTTGTTAAGGGAGTGCTGCATAGTCAGCCCCCGTTTGTGCCTCCAGTGGCACCGTGGGATCTCAACGTGGTGTTGGATTTCCTGAAGTCGCATTGGGTTGAGCCACTTAAATCCGTGGAGCTAAAATACCTCACGTGGAAAGTGGTCATGCTGTTGGCCTTGGCGTCGGCCAGGCGTGTATCAGAATTGGCGGCTTTGTCATGCAAAAGCCCTTATCTGATTTTTTTATATGGATAGGGCGGAATTGAGGACTCGTTCCCAATTCCTTCCTAAGGTGGTATCAGTTTTTCATGTGAACCAACCTATTGTGGTGCCTGCGGCTACTTGGGACTTGGAGGATTCCAAGTTACTGGACGTAGTCAGGGCCCTGAAAAATATATGTTTCCAGGACGGCTGGAGTCAGGAAAACTGACTCGCTATTTATCCTGTATGCACCCAACAAGCTGGGTGCTCCTGCTTCTAAGCAGACTATTGCTCGCTGGATCTGTAGCACGATTCAACTTGCACATTCTGCGGCTGGACTGCCGCACCCTAAATCTGTAAAAGCCCATTCCACGAGGAAAGTGGGCTCTTCTTGGGCGGCTGCCCGAGGGGTCTCGGCTTTACAAATTTGCCGAGCTGTTACTTGGTCGGGTTCAAAAACTTTGGCAAGAGTCTACAAGTTTGATACCCTGGCTGAGGAGGACCTAGAGTTTGCTCATTCGGTGCTGCAGAGTCATCCGCACTCTCCCGCCCGTTTGGGAGCTTTGGTATAATCCCCATGGTCCTTACGGAGTCCCAGCATCCACTTAGGACGTCAGAGAAAATAAGATTTTACTCACCGGTAAATCTATTTCTCGTAGTCCGTAGTGGATGCTGGGCGCCCATCCCAAGTGCGGATTGTCTGCAATACTTGTATATAGTTATTGCCTAACTAAAGGGTTATTGTTGAGCCATCTGTTGAGAGGCTCAGTTATATTTCATACTGTTAACTGGGTATAGTATCACGAGTTATACGGTGTGATTGGTGTGGCTGGTATGAGTCTTACCCGGGATTCAAAATCCTTCCTTATTGTGTCAGCTCTTCCGGGCACAGTATCCTAACTGAGGTCTGGAGGAGGGTCATAGTGGGAGGAGCCAGTGCACACCAGGTAGTCCTAAAGCTTTCTTTAGTTGTGCCCAGTCTCCTGCGGAGCCGCTATTCCCCATGGTCCTTACGGAGTCCCAGCATCCACTACGGACTACGAGAAATAGATTTACCGGTGTGTAAAATCTTATTATATATATATAAATCATAAGCAGATATGGAGCAACACTATAGCCCCTGTCACCATATTATGCCCCACAGTAATGCCCCTGACAACATCATATACCCCCAACATTAATGCCCCTGTCACTATAATATGACCACTCCATTAATTATTCAGTATCTGCTTCTGTAAGAGGGGTGGTGGCCACTGGCGTGCGCAGCACATTTTATTAGGGGGTGCACCGTCGGAGGGGTGTGTCTAGCACCGCCTTTTGGGCGTGTTTAGTACCATCTATTGATGGTCAACACATATAAAATATCCATCTTTGTACCAATCCTAATAAAGCAGATACATTGTCAGATGTTGTGGTGTGCACCAAACAAACACCCCTGATGGCACTCACTGCAATTACACTGCTCCTCCTCAGCCTGGTTTTGCTGCCCCTCTCTTTCCCCTGCAAGCTCCTAAGAGGAACGCTGGCTGCATGCTGCTCCTCATCAGTTGCTGGCGTTGGCATAGCATAGAAGGAGAGAGGTGTGTATGTGGCGGGTGTGATGGGTGGGCATGCGAGCAGCATGACGTAATCACATCACATCACACTGTTTTTGTACATGGAGGTGGAGCTGGGAATTTGAAAGCCGGTGTCAGTTGCACCCTTGATTAACCCAGGCGTCCAGTCAGTAATGCATTCCTGACAGGGTGCAGCGCAGAGGGGACAGTAATCAGCCTGCTCGGCGATCGCTGCATCAGGCATGTGAGATCGGGGTGCCAGACATTAGGGGGTGCCTGTGCGCACCAGGCACCCCCCCTGCGCACACCTATGGTGGTGGCGTGGTGCGTGTAGTGCCTGCTGCCATGCAGGTGTAGGTTCACCACTTACCAGGCGCCGCACTCTCTCACCTTCAGGTACCGGAACCTTCAACGGACCTGGAAAATCTTCAGTCGGACCCGGACACGATGACCTAGGAGGAAGGAGATTGCTGAGTGCCGTCCTCCTGACTGTGGACCGAAACGCCCTCCGGAACCGAGGAAAATAGCGCTTTTCGGGCTAGGTGAGGGTCATCCCAGGCGTACGCCTCAGAGCCCGAATTTCACCTATTGGCACTCTCGCACCAGGTGGAAATTCTACCTTGCACCGGTGTGCAAGGCTCACCGTTCGCCCTGAAGGAAGGGAGACAGATAGGGACAAACACAGAAGGAACACACGGACAGATGTAACTCACCGTCCTACGTCTTGTACTCCGATCTTCTCCACTTACAGGTCCTTGTAAGGAGGCAAAGAGAGAAACAGCCGTGCAGGGCCTAATTCTAACCTAGTGTGCATCCGCTACACTAGCTACATAAACAAAGCCCTCACACTGGCTCAAGTGTGGGTGGTGCAACACAAACTATGCACAAACTCTAAAACAACATTTTGCCCTGCACGGTAACAACACACATATCAGAGTACAACATCAAACGGTGCTGTTCCTTTAAATCACTACCTGCACTCTGGGGGGTGGGGGGGGGTGGACGCCGTACAGCCTACCGCCTACCCACCTCCTGTATCCTCTCTTATGTGGTGCTCAGGCCAAGTGAGCCTGCCTACCTGTACACCTTGGGGTGGCCTGGGCCTAGCGCCCAGTGCCACCTTTATTCACCTTGGGGGCACTTATTTACTGGGCCTAGTGCCCCTAATTACACAGGCCAGAGGCCTGACTTTATCCCTCGAGCCTAGCGCCCGCCTAACTGGTCGCCCGTTGGGTGACCTGGGCCTAATGCCCTGGGTCACCTTATATCCCTAACCTTCAAAATACACTAGGGCCTAATGCCCTCTAATGTCCCACAGGCCTATTGCCTGAATTGCCCCTCGGGCCTAATGCCCGCCTATCTTGTACCACAGGCCTGTGGCCTGACTATTCCTATAAGCCTAGTGCCCAAACTGTGCCCCCAGGCCTAGTGCATGCCTATCAAGGCCACGTGCCTAGTGTCCGATTGACAGGGCCACGTCCCGGGGGCCCGACTACATATGCCCACGGGC
This sequence comes from Pseudophryne corroboree, assembly GCF_028390025.1. Taxonomy (NCBI): domain Eukaryota; kingdom Metazoa; phylum Chordata; class Amphibia; order Anura; family Myobatrachidae; genus Pseudophryne; species Pseudophryne corroboree. The sequence continues at coordinate 53,208,091 of NC_086445.1, read as the reverse complement.
CAGGAGGTCCCGACTAAACGTGCCCACGGGCCGGGAGGGCCCGACTAAGTGCCCACAGGCCGGAAGGGCCTGACTGTGCCCACGGCCTAATGCCCGAACACCCGGTGGTCTAGGGAGGAGCGGGTACAGGGGCACCTGAAAAGGGCCTACCTGACCCGATGGGAGAGGCACCAGGGGGGAGCTTCGTCAGCTCTTTTCCCTGGTGGCCTCTCCGGATCTTCAGTCGCATTCTTCTGCCGCTGGCCCGTCCTGGCCAGCAGCGCCGCCGCCTCTTCTCAGCGTCCAGCCGCCGCTGGACATCTTCTTTCGGCAGCCCGACGTCTTCTGGCCTCTTCAGCGGCCACCGGAGCTCTTCTTCAAACGGCCGTCGTCTTCTCCTCCGCGCCGGTCTCTCTTCTGCGCTCCTGCGCGCCGACTTCTCTCTCCGGGTCCCGGCCGCTTCTTCTTCAGCGCTCTTTCGCGCGCTTCTGGTCTTCGGCTCCCGCCCGGCGTCTGACGTCAGCTACCGGGGGAGGGGCCTGTGTCGCGGCGAGCGCCGATTGGCTCGCCGAACCCGCTTCTGATTGGCCGGCGCCCGCGAGCCGTGATTGGCTCGCGGACGGGGCCGGATTTGAAATCCCGCGGGCGGCGTTTCTGATTGGCAGCCAAATTGGCGCCAAATTCAAAACGCCGCCGCGCTGCCCGACTCCGCAGACAGTCTGGTGCAGGGAAATATCTGATCCCTGCACCGGACACCCGCCGCTGCCGCACTCCCTGCGCTGGGGACAGACAAGCTGCCCCAGCGCTGTCCACAGCAATGAACTGCAGGGGACGCAGATCCCCTGCACACTGTTGTGGTGATGTGCCCTGGGACACAGGGCACATCTCTACACTTCAGCCGCTGCAGAGCAGACTGTTCGCGCCTGCCAGCTTAAATTGAAAATGTCCCTCCCAAAATGGCCGCCGCCTCAGAGGAGATTGTTATTAAAGATACTAGAGCCTCCTCTAGTATCTTTAATAACTGTCTCATCTTAGGTGGTGGCCATTTTGAAAGGGACATTTCCATTCGATTGCTGCGGACAGCGACGGCGGAAGACGGGGATGGGAGGCTGTGACGGAAGACGGGGACGAGTGGCGGCAGGCGAACGGAGGTACAGGCAGCCCGGGCCCTCTCCTCTCTGTTAGAGAGGCCGGGCCCGGCACTGCTGTGCCCGCGGCACCCCCCTGATGGCGGCCCTGCTTACAATCTGCTTACAATCTAACGCGGGGGAGTAGACAGACATGTGACTTGGGGGGTGGAAACATACTACTGTTAATTAAGTTAAAAAAAATAATATATATATATATATATATATATATATAATGGCAGCTATAGCATAATACACTAAAGCCCATTATAGTCCGTTATAGGTGGCAGTGAAGCTGGGGGGGGGGGGGGGGGGGAGCCCCGAATCTGGAAACTGAGCCTAAGGCTGTAAGGGAATAGCAGAAAGGACTCACGTACAGATGGCTAGTATCTAATATTATTATGACAGGGTTCTCTGTAGGGTACGTGGGAAAATGCACATACTGTACTGTACAATTCTTATATGGGGAACTCCTAAAAACGAATCTCAAGCTATTTTTTTTTTTGTGACTATCAATAAATTTTTCATTTTGACATCTTTACTATTTATTTATTTTTATTGCTGCCGGCACATTGCTGTGCTAAAAAACGGAACATATCTGATTATTAAAGGGATTAGTTGAAAACAGCTGGCAAAGCATTAAAATGAAAGTTACATAGGACATGCTTATCATGATCAGCTGTGAAAATAGAAATCGCTATTCATGCTTCATTGCTCAGGGTATTACATTTATTTTTTTTTCTCCAGAAAGTATTAGAAAATAATTTGAAAAGAAAGTATGGTAATGTAATTTATAGCGCGGACACTTAGCATGCCATTTATATGGCAATCATCCGAGAGCTTCACAAGCCGAGCAGAAAGTCCCTCTTCTACACTGATGTTCCCCATGTAGGTCTAAGGAGGACTTGTGTTCCGATGGGTATCCATTATCAGTAGCCACACGGGTTATGCATTCACTCAAAGGATGGCGTTTTACGTGTTGTACTCAGAAGTGGCGGCCCCCTCAGTTGAGATGCCTGTTTACATATACGGTAAGTGGTAACTGTCGATACCACAGTGTTGTCAGTTATGATGTTGACATTGATGAAATGTCGACATTCTGCAGAAAGCTGGGAATGCATCATTGGTCCAATCTGCAGCTTATCTGCACATTGGGTCAATAACTGCACAGTGTACAGTATGACCGTGACTGGTAAGCAAGGATCGGAACGTTGGTTACAATATATCCCCCAACATGCACGATTGATCCAATCACTGGTTGGCCACCCAACATTTCCCCCTCACAGGAGAGGAATGGGGATATGTTTACTCACCCAAGGAGGAACCCAGATATTGTGTGGTCGTACACTGCACTGTGAAGGTGGTTAGGAAGGGGAAGTCCTTGCCATTAAACACTGCACCTCTACAATAACAACCCCATCCACATGTCCCCTTCTGTAACCATACAGACACCACACGCACAACCTTCACCACCATCCCTCCCCACAAGCTGTCACTACCTACATTGCAGTCCCACAACACAACTCCACCTCACTAAACCAGACCCGCAACAACAATGCCTCATCCTTTCCAACACCCACAGCACCTCGCAAGCCCACCTCCCAAACACACTAGCCCCATACCTAGCACACACCTTTCACAAATACACCACCCCTCCAACAAACCATTTTCCACAACACAACTTTCCCCATCTCTACACCCCACTCACACTAAAACACCGCCACTGCCCACACCACACCTCACAATACCCCAGGGGTGTATCTAGGGGTTTGGGCACCCCTGGCAAAGTAAGGGACTGGCGCCCCCCTTATTTGAAATAGGGAAGGTGCATATGCAAAAAAGGGACATGATCTTAGAGGAAAGAGGCATGACCATATAATAGTTACCCCAATTCAAATAACGCTACACAGTAGTAACCTTTATACACATCATGCCCACAAAGTAGCAGTTCCCTTTACACATTATGCCCACACAGTAATTCTTATAACACTGAGGAGACATCTGCAGTGCCTGGCCTGGCTGAGGAGGCAATGCCACCCATGGGCAGGTAGTAAAATCAAATAGTAGTGCAAATAAGTGCAGTGCAGCGCACTACTCAGTGGTGCAAGTAGAAACAAATCCTTAGTGGTACTGTGTGCATGTGCCGAATGTGCGCACACACGCTGAAAAATCAGTGTGGCCACATGCCACATGGGGCGTGGCCAATAAAAATGGGGGCGTAATACACATATGACCCCAATAGTGCAGTGCCAGATAAACATGCCCCTAATAGTGCCAGATACACATATGCCCCCACAGTGCCAGATACACATATGCCACATATACACATATGCCCCCACAGTGCCAGATACATACATGCCCCCACAGTGCCAGATACACATGTGCCAGATATGACCCCATGGTATTAGATGTGCCCCCAGTGCCAGATACACATATGCCCCCACAGTGCCAGATATGCCCCCACAGTGCCAGATACACATATGCCCCCACAGTGCCAGATATGCCCCCACGTTGCCAGATATGCACCCACATTGCCAGATACACATGTCCCCACGGCGCTAGATATGCCCTCATAGTGCCAGATATTCCCCCACGGTGCTAGATATGCCCCACCATCCTCCATCCCAGGCAATGCACAGGCAGCTCGGCACAGTAGGTTATGCCAGACACTACGGCTTAAGGGATTCCACCCATTGGCTGAGGGTGGCACCGTCTGGCAGCGCCCCCTGCTCGGCTGGTGCCCCTGGCGAGTGCCATCCTGGCCAGTGGGTAGATACACCCCTGCAATACCCTCCC